>NC_057731.1:618837-679265 GCF_004010195.1 Chiloscyllium plagiosum | reverse complement strand
TTTACCAGGATGTTGCCTGGTATAGTAGGGAGATCGTATGAGGAAAGGCTGAGGCACTTTGGGTTGTTTTTATTGGAGAAAAGAAGGTTTAGGGGTGACTTGATAGAGGTGTACAAGATGATTAGGGGTTTAGATGGGGTCGACAGTGAGAATTTTTTTCCACGTATGGAGTCAGCTATTATGAGGGGGCATAGCTTTAAATTAAGGGGGAGTTGGTATAGGACAGATGTTAGGGGTAGGTTCTTTACTCAGCGAGTCGTGCGTTCATGGAATGCCCTGCCAGTAGCAGTGGTGGACTCTCCCTCATTTTGGGCATTTAAGCGGGCATTGGATAGGCATATGGAGGATAGTGGGCTAGTGTAGGTTAGGTGGGCTTGCATCGGCGCAACATCGAGGGCCGAAGGGCCTGTACTGCGCTGTATTCTTCTATGTTCTATGTTCTATGAATGGGAGAAATACAGAAAACAGAACGGGATGAGAAAACAGGCAGCTGAACATGAATGCAAATAAAAATTGCAAGGGCTACCAAAAGCAAACCAATTTTTTAAAATTTTATTAGGAAAATATAGAGCAGTCAGAAGCAATGTGTACCTATTGAAAACTGTTAAAGGTAATATTATCAATGAAAATAAGGAAATGTTGAATAATTACTTTCTATTGGTTTACAGGAGAGGTCAGTTTGTTGAACATCCCAAGAAAATTAAATTATTAATAAAAGAAAAGTGACATCACTTCACGAGCAAGACTATGGCCTAGTAGCATTATACTGGACTGTTAATCCAGGAAGTAAAGTAAAGTTCTGGGGACTCTGATTTGAATCCTGCCACAGCAGATGGTGGCATGTGAAACTGATAAAAATCTGGAATTAAATCTTCCGAGTGATGGCCATGAATTATCAAGTGTCAGAAAATTCCATTTGGTTCAATCATGTCCTTTTGAGAAGGAAACTATCATCCTTACCTGGCCTAGCCTACATGTGACTCCAGATCTACAGCAATGTGGTTGACTCACTGGGCAATTAGGGATGGGTAATAAATGCTGGCCTAGCCAGCAATAGCCACATCCCATGAATGAATAAACAAAAGTCAATGAAAGAGAAAGTAACCAATACCCAGGAGCTAAAGGTTTTCCACCCCAGGATTTAAAGGAAGCAGATAAGAACAATAAAGATGGTTGAACTATTAGTTTTCCCAAGTTCTCCAAACTCTCTAATTGATTTTTCTAGATTTGAAAGCTGCATGCCATTCTACATTTTCAGGAAGAGAAACCAGGTCATTAAAGACCAGTCAGCGTAAAAGGTGTTGGCAGGAAGTCACTAGACAGGAACGAATCTTATTTAAATTTCTGAAGAGATGACTAAAGTAGAGATTTGAGAAATGGCTAAGGATATTATTCACATGCACACTCAGTTTACATTTAATAAAGTGCCTCATGACAGATTACTCACTATTATTGACCCAGTTAAGAAATTGGCTGAGGAGACAGAGGAGGGATAATTGTCAGACCCTCTAACTGACAGGTTCCCTCCATTCCAGGTAACATCCTAGTAAATCTCCTCTGAACGCTTCCCAAAGTTTCCACATTCTTCCTATAATGCGGCGACTAGAACTGTACACAATACTCCAAGTATGGTCGCACCAGAGTTTCGCACAGCTGCACCATGACCTCATGGTTCCGAAACTCAATCCCTCTACCAATAAAAGCTAACACACTGCATGACTTCTTAACAACCTATCAACCTGGGTGGCAACTTTCAGGGATCTTTTCACCTGGACACCAAGATCTCTCTGCTCATTTCACTACCAAGAATCTTACCATTAGCCCAGTACTCTGCATTACTGATACTCCTTCCAAAACGAATCACCTCACACTTTTCCACATTAAACTCCATTTGCCACCTCTCAGTCCAGCTCTGCAGCTTATCTATGTCTCTGTGACCTACAACATCCTTCGTCATTATCCACAACTCTACCAATCTTCATGTCATCTGCAAATTTACTAATCCATCCTTCTATGCCCTCATCCAGGTCATTTACGAAAATGACAAAACAGCAGTGGCCCAAAACAGATCCTTGCTGTAAACCACTAGTAACTTAATTCCAGGATGAACATTTCCCATCAACCACCAACATCATCTTTCAGCTAGCCAATTTCTGATCCAAACCGCTAAAGCACCCTCAATCCCATGCCTCCACATTTTGTGCAATAGCCTACAATGGGGAACCTTATCAATCGCCTTACTGAAATCCATATACACCACATCAACCGCTTTATCCTCATCCACCTGTTTGGTCTCTGTTATTGGACTGTATCGGGTAATAGGTTGGAACTTTGCATCCTAGTCATGTAGCTCGGCGTGTTTGTTTCCTTTCTTTTTATGTTCTGATGTTAAAGAGCATCTGCAGCCTAATGGGAGTATGCCTTAGTAACCAAACACAACATTAACTAACTGCACAACATTAAACATACAATCAATCATGCAGGTTTCATTCTGGGATGTGACTTGTACCATAACAGACAAATTCCAAATAAATGCCAACTACAAGTTTGCTGATGACACCACCATGGCCGGATGGATAACAAACAATGATGAGTCAGAATATAGGAAGGATATACAGGGCTTGGTATCGTGATGCAATGATAACTTCTCTCTCAATGTCAGAAAAACAAAAGAACTGATCACTGACTTCAGACAGAAAGGAGGAGAACACGCTCCCCTCCCCCCCCCATAAGGACCCTCACCAACATCTACAGATGCACCATAGAGAGCATACTGTCCAGGTGCGTAACGGCCTGGTATGGAAACTGTTCTACGCAGGACTATAAGCACAGCCATCACAGAAGCCAACCTTCCATCCATGGAATCCACTTACACTTCTCATTGCTGCAGAAAGACTACCAACATTATTAAAGACCTATCTTATCCCGGTAATGCACTCCCATAAGCTCTTCCATAAGGCAGAAGATACAGAAGCTTGAATCATACTCGAACAGATTCAAGAACAGCTTCTTCCCTGTCGTTATTCGACTGATGAATAAACCCTGTCTAAGCACCTGTTGAACTATATGTCCTTGCTTACTATACCATACTTCTTGCAAAAAAAAAGCTTTTCACTGTACTTAAGTACACGTGACTACAATAAATCAAATCAAATAACACAGCATTACCTGTCCCAGTGACTTGACAGTCACTCAGTTTCCAGTCCTAGTGGCCAGACACTCCCTCACCGTTACCCAACCCCATGGCCAGATGCTCCCTCACCGATATCTACTTCAATGATTGGACATTCTCACCTGCTGTACAAAGCACAGTTGCGTCGCTGAGAGCAGAACCTGCAAGTCTGTTGGTCATTGATGATAGGAGGGAGTGGTGCAACCTTGGTGTCAGTATTCTTTGATTCTGGCCAAACAATGCCATTGGTTAAATAAAAGACCAGCTGGTTCCTTAACTTTAGCAGTTCTGTGATAAAATCAAAACAAAAACTGTTTTAGCAAAACAGCTGCATCCCTGACTGATTATTTCAGCCTACTGCTCTGCTCTTGGAAAGTAAAGTTCTCTCAATACTGTCCCCGTCAAACATTCTTTGGACAGAGACAGCACAGGGTTAATACAAAGTATAGCTGCCCCTTTTCAAGAGCTAGGCCATGTTCAGCATGGGATTAGACATTGATCAAACACTGACAGAACAATTATAACATAGAGTTAGATCCAGAGTAAATTTTACTCTACTTTTTAAAACTAAACATTAACATCCTCTATACTGGCCCCATCAAACTCTCTTGGGACAGAAACAACATGGGGTTAAATACAGAGCAAAGCTCCTTCCACTCTCTAAACTAAGCAAACTGAAAATAAAGTTTCATCAACACTGTCCCCATCAAACATTCCCAGGACAGGGACAGCATGGGGTTCAACAAGACTACCATATATACTCAAGTAACGTCAATCTCATGTAAGCGTCAACCCCCATTTGTTGACCAAATAACCTGGAATTTTTCACATATCTTATGTAAAGGTTGACCGAGTTCTTCAGAGATAACAAATCAATGTTTAAGAGTCAGTCAGCCGGCCATCATGTTCTACTCCAGCTTTCCAGTCTGCCGGTTGTTCTGCTCGGCTCCTGGTTTTTCAGTCTGCTCACTGTTGCGTTCCACCCCAGGTTTTAAGAATTACCATAATTCACATTTTTCTTTATTTGTTTACACATCAGTTGGGCTTCTGCTAATGATACGGTGTGAATTTTGACGGACATGAATTTCTGCCCCTCAAAAGTAGTATCCATGTAATAGTCAACCCCCATAAATTTAACCTTAAAAAGTAGTCAAATAAATTTGACTATTACTTGAGTATATACAGTATTCCCTCAACTCTGCTTTGACAACAGGAAGTTGAAAATAATAATAATGAAACAGTCCCTGGCTGAGGCACTGTATCAACATCAATCACAAACTAACAATTGAACAAAGGTTATAGAATGAAACAGAAACTTACAAAATTAAAATAATGTGTGTAGGGTGATGATGCACCCTAGAACCTGTAGTGCCAATGGTCTCTAAAGACTTTTACTGTGCTGCTGAGCATCGCTTGCTCCCTGTCCAGTGACACCTGAGCGCCGATGTAACTGTGAAAGAGTGGGGACAGAATCAGGAACAATGAGCCCCTCTGCAGCCTACTGCCTCGACCTGCTAATGGCCATTTTGGCTTAGCCCAGAAGCAGGGCCACAAGAAAGCCCTTCAACCTGTCCACTCCTCCTTGCACTGGGTGTCCATGCGTCAAGGAGGGTAGCACTGAAGTGCAACCAAAATTTAAGGAGGAACCCCTTTAAAATGCAAAAAGAACAGCAAACAGAAACATTCGACATAGATGTGAAACACTTTTATCCTCCAAGCCACAAACACATGTGGTCTGACACCCGGTGAATTTACTGAACCAATGATTATATTGGTTTGCTACACATGGAACCCAGATACCTATCAGAAAGGGGGAAGACCCCTTTGTAGAGGGCCCTCCACTTGGAATCTCTGCTGTTGTAGGACAAAACATCACGTTGAGGCATAACTGAGCAGTAGCGAAGGAGAGGAAGGGGTGAGTGTGCAGCAGCAGCCAGCACAGGAAACACTTCCCTGCCATTTGAGCCCACTACTTGACAGTCTGCAGGTATTGATCTGTTCTGAGTCTGGGACGAATGTCCCACAGTCAGTAGCATAATGAAGCTGCCAGGATGAGCGCCCTGCAGTCAGCAGCACAGTGAAGATGCTAGGACGGGTGCAGTGCACAGTGAAGTGCAACGATGCTGTCAGGATTATTGTCCTGGAGCCAGCAGCACTGAAGCTGCCAGGATGACTGTCCTATAGCCAGCAGTGGGACCAACCAATCCTTTCTTACATCCTTCCCCTACTAGATTACGCAAAATGCATTGATTGGGATTAAATACCATCTGTCGATTTACCAGCTAATCAACTAATAGACAACCTAAGACCATCCTTCTCAGTATTAATGATATCAATTTTTGTGACATCTGCAAACTTTCTAAATTAAACCATCTGCATTCACATCCAATCTTTAATGTAAATAACAAACAGTAAGGATCCTAGCACAGATCCCTAGAAGAAAGCGAGAGCTGCAGATGCTGGAGATCAGAGTCGAGAATGTGGTGCTGGAAAAGCACAGCCGGTCAGGCAGCATCCGAAGAGCAGGAAAATTGACATTTTGGGCATAAGCCCATCATTCCTGATGAAGGGCTTATGCCCGAAACGTCAATTCTCCTGCTCCTCGGATGCTACTTGACTGGCTGTGCTTTTCCAGTACCACACTCGCGACCCCAGCACTGATGCCTGCAGTATACCACAGGTCACAGGCTTTCAATTATGGAAACAACCCTCCGCCAACACCTGTTGCCTCCTATTTGAAATTTTGGACACAGTTTGCCAAATTACCCTGGATCCCACAGGTTTTTACATTTTGGATAAGCCTTTCATGTGGGATCTTTCAAAGGCCTTACTGAAGTCCACATCAACTGCACTACCTCACAATACATTTAGTCACTTTTTCAAAAAACTCAAATAAACTAGTCAGACAGGATCTCTCTCTAACAAATCCATGCTGACTATCCATGACCAATCCCTACTTTTCTCAAGTGTTGATTAATGCTGTGGCTCAGAATTTCTTTTTCCAAAGATATCCCTACCACTGTGGTCTGACGAATTGGTCTTTAATTACCTGGCCTATCCCTGCTGCCCTTCTTGAACAAAGGAACTAAGTTAGCACATTAGGTACCCTCCAGTCTTCTGGCATTTCATGTGTGACCAGTGAAATATTAAGTACTGGAATCTTACCATCCCAATTCGAATTCCTGACTACAAACATGTTTTTGCTCTGTGAAAGGCATTTTACACTTATGTGAGGAATAAGAGAATGGTCAAAGAAAAAGTAAGGCCGATCAGGGATAGCATAGGGAACTTGTGTGTGGAGTCTGAGGTGGTAGGGGAAGCCCTAAATGAGTTTTTTGCTTCTGTATTTAGGAAAGAAACGAACTTTGTAATGAATGAAACCTTTGAAGAGCAGGTGTTAATGCTGGAATGGATAGAGATAGAGGAAGCTGATGTGCTGAAAATTTTGTCAAATATTAAGACTGACAAGTCACCAGGCCCGGACCAGATTTGTCCTCGGCTGCTTTGGGAAACGGGAAATGCATTTGCTTCACCACTTGCGAAGATCTTTGCATCCTCGCTCTCCACTGGAGTCGTACCTGAGGACTGGAGAGAGGCAAATGTAATTCCTCTCTTCAAGAAAGGAAATAGGGAAATCCCCAGCAATTACAGACCAGTAAGTCTCACATCTGTCGCCTACAAGGTGTTAGAGAAGATTCTGAGGGATAGGATTTATGACCATCTGGAAGAGCATGGTTTGATTAAATGCAGTCAACATGGCTTTGAGAGGGTCTGGTCATGCCTCACAAACCTTATTGAGTCCTTTGAGGATATGACTAGAAAAGCTGATGAGGGTCAAGCTGTGGATGTGGTGTATATGGACTTCAGCAAGGCATTTGATAAGGTTCCCCATGGTAGGCTCATTCAGAAGGTCAGGAGGAATGGGATACAGGGGAACTTAACTGTCTGGATACAGAATTGGCTGGCCAACAGAAGACAGCGAGTGGTAGTAGAAGGAAAATATTCTGCCTGGAGGTCAGTGGTGAGTGGTGTTCCACAGGGCTCTGTTCTTGGGCTGTTTGCAATTACTGTTACAAACTGTTTGTAATTTTTATTAATGACTTAGATGAGGGGATTGAAGGATGGGTCAGCAAGTTTGCAGATGACACAAAGGTTGGAGGTGTCGTTGACAGTATAGAGGGCTGTTGTAGGCTGCAGCGGGACATTGACAGGATGCAGAGAAGGGTTGAGAGGTGGCAGATGGAGTTCAACCTGGATAAATGCGAGGTGATGCATTTTGGAAGGTCGAATTTGAAAGCTGAGTACAGGATTAAGGATAGGATTCTTGGCAGTGTGGAAGAACAGAGGGATCTTGGTGCGCAGGTAAATAGATCCCTTAAAAATGGCCACCCAAGTGGACAGGGTTGTGAAGAAAGCATATGGTGTTTTGGCTTTCATTAACAGGGGGATTGAGTTTAAGAGTCGTGAGATCTTGTTGCAGCTCTATAAAACTTTGGTTAGACCGCACTTGGAATACTGTGTCCAGTTCTGGTCACCCTATTATAGGAAAGATGTAGATGCTTTGGAGAGGGTTCAGAGGAGGTTTACCAGGATGTTGCCTGGACTGGAGGGCTTATCTTATGAAGAGAGGTTGACTGAACTCTGACATCTTTCATTAGAGAAAAGGAGGAGGAGGAGAGAGGACCTAATTGAGGTATACAAGATCATGAGAGGCATAGATAGAGTCGAGAGCCAGAGACTATTGCTCTCAGCAGAAATGGCTAACACGAGGACTCATGGTTTTAAGCTGGTTGGAGGAAAGTATAGAGGAGATGTCAGAGGGGGTTCTTTACACAGAGAGTTGAGAGAGCATGGAATGCGTTGCCAGCAGCAGTTGTGGAAGCAAGGTCACTGGGGACATTTAAGAGACTGCTGGACATGCATATGGTCACAGAAATTTGAGAGTGCATACATGAGGATCAATGGTCGGCACAAAATCGTGGATTGAAGGGCCTGTTCTATGTTCTAATACAGATGAGAAATATTCATTTAAGACTGCACCCATGTTCACTGGCTCCATGCACAGGTTGCCCCTTTGGTCTCTAATAGGTCCCACACTTTCCCTGGTAATCCTCTTATTCTTAATATAGTATACCAACTAAAAGCTTTAAGGTTTTTCTTGATCCCATCTCTGCCAAAGATATCGCAGGTCGGTATGGACTTGTTGGGCCGAAGGGCCTGTTTCCACACTGTAATGTAATGTAATGTAATCTAATCTAATTTCCTTTTTTTAAAGCAGCCTTCCACACTTTAGAAAGGCCTCCCCTGTTTTAATCCACTGCATATGACATATGCTTCCTTTGCAAAACCTCTCAATATCCCTTCACCTCCAAGGTTCCCTGGATCTGCTGCCCTTGTCGTTCACTCTTAGAGGAACATGCTGGCCCTGAATTCTTGTTATACTACTTTTAAAAGGCTCCCACTAGCAAGTAGTTGCTTCCATCTAATGTTTGCCAGATCCTGTTTAATGATATCGAAATTGGAGTTCCCCAATTTATGCCCTTAACGTCTGCATGAACCTATCCTGTAATGAAACTAACAGTTATGGTTACTATCTCCAAAATGCTTACTCACTGAAGTTTCAAACACTTGACCACTTAAATGACCACCAGAGGACAAGGTGTCATCTGCAAACTTACTATCTATATTTCCTATGTTTACATCCAAATCATTTACATATATGGCGAAAAGCAGTGGACCTAGCACCGATCCTTGTGTCATGCGACTAGTCACAGATCTCCAGTCTAAAAGGCAACTCTCTACCGCCACCCTCTGTCTTCTACTTTTGAGCCAGTTCGGAAACCAAATGGCTTGTTCTCCCTGTATTCTGTGATTTAACCTTGCTAACCAGCCTTTTGTGTATGGAATGAGCTGCCAGAGGAAGTGGTGGAGGCTATTACAGCTGCAACATTTAAAAGGCATATGGATGGGTATATGAATAGGAAGGGTTTAGAGGGATATGGGCCAAGTGCTGGCAAATGGGACTAGATTTATTTTGGATATCTGGTGGTCATGGATGGGTTGGACCAAAGGCTGTACATCTCTATGACTCTGTGACAAGCTCGAGCACTGCCCCTTCTCTAGTAGGACTAACTAAATACTGGAAAAACAACTCTCCTGGTTGCACTTCAAATATTCCACTTTGTCTGATCCTTTCACACTCAGGTAATCCCAGTGCACGCTGGCAAAGTTGAAATCCCCTACAATTACAAAGCTGTTTCTCCCTCACTTTTCTCTAATTTGCTTACGTATCTGTTCCTCCATTTCTGTGACTGTTGGGAGGCCTGTAGTATAATCCCAGCGAGGTAATCAGCCATTTTTTATTTCTAAGCTCTACCGCAGATGGAGTCATTTGAAGACCCTTCTACATTATCCTCACCCGTTCCTGAAGTGATGGTTTCCTTTTACAAAATACTTCTCTTATGAACCCCCTACCTGCCTGAAACATCTTGGGGTGGCACGGTGGCTCAGTGGTTCGCACTGCTGCCTCACAGCGCCAGGGACCCAGGTTCGGTTCCCACCTTGTGCAACTGTCTATGCGACGTTTACACATTCTCCTCATATCTGCGTGGGTTTCCTCCCACAATCCAAAGATGTGCAAGTCAGGTGAATTTGCCATGCTAAATTGCCCATAGTGTTAGGTGCATTAGTCAGGGGTAAATATAGGGTGGGTTACTCTTCGGAGGGTCGGTATGGACTTGTTGAGCTGAAGGGCCTGTTTCCAAACTGTAGAGAATCTAATCTAATCTAAAATGTATCAGTAAAACCTTATAAGCCAATAAGTAGAAGAGAGGGATTAGTCCTGCTCTTGGACTTCAATAAGATCAGACATGATCGGGCCAGAGTGGACTGGGAGCCGATACTTTTAGGTAAGAGCAGTGGGACACGTTCAAGCAAACAGGGAGAGTACAGAATCAAGTATATAAGTACAGAGAGGATTAAATAAAATGAAAAGGCGAGACTTATGGCAGATACCAAGAACTCAAAATAGAAGCCATAGGGTAGTCTAGATTGTGCAAATGGAAACTTAAGGTAATTATGAAAGCAAAAATGGGCATGAAATGATAAGGGCATGTAAAATGAAGAAATTTTATAATTTATTTTCTTTTACAAGTATATTAAGGGTAAAAGGATGACCAGGGAAAGAGTAGGGCCCATTAAGGCCTACAATAATTCATGTGTGGAGTAGAAGATATAAATGAATATTGTGCATCACCGTTCACTAGTGCAAGGGGTGATCTGAGTATAGAGATCAGAGAGAAGGGCTGTGATATAATTAAAGAAATTAGCACAGATCAATAGGAGACTGAGTGGTCTGGCAAGCTTAAAATTAGATAAATACCCAGGGCTGGATGAAATGTGTCATAAACTGTTGAGTGAGACAGAGGAGGAAATAGATGGGAAGCTGACAATATTTTCAATTGCTCTCTGGCCAGTTGCTAGAGGACTGGAGGACATCCAAGGTGGTACTGCCATTCAAGAAGAGCACAAGGGAGAAACCAAGAGACAACGAGCCAGTCAGACTAACCTGAGTGATGGGGGTAACTATTGGAAGCAATTCCGAGGGACAAAATTAATCTACACTGGGAGAGGCAGGGATCAAGAACTTTTGGCATGGATTTGTTGAGGCTATTAGAGAGGTGTTGGAAAAGCACAGCAGGTCAGGCAGCATCCAAGGAGTAGGAAAATCGACATTTCGAGCAAAAGCCCTTATTCATTCCTGATGAAGGGCTTTTGCCTGAAATGTTGATTTTCCTGCTCCTCGGATGCTGCCTGACCTGCTGTGCTTTTCCAGCACCACTCTAATCTTGACTCTGATCTCCAGCATCTGCAGTCCTCACTTTCGCCTTTGTTGAAGTGATGTCAACTTGGTTGAATTTTTTGAAAAGGTGACCAGGTGTTTAGATGAGGGCAGTGCATTTGATTTCTTGGACTTCAACAGGCTTTTGCTAAGGTCACACATGGGAAGCTTACAGCGAAGATAAGAGTTTGTGGGATCCAAGGAAAGTTGGCAAATTAGGTCGAGAATTGGCTGAGCTGCAGAAAGCAGATAATGGTTGATTAGTGTTTTTTGTGCCTGAATCCTGTGACCAATGAGATTTTGCAAGGACCAGTACTGGGGCCCTGCTATTTACAGTTTATATAAATTAATGTCGGAGGGTTCATCAATAGGTTGAGGGTGGTAAATGACTTAGGGAGATGGTGAGGAAAGAGATCTATCTGAGACTGGTACAGTTGAGAACAGAAGCGAGTCAAACATTCAGGGCAGGTAGGGACAAGGAAGGACTAATAAATTAAACTATATTTATTTCAATGCAAGGGGTCTAACAGGGAAGGCAGATGAACTCATGGCATGGTTTGGAACATGGGACTGGGATATCATAGCAATTACAGAAACATGGCTCAGGGATGGACAGGACTGGCAGCTTAATGTTCCAGCATACAAATGCTACAGGAAGGATAGAAAGGGAGACGAGAGAAGGGGGAGTGGAGTTTTTGATAAGGGATAGCATTACAGCTATACTGAGGGAGAATATTCCTGGAAATACATCCAGGGAAGTTGTTTGGGAGGAACTGAGAAATAAGAAAGGGATGATCACCAAGGTGCAAAACTTGACTTACTCTTGGGAAATAAGGGAGGGCAGGTGACTGAGGTGTCATTAGGGAAGCACTTTGGGGCCAGCGACTATAGTTCTACTGGTTTTAAAATAGTGCTGGAAAAGGATAGACCAGATCTAAAAGTTGAAGCTCTAAATTGGAGAAAAGCCAATTTTGACAGTATTAAGCAAGAACTTTCAAAAGCTGATTGGGAGCAGATTTTCGCAGGTAAAGGGACGGCTGGAAAATGGGAAGCCTTCAGAAATGAGATAACGAGACTCTAGAGAAAATATATTCCTGTTAGGGTGAAAGGAAAGGCTGGTAGATATAGGGAATGCTGGATGACTAAAGAAAATGAGGGTTAGGTTAATAAAAAGAAGGAAGCATATGTCACGTATAGACAGTGAATCCTTAGAAGATTATAAAGGAAGTAGGAGTATACTTAAGAGGGAAATCAGGAGGCAAAAAGGGGACATGAGATAGCTTTGGCAAATAGAATTAAGGAGAATCCAAAGGGTTTTTACAAATACATTAAGAACAAAAGAGTAACTAGGGAGAGAACAGAGCCCCTCAAAGCTAATTGGGAGCAGATATTTGCAGTTAAAGGGACAGCTGAAAAATGGGAAGCCTTCAGAAATGAGATAACGAGAGTCCAGAAGAAGTATATTCCTGCACCTCAAAGATCAGCAAGGCGGCTTTTGTGTGGAGCCGCAGAAAATGGGCGAGATACTAAATGAGTATTTCGCATCAGTATTTACTATGGAAAAGGATGTGGTAGATAAAGAATGCAGGAAAATAGATGGTGATATCTTGAAAAATGTCCATATTACAGAGGAGGTGGTGCTGGATATCTTTGTGGGATATAGGTGAATTAATGTTATTTCTGCAATTATAAGTTCTGATACAGAGTAAATGAATTCACATTAGTTTGGGATTGTTTCGGCTGAGAGCTGAATTAGCAAGAATGAGGAAATATATAATCCATTAAAAATGATATGTCAGCAGGAGACGTGATTACAAAACAATGGTAGAAATACAGGCACTAGATAAAATGCTGTGAAGAGAGGCCTGTATAAACAGTAGGTTTCCCACTTGTACAGAGACACAGGAACAAACCCCAATTAAAAGGGCTTAGTGATAAGATGCTGTGAGGGGCAGCGCAGATGGAGGGAGTAGATAATGGTAAGCAAAGGATGGGATGACGTCAAACAACCTTATGGGGGCCAGAGATAGGCATTTGTCATGGACAAGGCCGGATAAACAGAAGTCTTAAGGAAATGAGTGACGTAAGCAGAGGAGGGGGCAAACAATGAAATAAGAAAAAATATATGGGGACTCAAATTGTATAAATTTCAAGGGTTTGTTGAATTTGATGTGTATTTGTCATTGCCTTACCTGGCATTAGACATTGCAACCACTTGCAAGTGTACAAATAAACGACACTACTGTTTCAGATTTTTGGTCTCGGACTGAAATTATTGAAGTGAGTGAGCTTTTGTTTCTCACATCTTGAAACGCATAACGGTGCATAAATCCCCAGGACCTGATCAGGTGTACCCGAGAACTCTGTGGGAAGCTTGCGAAGTGATTGCTGGGCCTCTTGCCGAGATATTTGTATCACCGATAGTCACAGGTAAGGTGCTGGAAGATCAGAGGTTGCCTAACGTGGTGCCATTATTTAAGAAGGGTGGTAAGGACAAGCCAGGGAACTATAGACCAGTGAACCTGACGTCGGTGTTGGGCAAGTTGTTGGAGGGAATCCTGAGGGACAGGACATGCATGTATTTGAAAGGCGAGGACTGATTAGGGATAGTCAACATGGCTTTGTGCATGGGAAGTCATGTCTCTCAAACTTGATTTGAGTTTTTTGAGGTAACGACAAAGAGGATTGATGAGGGCAGATAGGTAGATGTGATCTATGTGGACTTCAGTAAGGCGTTCGTCAAGGTTCCCCATGGGAGACTGGTTAGCAAGGATAGATCCCAAGGAATACAGGGAGAACTAGCCATTTGGATACAGAACTGGCTCAAAGGTTGAATACAGAGGGCGGTGGTGGAGAGTTGTTTTTCAGACTGGAGGCCTGTGACCAGCGGAGTGCCACAAGGATCGGTGCTGTGTCTACTACTTTTCATCATTTATATAAATGATTTGGATGTGAGCATAAGAGCTATAGCTAGTAAGTTTGCAGATGACACCAAAATTGAAGGTGTAGTGGACAGCGAATGAGGTTACCTCAGATTACAAAGGGATCTTGATCAGATGGGCCAATTGACTGAGAAGTGGCACTTGGAGTTTAATTTAGATAAATACGAGGTGCTGCATTTTGGGAAAGCAAATCTTAGCAGCACTTATACACTTAATGATAAGGTCCAAGGGAGTGTTGCTGAACAAAGAGACCTTGGAGTGTAGGTTCATAGATACGTGAAAGTGGAGTCGCAGGTAGATAGGATAGTGAAGGCGGCACTTGGTATGCTTTCCTTTATTGGTCAGAGTATTGAATACAGGAGTTGGGAGGTCATGTTGCAGCTGTGCAGGTCATTGGGTAGGCCACTGTTGGAATATTGCGTGCAATTCTGGTTTCCTTCCTATCGGAAAGATGTTGTGAAACTTGAAAGGATTCAGAAAAGATTTACAAGCATATTGCCAGAGTTGGAGGAGTTGAGCTATTGGGAGAGGCTGGGACTATTTTCCCTGGAGTGTCAGAGACTGGGGGGTGACCTTATAGAGGTTTACAAAATTATGAGGGGCATGGATAGGATGGGGTGGGGGAGTCCAGAACTAGAGGGCATAGGTTTAGGGTGAGAGGGCAAAGATATAAAAGTGGCCTGAGGGGCAACTTTTTCACACAGAGGGTGGTACGTGAATGGAATGAGCTACTACTGGAGTAGTGGAGACTGGTACAATTGCAACAATTAAAAGCATTTGGATGGGTATATGAATAGGGAGGGTTTGGCAGGATCCTGGCCTAGTACTGTTCTATTCCAGCCTCGGGCGAACTGTCTGTGTGGAGTTTGCCATTCTCCCAGTGTCCGTGCGGGTTTCCTCCGGGTGCTCCAGTTTCCTCCCTCAGTCCAAAGATGTGCAGGGTAGGTGAATTGGCTATGCTAAGTTTCCCATAAGCACTCAGGGATGTGTAAGTTAGGTGCATCAGTCATGGGAAATGTAGGTATAGGGTAAAGGGATGGGTTTGTGTCAAGATACTCTTTGGAGGGTTGTTGTGGACTTTTTGGGCCAAGTAGCCTGTTTCAACACAGTATGTATTTTATCTATAAGTGTGAGATGACACACAAGGACAGGACAAACAAGGCACGGGAATACATGACGACTGATAGGATCCTGGAAAACACCAGGAATCAGAGGGACTTTGGTGTGATTGTACACTGGTCCCTTAAGGTATTGGGGCAGATGGATAAAGTGGTTAGGAAGGCATACACTAGCATTTAAGAGCAGGGCTGTTACACTGCAGCTGTCTAAATATTGGTTGGACCACACCTCGATTGTATACAGTTCTGGAATCCACATTGTAGGAGGGATGTGATTGCACCGGAAATTTATTCGGGGAAGAGCTTTAGTTAAGAGAGAATGAAGCAGAGGACACTGAAGGGGGGTCAGGGCAGGGGGAGAGCATGATTGTAGATGTTTAAAATTCTAAGGGGCATGCATAGGAGAGACAGGAAGTAACATGCCCCCTTGGTGTAGAGATCAAATATCAAAGGCATAGATTTCTGGTAAGCAGATCAGAGGATGGTGAGATTCTGGAACACTGCCTATAACAGTGGCAGAGACAGAAACCCTCATAACGTTTTAGTAGTATTTTGATGCGCATTTGCAATGCCAAGGCATACAAGGCTGGAAGATCAGATTCAAGTAGTTAGGTGCTTGTTTTTGACTGACTCAGACTCAATGAGCTGAAGGGCATTTTTTGGTGCAGGAGACCTCTATGATTATATTACTCAATGTAAGGTGATAAAAGTACTGCAAAGGAACTAAAGTTAAGCCTTAAAAGGTTTCCAAAGACCTGGTAAGGATTTTGCATTGCAGCAGTAGTATCTGGAGGGTTATAAGGTCTACAGCATTAATTATTCTTTAAAGGAATAACTGACAAGCATAATCTAAGAAGGATTCACAGCAGTGCGGCTTACAACTGTGATATGATCCACTTGTACAATGTGGGAAGTCCAGTGTCCTCAGCAACCACATAGTTAATAGCATTTTGGAGCTCGATGAGCTGGTGAACTCGCTGTGCAGCATCCGCAATATTGCCGTGATGTGGAGTTACCAGTGTTAGACTGGGATGGATAAAGTCAGCAGTCACATGCCATCAGGTTATAACCTAACAGATCCATTCGAAATCACTGCTCCTTCGTTCACCTGACTTTTAAAGATTGTTGTGCACAACTTGTTCAGTAGGATGGTCACATCACAGGTAAAGACTGAACCAGGCAGAAAAGAGACCAAGCAAAGTAGAAAAAGGCAGGTCATACAGCAGTGCCCTATGCCTGTCCCCTTCTCTGATATGTTCAGAGTTGCGGAGGGGGCAGACTTCTCAGTGGATAACTGCAGAAGTTAGGTCCGTGGTACCATGGTTGGCTCTGATGAAAGAAGAGAAAGAAGAAAGACCATGTTTTGGTAATTGGAGATCCAATAAGGGCAACTGAGACATTTCTGCTGCAAGAGAGAGACTCCAGAATGGTAGGTTGTCTCCCTGTTGCAATGGTCAAGGATGCACTGGAATGGCAGCATACTCTGAAGGGACAAGGTAAAGAACCAATGTCCGTGTACATATCCAGATATGAGGGATTTGTCCTGTGAAGAAAGATTAAGCAGTTTAGACTTATTTTTCCTGGAGTTTATATACTTTAATTAAATATCATTGTTATAAGATACTAAAGGGAATAAAGTAGACGTAGAAAAGTTGTTTCCTCACGTGGTGCATTCTAAAAGAAGGTGGTCAGAATTTTAGGATAAGGGGTAGCAGATTTAAAAGAGTTGAAGAGAAATTACTTCTTTCAAAGGGCCATGAATCTGTGGAATTCACACCCTAAGAGTGCAATGGATGCTGGATCATGGAGAAGACAGTTAAAGGGGTATGTAGAGTGGACAAGAAAGCTGAGTTGAGGTTGATAGGAGAATGGCCATGATCATATCAAATTGTGGAGCAGGGTCGATCGAGTGGCTGAATTGTTTATTCTTGTTCCTGGTTCTAATGTTTTTATATTGGTATCAATAACATTTGTTATTAAAAAGGATGAGATTCTAAAGCAGAATATAGGGAGTCAGGATATATATTAAAAAGTAAGATCTCCACGGTAATCCTGAGATTACTGTCATGAATGACACTAGCAGCATATACCATATTAATATGTGGCTGAAGAAATGGAGTAAGTGCAAGGAATTCACATTCCTGGGACATTGTGACTAGTTCTAGAGAAGGAGGGACCTGTACAAGTGGTATGGGTTATTTCTGGACTTAAACTAGAATAGCAGAGGGATAGGAATCTCAGCAAGGATACAGAAAAAGAGAGAGAAACAAAGATAGAAACCAAAGAAAAAGGCTAGAAACAAAAGAGGAAGGCAAAAAAAAAAATCAAGGGAGTCATTGTGCAAAAGCAGATGGAGTTCAATCTGGATAAATAAGAGGTATTACATTTTGGCACACAAAACAAGAGTAGGGCTTATCTAATTAATGGTAGGGCCTTGGATAATGTTTAAAAATGCGTTGCTGGAAAAGTGCAGCAGGTCAGGCAGCATCAAAAGAGAAGGAGAACCGATGTTTCTGGATTTCAAGAGTAGGGAGCACATTTTTAAGGTGAGATGAGAGAGATTTTAAAAAGACATGAGGAGCAAATTTCTTTTTTTACAGAGGGTGGTTCTTGCGTGGAATGAACTTCCTGAGAAAGTGGTGGATGTAGGTACGTTTAAAAGATATTTGGATAGATACATGAAAAGAAAAGGTTTGGAGGGATATGGGCCAGGAGTAGGCAGGTGGGACTAGTTTAGTTTGGGATTATGTTCAGCATGTTCGGGCGGCATGGTGATTCAGTGGGGAGCTAGCACTGCTGCCTCACAGTGCCAGGTAGCTGGTTCGCCTCCAGCCTCGAGAATTTGCACATTCTCCCCATATCTGCGTGGGTTTCCTCCCACAGTCCAAAGATGTGCTGGTTAGGTGGACTGGCCATGCTAAATTGCCCATAGTGTTCAGGGATGTGTAGGGAAATGCATTAGTCAGGGAAAATATAGAGTAATAGGGGAGGGGAATGAGTCTGAGTGGCTTACTCTTCGGAGACCTCTTGGGCCAAATGGCCCGTTTCCACACTGTAGGGATTCTATGATTCTATGGACTAGTTAGACCAAAAGGTCTGTTTCAATGTTGTATGGCTCTATGACTAACAAAGTTAAACAGACAAGTTAAAGGCTTGTGTCATTACATGCAGAGCATTCAGAATAAGGTAAATGAATCAGCACTGCAACTGGATATAAATCGTCATGATGTACTTGCAATTATGGAGACATGGCTGCAGGGTGATCAATGATGGGAACTGAACATCCAGGGGTACTATTTTGGAAAAAACAGATAAAAAGGGAAAGAGATGGAGTAACATTGAAAAAGGCAAATGCAATAGCTAGAAAGGATATTGGCTTGAAAAATCATGATGTGCAATCTGTGTTAAGTGGAAATAAAAAACTTCACAGGGCAGAAAGTATTGTTGGCGCTGTCTGTAAGCCCCCAAACAATAGTGGAGATGCAAGAGAAGAGTTTAAGCATAGATGAAGGGTACAACTGCAATGATGGATGACTAATTTGCATATAGACTGGACAAACCAAATTTCCAACGTAACGTGCAAGGAGATTTCCTGGATTGTATACTTTATGACTGTTTAGATCAATACATTGAGGAACCAACCAGAGAACAAGCTGTTCTGGACTGGGTACTGCGCAATGAGAAAGGATCGACTAACAACCATGTTGTATAAAGTTCTTTGGGGAAGAGCAACCCTATGATAGAATTCTTCATTAAGATGGACAGCGAAGTAGTCAAGTCTGAAACTCGGGTCCTGAGACTAGATAAACGGAACTATGAGTCACGAATTACCAAAGGATGGATTGGAAAAACCATGCTAAAGAGACTGATGGTGGTTTGGCAATGGCTAATACTTAAAGAACATGTGTATGAATTACAACAATTATTCATTCCTGTCTGGTACAAAAATACAAGAAAATGTGGTTCAATCATGGCTTTCAAACAAATTAGGGATAGAATTAAATTCAAAGAGGAAACTTACAAAATTGCCACAAATGCATCAAGGTTGAGAGTATTTCAGAATTCAGCAGATGATAAAACATTTAAGAGACCAGTGGACAAAATTAAAGCACATGGGACAAGAGGTAACATACTGGCTGGGTTGACAATTGTTTTACAGACAGAAAACAGTGAGAACAAAATGGGTGTTTTTGAGAGTGGCAGATAATAACTTGTGTGTATTGCAAAGATCAATACTTGGGTGTCATCTATTTATGATATACATAGATGAGGGAACCAAATGCAACATTTCCAAGTTTGCTGATGACAACTTTAGAACTCTGTACTTCCAACCCTGGCATATTATTATGCATCCCTCTCCCTATCTCTGTATTTCCAACCCTGGCCTATTATTATGCATCCCTATAAATGGTTGTGAATTCAGCCATTTATTCTCTTGGTCTGGAACTTCCCGCCCAAGCTCTTTTTTTTTAAATCTTCGCATAAGCTTTGGTCATCACTTCCACATCAATCCCTAATTTCCCATGTTATATCTCAATGTCCAATTTTGTTTCATAATACTTCTGCACAGACTTGTGAGAAAGATGGCGGCATGGTGGCTCAGTGGTTAGCACTGCTACCTCACAGAACCAGGGTCCCAGGTTCAATTCCAGCATTGAGCAACTGTGTGTGTGGAGTTTGCACATTCTCCCTGTGTCTGCGTGGTTTTCCTCTGGGTGCCCCAGTTTCCTGCCACAGCCTAAAGACGTGCATTAGTCAGAGGGAAATGGGTCTGGGTGGGTTACTCTTTGGAGGGTCAGTGTGGACTGGTTGGGCTGAAGGGCCTGTTTCCACACTGTAGCAAATCTAAATAAAAATGATGCTAGGGAGGCTTCAAGGTGATTTTAAACAAGTTGAATGAGTGGGCAAACATGGCAGAAGTAATGCACTTTGATGTGGAAAACAGAAACGAAGATTATTATTTAAACGGTGATATGTTGAGAAGTATGGATGTATGAAGGGATCTAGGTGGTGCTTATGCATCAGTAAATGCAAGTAGACAAGCAGAACCAGCAAGTAATTAAAAAGGTAAATGCTATATTGGGCCTTGATTGCAAGATAATTTAAGTTCCGACATAGGGATATCTTAATGCAGTTATACAGCACCTTGGGGAGACTACATCTGGAGTATCACTTGCAATTTTGCCTTCCTATCTAAGAAAGGATATACTTGCCATTGTGGACTGCAGTGGAGGTTCAACAGACTGATGTCAGAGTTGGTGGGACTGTCCTATGGATTGGCTCAACTTGACCTATGTTCATGAAAGTTAAGAAGAATGAGAGGAGATCAGATTGAAATGGTTATAATCCTAACAGTCCTGGAAAGGGCCTGTTACCCAGCATGATTTTCCAGGTTTAGAAGTCTAGAACTGTTATACAGGGTAGATTATTGAGATTCTAAGTGAGAAAACATTTCTTCAAGGAGTAATGTGGTATTCACTACCACAGAAGACTGGAGGTCAAGTCAATGAATATAATCAGGAAGGAGATGGATTCTTTCTGGATTTCAAAAGCGTCACGGGGTTACGAGGAGAATGCAGAAATATAGCATTGAGACACATGATCGGGCACAATCATATCGAATGGTGAAGCATGCTTGAAAGGGCTGAATAACCTACAGCTGATTCTAATATCTATGTGCGCAGCACATCATATAGCTTTATATTTCCTTGTATAGTCAATGATCACTTAACAAGAAAGAAGCCCCCAGCTTTTGGCTCCTCAAGATTCTGTCCTCTGTGATATTTATTTAAAATCTACCTTATACTTTGATAACTTGATATGGAAATCAACTTTTCAAAATTGATACCATAACAGAAACAATAAAACAACAGTAAATCACATATCAAGAAAAGCAAACTATTAGACAGTTAAACAACAAATCAAAACTTAACACTTGTCAACGTGAACTAAGAGATGAGATAATTTACGACTTTTTCAATCAGTTTGAATTATAGAGAAATTAATAATACATTTTCAATACTGAATAATTTAGCAATTTAGTCAAAACGTAATAAATGTACAAAGCCAGAAAAAAAATCAACAAAATTAGTTCTCATTTGAGCAGGATCAATTGTAAGGGATAAATTTAGAGGCTTCAATTTTTTATTTTGGAGTAGAACACATAGGCTTGCTCACTGAAAGCTGTGGCCTATTCCTGCTCAAACTTCACATGTAATTTATCAAATATTAAATAAGAGAAATCATGAGAGAGCAAAGAACATTGTAAATTAAAACAAGCACAACAAAGTTAGAATCACTTAGAATAATCTACCAGGCAGGACTGGAAACTGATTCTTCATAATACAGAAGGCTGTTTTGATGGAGGAGTTTGATGGGGAGATGAACCATAAAGTTTAGATTACATTACAGTGTGGAAACAGGCCCTTCGGCCCAACAAGTCCACACCGACCCGCCGAAGCGAAACCCACCCATACATTTACCCCTTGCCTAACACTACGGGCAATTTAGCATGGCCAATTCACCTGACCCTGCACATCTTTGGACTGTGGGAGGAAACCGGAGCACCCGGAGGAAACCCACGCAGACACGGGGAGAACGTGCAAACTCCACACAGTCAGTCGCCTGAGGCGGGAATTGAACCCGGGTCTCAGGCGCTGTGAGGCAGCAGTGCTAACCACTGTGCCACCGTGCCGCCCACAAGTTCATGAATAAAAATGTGCAGACCTTTATGACTGTGGATTTATTTCCTGAAAACATGTTTTTATGTAACCTGGTAGGATGAGTAGAGGAGATGAATATTATTTAAACATAGAAAGACAACAAAGTTGCTGCATGCAGGGATTTGGGACTCGTGTATAAATCAAGAAAGACTTGCATACAAGTTCACAGAACCATAGAATCACACAGTAAAGAGATCCTTCAGCCCATCAAATCTGTACCACCAAAAACATTCTACTTACCTACACTAGCCCCACTTTGCCAAATTGGGAAAGTTCAGCGGGCAATAGGGAAGGAAAATGGAATAGGGGCCTTTATATCAAAAGGGAATGAAGTACAATAATAGGGAAGTCTTGTTAAAACCATACAAGGCATAAGTTCGACTCTACCTAGAATACTGAACAGTTTGATTGGAACAACACATCCATCCTAGGACAAGCCAAACAAAGACACGTACGAGAATTCTTAGAAGCATGGCATTCTAGAAAATATTCACTGGAATTGGTGGTAGTCTAAAGATAGTCCAATCATTCAGTTGATCCCAAGTATGACAGAAATGTTGAGGAGATTGAGCACATACTCATTGGAATTTAGGAGAATGAGGGGTGACTTTATTGAAACGTACAAAATTTCTAGGGAGCTTGATGGAGTAGATGCAGATGGTTGTTAGCAGGTTTTGAGAAGATTTGTAGCTCAGGTTGAGGTTCTGGATGTAAGTTTCCTCACTGAGCTGGAAGGTTCGTTTTCAGACATTTCGTTCCCATACTAGGTAACATCAGTGAGCCTCTGGTGAAGCACTAGTGTTAGTGACCCACTTTCTACTTGTGTGTTTAGGTTTCCTTGGGTTGGTGATGTCATTTCCTGCAGTAATGTTATTTCCTGTTCTTTTTCTCAGAGGGTGGTAAATAGGGTCCAAGTTAATGCATTTGTTGATAGCATTCCAGTTGGAATGCCATGTTTCTAGGAATTCTCGGGCATGTCTCTGTATGGCTTGTCCTAGGATGGATGTGTTGTCCCAGTCAAAGTGGTGTCCTTCCTCATCCATGTGTGAGGATACCAGTGAGTGAGTCATGTATTTTAGTGGCTAGTTGATGTTAATGTATCTTGGTGGCTAGCTTTCTGCCCGTTTGTCCAATGTAGTGTTTGTCACAGTTCTTGCAAGGTATTTTGTAAATGACATTAGTTTTACTTGTTGTCTGTACAGGGTCTTTCAAGTTCATTAGCTACTGTTTTAGTGTGTTGGTGGGCTACCATGGTGCCAAGAAATCTGAGTAGTCTGGCAGTCATTTCCGAGATACCTTTGACGTAGGGGAGTGTGGCTAGGGTTTCGGACAGGTTTTGTCTGCTTTTTGGGTTTGTTGCTGAGAAATCGGCTGACTGTGTTCATTGAGTGTCCATTCTTTTTGAATACGCTCAAACTGCTCTGCCAAACATCGAACCCAAGCTTTGGGTCCACTATGTGGATGACACCTCTGTCATCACTAAACGAAACAAATTAGAGGAAACCTTCAAGACCATCAATAATATCCTTACTGGCAAAAATTCACTGAAGAGGAGGAAAACAACAAACTGCCATTCTTAGGTGTCACAGGAGAGCAAACAGCCAATGAGGAACCTCAAACCAGTGTCCACAGGAAAACACATATGGACCAAGTACTGAACTACAGAAGCAACCATCCCAAAAAACCTACAAACTAAGCTGCATTAGAACATTATTTCAACAAGTTACCACACACTGCAGCACAGAGGAACTACGAAGAGCAGAGGAAAATCACCTATACGGCGTACTCAAAACGAACGGGTACCCAATGGACACAGTCTGTCGATTTCTCAGCAATAAACCAAAACAAGCAGATAAAACCCGTCCGAAAATCCTAGCCATTCTCCCCTACGTCAAAGACATCTCGGAAATGACTGCCAGACTACTCAGATCTCTTGGAACCATGGTAGCTCACAAACCCCACAAACACACTAAAACAGCAGTTAATGAACTTGAAAGACCCTATACAAATAACAAGCAAAACTAATGTCATTTACAAAATACCGTACAAGAAATGTAACAAACACTACATTGGACAAACGGGCAGAAAACTAGCCACCAGGATACATTAACATCAACTAGCCACAAAAATACATAACCCACTCTTAATAGTATCCTTACACACAGGTGAGCAAGGACACCACTTCGACTGGGACAACACATTCATCCTAAGACAAGCCAAACAGACACGCATGAGAATTCCTAGAAGCATGGCATTCCAACCGGAACTCTAACACATTGACTTAGACCCCATTTACCACCCTCTGAGAAAAAGAATAAGAAATGACATCACCAACCCAAGGAAACCTACATACATAAATAGAAAACAGGTTACTAACACCAGTGCTTCACCGGAGCCTCACTGATGATGTTACCTAGTATGGTGACGCAACATCCGAAAACTAACCTTCCAGCTCAACAAGCAAATTTACATCCAGCATAGGGTTATTTCCCATGAGAGTGTAAGACCAGAGGCATAAGGAGTCAAATATTTAAGACAGAGATGAGAAGGAATTTTTCTCCCAAGAGGGTACTAAATCTTAGGATTTCTTTCTTGTAGAGGCTGGGTTAAGTATAATCAAGGCAAAGACACACTGATTTCTAATCTGAGAATTTTATTTTACTTTTAATAAGGGAATCAACAGCTATCAGAAAAAGGCAGGAAGGTAGAGTTCAGGATGATCAGATCAGCCACGATCTCACTAAATGATGGAACAGATGCAATGGGATAAATGGCCTACTTATTTTCCTATGTTTTCTGGTGTTATATTATGGGGCTAGTTTTTTTTAAACCAGTCACTTCTAATTAGCTTTGAAGGTGGGACTCTAATGGGTAAAGAGCTTATACTCTGACTGCTGTGCTTTTCCAGCACACTTTTTGACTCTAATGGGTGTTGGGTTCCCTGGCTCAACTCTAATTATCCCTATCTGATTAGATAAGTGAAGCATGTGCATCTGTCACTACAGGGACATTGTAGCCCCATGTCAGCAAGAGACTTGCTCCCTGTGGGTTTCTCAGCACTAAATCTACATTGCATCTGTGTTTGTGCCATGATACCTAAAGACTTTTCCCTGTTAGTTTTAACTCTGCTCCAGTTGTGAGCAGAAATCTGGTATCTCACCAAGTTTAAATGAACAGAATGAATGTTTGTGGACCAAACATCCATAATTAATCACAGGAGAGCAGAACCCTCTCATCACAACCCACAATCCTGATCTCTTCCCAGCAACAGGATACTCTGTCAGTGTTTCGACACACTTTGCATCGTATCATTAATCTCTGATACTGAGGCCAAGTACACTATGCAACCATTACTCCAGAAGTCAGCAACTTTAGCAGAGATAAAATTGGGCTATTCCAGTCATTGGACACAATGCTACACCACACATCCACCCTCAGTTCTTTTCAAGTCCTTAACTATTTACACTTAATGCTTCCATTTATGACAGGCTACTATTACCTCTCATCCTCGTTTGCTGATTTTATTTATCTCCTGTCAAGGATAGTAGCTTACTTCTTCTAATTTCATGGACAGCTTGGTCAAGCAGCCAGTGGTCAGCTGGAAAAGCCATCATGGTTAAGTCCACAATGTCCCTGATCTCTACGGTTGCCTATCAAGAGCCAGGCTACTAGATGGTGATTTGAATCCCCAACTGCTCAGACCAATTCTTCCCATACAGTGAGCCTACCACAACTGAAGAATTTCCAACGGACGTAAATAATCTAGATGCTTAAAGCCCACACCAACTGGATGCCTGAGCTCTGAATGCTAGCTCCAATTACATTTGAAATAGCACACATTTAACACCTCTCAAATGCTACGGGCCCAGTTATGTTTTAGTTGAAATTCCACAATACCTCTTCTGTCCATATAATTGCCTGGTACTAGATGCATGGCACCAGTTTTGAGATACAGGAGAAATCCAGCTTCAGGATCTTCCCTGCGTTCCTGGCTCAGCAAGGTGTACAGAATTACCTGAAAGAAAGAAGTGAAAATTTACCTCTGTTTATTGATTTTCATAGTTGACAAAGCATTTTTTAAAATTCAGTCATTGGATGTGAATGTCACTGGCTGGCCTTGAGAAGGTGGTCATAAGCTGTGTGTTTCTGAACTGCTATATTCCATGTGCTGTAGGTTGACCCAACAAAGCCCAAGGGTTTGATCCAGTAACAGTAATGGAATGGCAATATATTTCCAGGTAAGGATGGTGAGTGGCTTGGAAGAAACTTACAGGTGGTGGAGTTCCCATGTATCTGCTGCCCTTGTCCTCATAGATGGAAGTGGTCATAGGTCTGAAAGATGCTGCCAAATAATCTTCAGAGAATTTCTGCAGTGCATTTTGTAGATAGCACACACTGTTGCTACTGAATGTTGGTGGTGGAGGTAATGGATGGTTGCGAATGTGGTGCCAATCATGCAGGCTGCTTTGCCCTGGATGGCATCAAGCGACTTGAAAGTTGTCACAGCTGAACCCATCCAGGCAACTGGGGAGTATGCCATCACACTCTTGACTTGTGCCTTACAGACGATGGACAAGCTTTGAAAAGACAGGTGGCGAGTTGCTCGTCACACTATTCCTGGTCTCTGACCTGCTCTTGTAAACACCATGTTTATGTGAGTTGTGTTAGTTCAGTTCTTGGTCAATGGTAACCCCCAAGGATGTTGATAGTGGAGGATTCAGAAATGTTAAGGGATGGTGGTTAGATTGTCTTTTATTGCAGATTGTCATTGTCTTGCATTCTTGCGATGCAAATGCTACTTGCCATTTTTCAGCCCAAGCCTGGATAGTATTCAGATAGTGCTAAATAAGCTTTAAATTCTCATAGTACAAATGCTTATATTTACTTCATAAACATTAAATTTCAGAAGTTTAAAGGGTGATTTTTTAAGATAAGAAGATGAACAGATAAAGCAAGAAGTAGGTTAAGAACTAGAGAGTACAGTCTAAAAGAGACATACACTTTTCAGGACCGAAAGTGGGAATTTTTTTTATTCATTCATAGGATGTTGGTGACCAGCATTTACTGCTCATCCCTAATTGCCCAGAGGGAATCGAAGAGTCAATTACATTGCTGCGAGTCTGGAGTCATGTCTAGGCCAGACCAGGTAAGGACAGCAGATCTTTTTTCCCAAAGGACATAGTGAGCCAGTTGGGTTTTCTAACAATCAGCAATGGTTTAATGACATCATTAGATTCTTAAATCCAGATTATTATTGAACTTAAATTCCATCATCTGCAGTGACAGTATTCAAACAGAGGTCCCCAGAACATTACCTGGGTCTCTGAGTTGAGCAAATATTACCACTAAGTCATCTTCTACCCTAATTTCACACAAAAACCAGAAGAGGTTTTAAAGTTTGGCAACTGATAATCAATTAGTTGTTGATTTTAAAACTGAGATTGGTAACTCTTACCAAAAAGTATGAAGGAATACAGACAAAAGAAAGCAAGGTTAAGGGGGTATTCAATGAACAGACAAGAAAGAAGGAAAGAGAGATACAACAGCCTGTGAAGTGGCAATTCGAGTAAGATATTGGAATAGTAAAGTTTAAGCATCTGCAGGGAACCATTCAGTTAACTGGACAGTTTCAGTGCTGGAAATGCTACAGTTCTAAAGTCAAAGTGACCCAAATCTCATCAGAATCCCACAGATCTCTCTGAAGTAAGATCTTGAGATAGCAATTAGTAACAAGAACCACAGTTTAGTTTTGTTCATACCTTACTAGTGGGGAACCTAATATCTCCCTTTATTTGAGGCCGGAGTGTCCAAGACAATGCCAGCAAGCTCCTGTTTCTGGGCCCATACATTATATTCTATTGCCAGTCTCCATAAACGTCTCTTTGTAGTTGCTTCCAATTAAACCTGTTGGACTATAACCTGGTGTTGTGTGATTGTTAATGGTGAATCCAAAATAATTCTTTAAGTATATTAAAGAAAAAAGAATAACTAAAGAGAGAATAGGACCTCTCAAGGTCCAAAGTGGACATGTTTGTGTCGAACCGCAGGAGATAGGAGAGGTCCTCAATGAATATTTCTCCACTGTGTCTACCATTGAAAAACACAAGATGGCATGGAGACATTCGGGGTGATATCTTGGGGTCAGTCCATATCACAGTGGAGGTGATGTTGGACATAGAATGTATGAAGGTGGATAAATCTCCTGGTCCTGACCAGTTATATCCAAGAATACTGAAAAAGGTTACAGAAGAAATTACTGATTTTATTTGCATCATCAGTAGCCACAGGTGAGGTCCCAGAAAACTGGAGGGTAGCAAATGTTGGGCCCTTATGCAAGAAGGGCTACAAATAAGAAACCTGGGATCTATAGACCAGTAAGTCTAACACTGGTTTCTCAAGTTACTTGAGAAGATTGTGAGAAAGAAAATATACATGCATTTGGAAAGACAAGGTTTGATTAGGAGTAGTCAGCATGGCCTGGTCAGCGTAGGAGATCAAACCGCACAAATTTGAGAGAGTTCTTTGATGAAGTGACCAGAAATGACTATGGCATCACGGTAGATGTAGTCTATAAGGATTTCAGCAAGGCCTTTGAATCACAGATGTACAACACAGAAACAGATCCTTCAGTCCAACTCATCCATGCTGACTAGATATTCTGAACTAATTCAGTCCCGTTTGTCAGCACTTGGCCCAAATCTCTATAAACCCTTCCTATTCATTTACCCATCCAGATGCCTTTCAAATGCTGTAATTGTACCAGCCTCCACTACTTCATCTGGCAGCCCATTCCATTCATGCACCACTCTGAGGCAAACTTGGCCCTTTGACCCTTTTTAAATTCTTCCCCCCTCACCTTAAACCTATGCCCTCTAGTTCTCAATTGCCTTACCCGAGGGAAAAAACCTTATTTATTTATCCTATCCATGCCCCACATGAACCTCCATGGTGTAATCCTTCAGCATGCAACACTCCAGGGAAAACAGCCTCAGCCAATTCAGCCTCTCCTTATGGCTCAAATCATCCAAGTCTAGCAACATCCTTGTAAATCTTTTCTGAACCCTTTCAAGTTTCACAACATCCTTCCAACAGGACGGAGACTAGAATTGCACACAGTATTCCAAAAGTGACCTAACCAATATCATGTACAGCTGCAACAGGACCTCCCAACTCCTATACTCAATGCTCAGACCAATAAAGGAAAGCATACCAATGCCTTCTTCACTATCCTATCTACCTGCGACTCCACTTTCAAGGGGCTGTCAACCTGCACTCCAAGGTCTCTTTGTTCAGCAACAGTCCCCAGGACCTTACCATTAAGTGTACAAGTCCTGCCCTGATTTGCCTTTCCAAAATGCAGCATTCACATTTATCAAAATTAAACTCCATCTGGCACCCCTCATCCCACTGGCCTATCTGGTCGAGTCAAAAAGTGTGGCACTGGAAAAATGCAGCTTGTCAGGCAGCATCCGAGGAGCAAGAGAGTTGACATTTCGAGCATAAGCTCTTCATCAGTCTTCACTTTCTCCCATTTGATCAAGATCACGTTGTACTCTGAAATAACCCTCTTCGCTGTCCATCCTACCTCCAATTTTGGTGCTATCTGCAAACTTACTAACTGTCCCTCCTAAAGAACATAGAATGTTACAGCACAATACAGGCCCTTCGGCCTTCAATGTAGCGCCGACAGCAGAACCAATCTGAAGCCTATTTATCCTACACTATTCCATTTTCATTTACATGTTTATCCAATAACCATTTAATTGCCCTTAAAGTTGGCATGTCTACTACTGTTGCAGACAGGCCATTCCACACCTCTACTACTCTAAGTAAAGAAACTACCTCTGAGATCTGTCCTATATCTATTACCCCTCAATTTAAAGCTGTGCCCTCTTGTGCGAGCCATCACCATCTGAGGAAAAAGGGTGCACAGTTTGGGCCATTCTAACCCTCTGATTATTCCTCTATGTCTCAATTAAGTCACTTCTCAACCTTCTCTCAAATGAAAACCGCCTCAAATCTCTCAGCCTTTCCTCATAAGGCCTTTCCTCCATACCATACAACATCCTAGTAAATCTCCTCTGAACCATTTCCAAAGCTTCCACGTTCTTCATATAATGCGGTGACCAGAACTATATTCAATATTCCAAGTGCAGCCACACCAGAGTTTTGAACAGCTGCAACATGACCTTGTGGTTCTGAAACTCAATCCCTCTACCAATAAAAGCTAACACACCATATACCTTCTTAACAACCCTATGAACCAGGGTGGCAACTTTCAGGGATCTATGTACAGAGGAACCTCGATTATCCGAACGAGATGAGCGGGCACTATTTTGTTCAAATAATTGATTATTCTGTTCATTGATTTCCTCTGGGCCTCAGTTTTCTGTGAAGTCTGCTCCCCTTTCAGGAGACAAAGCAGCAGCACAATGTGCGCGAGTCCCCGCCTCAACCCCATCCACTCCCACCCCCAATCCAGCCCGCTCCTTCCCCACACCGCCCTCCCCCGGCTCCCTCCCCAAACCCCAACCCAGTCTGCTCCCTCCCCACCCCTGGCTCGCTCTCACCAAAGGACCGGTCTCCATGCTGTTGGACTCAATGGTAAGGTCATGGGGAGTCATTAAGTGCATAAATCCTGCTCCGATTTGACTTTCCAAAATGCAGCAGCTCACATTTATCTAAATTAAACTCCACCTGCCACTCCTTGGCCTATTGGCCCAGCTGAGATCAAGATTCTGTTGTACTCTGAAATAACTCCCTTCGCTGTCCACCACTCCTCCAATTTCGGTGTCATCCATACACTTATTAAGCAGACGTCTAATGTTCACATCCAAATAATTTATATAAATGACAAAAAGCATTGCATCCAGCACCAATCCACTGGTCACAGGCTGCCAGTATGAAAAATAACACTCCTGCCAGTTCTGTACCCAAATGGCTAGACTTCCCTATATCCCATGTGATCTAACCTTGCTAACCAGTCAACACAAGGTACCTTATCGAGCACCTTACTGAAGTCCATATAGATCACATCCACTGCTCTGCCCTCATCAATACTCTTCGTTACTTCTTTAAAAATCTCAATTAAGTTAGGAAGACATGATTTTCTCTACACAAAGACATATTAACTGCTCCTAATCAGTTTTTGCCTTTCCAAATACATGCCAATCCTGTTCCTCAGGAATCCCTCCAACAACTTACAGATCACCGATGTCAGGCTCACCGGTCTATAGTTCCCTGGCAAGGGGCCCAGCAATCACTTCTCTAGCTTCCCAGAGTTCAAGGATAATCCTGATCAGGTCCCACGGATTTATCCACCTTTTTGTTTTAAGCCATCCAGCACTTCCTCCTCTGTACTCTGGAGACTTTTTTTATATGATGTTGCTATTTATTTCCCAAATTTCTAAATCTTCCATGTCCTTCTCCACACTAAACACGGATGCAAAATATTTGTGTAATACCGCCCTCATCTCCTGTGGTTTCACACAAAGGCTGTTGATCTTTGAGGGGCCTTATTCTCTCCCTAATTACCCTCTTGTCCCTTAATATATTTGTACAATCCCTTTGGATTCTCCTTAACCCTATTTGCCAAAGCTGTCTCATGTCCCCTTTTTGCCCTCTTGATTTCACTCTTAAGTAATACTCCTGCTGCCTTTATATTCCTCAAGGGATTCACTCGATCTCTGCTGTCTATACTTGACATATGCTTCCTACTTTTTCTTGACTTCAATTTCAATTTCTCTAGTCATCCAGAATTCCCTACACCTATCAGCCTTGCCCTTCATCCTAACAGGAACATAGTGCCTCCGGATTCTCGTTACCTCGTTTTTGAAGGCTTCCCATTTTCCAGCCATCTCTTTACCTGCAAACATCTGCGTTCCCCCCAAACCCCCACTCAACTTTTGAAAGTTCTTACCTTCAAAATTGGCCTTCCTCCAATTTAGAACTTCAACTTTTAGATCCGGTATATCCTCTTTCATCACCATTTTAAAATTAATAGAATTGTTGGCCCCAAAGTGCTCTCCACTAACACCTCAATCACCTGCCCCGATTTATTTCCCAAGAGTGGGTCAGGTTTTGTACCTTCCCTCATAGGTACATCCACATACTAAATCAGGCAAGTTTCTTCTCCATATTTAACAAATTCCTTTCCATCCAATAATCGACTTAAAACTGAATGTATAGTTGCCAAATTTGCTCATGATTCAAGCTTGGATGGGAAGCTAAGTTATGAAGAGGACAGAAGAACATCACAAAAAGATTAAATGTGTTGGAAGCAATTCAAAGATGATTTACCAGACTAACAGCTGGTATGGATACGCAGGCTTAGGAAGAAAGATTGGACAGGCTGTGTTTATAAGAATAAGAGGCAACATGATTGAAACACACAAGATGTTAAGGGGTCTTGACAGGTTGGATGTTTCTCCTATAGGATAATCTAGAACTGGAGCTCAAAGTTTACAAATTAGGGGTCATTTATTTAAATGAAATATGAAGTTGACATTTTTGGGTCTTTGGAATTCACTTTGTGTATAGCAGAATTCTTGAATATTTTTAAGGCAGAAGTGGTGAAAGATTATTGACAGTCGGTGGGAATGTGGACTTCAGGTTACAATTAGATTTGCCATGATCTTACTGAATAATGCAGAATGGCCTGCTCATCGCTTGCATGATCATATGGAGAAACGCTCATGGGAACACAAAAGGAAATTGAAAAATAAATCATAAATATAAAGTACAAAACACAAAGTTCAATACAAAGCAAGTTAGAGCTGCAGAATAATAATATCTTTGTGCAAATGATAAATGAAGTGTGCAGAGACTAAAGGACATGCAGAACTTTTTCAAAAAAGAAAACTTTTGAGGTAAGGTGTCATGCAAGAGCTTTTCAACCAAATGAAGACACACACTATACGAGGGAGCATGGCACCCATTTTGGCAAGCTGCTTAAACATGCAGAAAAGTGTGAAGTGAGAAGGCGTTCTCTCTTTCTTCCCCTCACAGAGTGACCACCTTCAGGAACCGTTCCACCAACAAGAGCAGCACCTTCAGGAACTGCATCCCACCGAGAATCAGCACCTTCAGCAGCCATTCCTCAGTGAGGGTCAGCGCTTTCAGGACCCCTTCCCTAGCAAGAGTCAGCACCTTCAGGAGCTGTTCCCCCATTGAGAATCAGCACTTTCAGCAACTATCCCCCTCCATGATACTAAGCCACATACCTGACTTCTGTGCTCCACCGAATTAGATTCTTTCCCCGTTTTAAGCTCCAAAGGCATGACTTTAGTATGTGTCCTGGATTGGCGGTGAATTTTTACAGAAGCTGTTACATCAATCTTGCCTTTTAATCCAAACCTCGGAGACCAAATATTCTCCTCAATGTCTTCAATATCAAGCACTGTGATGCCACAGATTGAAGCCAGTCTGGATGGATTTCTATCACTGGGTCTAGGAAAAATATTCAAGTAAATCACATCATGTTTTGGATTACCATCGTTCATTGGAAATCAATGAGGGTGAATCCATGAAGGAGCAGGTGTACAAAAGTTTACGCACCCAAACATGGGACAGGCATATAACACCAGCAAAGTGAGATGGTTAGGCGGTGAGGGACAAGTGGCTAAATTATTAGTAGATAGAAGAAACATGGAGAAAAACAAATTTATTTTCTAAGAAGAAAGGCATGTCAATTTTAGCTCTGTCAGTTCAAGAAAAAAGTATAAATCCCAAATTTCAAATGATTAAGGAGATGAGGGTGTTGACCTGATGAAAAGTCAACTCTGACTGACCAAGAAATTATCATCCAAAATTTGCCATTCTTGTATTTGTCCCGATTAGTGTGAGGTAAAACTCTGCAGCAACAATTCTCCATTTTAAGCAATATTTAAGTGACAATGCGAGGGTTCTGGTCACTATGGAACCGTCACAGCCAATACAGGGAATCCAGCCAGAGATAAACCAGCTAAATAGCATCTTCATCCAGCAAAATCATGGAGCTCAGTGGATCTACAGAACTGGAACCCAATCATAATTAGAAGCAATGAAATTCAAGCATTAAAAAAAAATTAAGAGCAAGTCAATAAACAGTTAAACAGACAAGATCCTGAGCAACAGGGTGAGAGTATGAATACCAAAGACCGCTTGTACGGTACGATTCTGTCTAATTTAATTTCAATTGTGCTTGCTTAATATACCAACCCCTACACACTAAGTTTAATACATGTGGAACATTACGTACAGTTTCAGTTGCATTTGCTGTATCCCGGACTGAGCAGAATTATCCATGAAATCTTGAGCCCAGGTCTCTAACGATGGGAAGTAATCACGTAATGCTTGCATCATATCTGCTTGACTCAGATTCAAACTGTACCTGCATTTCAAAAAGAGCTCAAGATCACATCAGACTAAAGATATCCCTCATGGGTCAGTGAAGGAGTTGCATGAGTAGCCCCAAGGATGAAAGAGATGCATTAATTTGTTTTTAGTTTTCTAATTGCCCTGACCCAGGGGAGGCTACTCCCACACTACTCTGACAGACAATATTAAAGCTTCACTCATTATCAAAATAAAGCCAGAATCTGCAGTGAGTGTTCAACTGCAAACAGATCATAAAGCAGTAATCATTGGACCACCAATTGCTTCAATAACAACTATGTCTGGCGATGCACGATGCTCACCAAAGCATTTGAATTACCAGATAAAACACATGTAAAGCCACTAAAACTTTCAGAAATCTGTACAGCACAAAAATCGATTATTCGGCCATTGTTTCTGTGCTTTGTTTATGCTCAAGTAGTCTAATATTCACCTGAATATCAGAAAATATTTAGAAAATATTTCTCAACCTGTCTCGATCAAATTAGAGTCCTTCAATTTGAAGCGATTAGCAAGACTAGATAGTCCAGAAACGAACATGGACAAGAAAAAATGATAAATCAGGAAACAAGATATCTCTAACTGCAAGCACAACTATTCAAATGCGTTCCTAATCATATTCATAATTTCTGTATTGTTCAGTTTATTCAAAACTCTGCTTTGCATATCTTATCCACTGGCACCTATGTTCACTGATCTGCACAAATCTTTCTAAACCCATAATGGCTTTGATAATCACATTATGCTAACCAAAAATGTCCCCCAGAATACTCTCCTTTTTAACTCTACTTTTTCTTACATCTGCCTGTCCCCCTTCCAGTTCCTACCTAGCATTATTTCAAATACCCTACCAAAAAACTGCCATTCTAAGCATTATTCTTATACTTAATCAAAACAGTTCAAGCTATTTATTTTCTATTAGTGTCACTCATGCTTTAGTCAGCCTCTTGGGTTTTAATAGAGTTGTAGCAGTTAAAACCTGGCCTATTCTGCCGGGTTTTAAAGTCGAGCAACATGCTATGAAGATACGTTTCGATTAGTTTTGTAAACATTACATACTTAAGCAATTTTCCATATTCTTATGTAGATGCCAGTTTTGTTGCTGTACTAGTGTATCTTAGCTAGGGATCATTTAGTTCTGCTGCGTAAGTCTTCAGGACTGTTGCTGCAACATTGCATCCTGTGCCTTCAGTCATTTCTTGATCTCGTGTGGAGTCGATCATAATTGACTGAAAAACTGGCATGTGACATTTGGCGGGCAGCTCAGGAAGAGACCAAAATGGATCACCACTCTGCACTTCTGGCTGAAGATGGAAGCAATGCTTCAGCCCTCTTTTACATTTATGTCTGAGCTCTTTCATCATCAAATATCAGTGGATATTTATAAAGGGTACTCCTCCGGTTAGTTTTTAATTATCTACCACCATTCACAACTCGATGTGGGAAGACTGCAAAGCTTGAATCTGAGCTTACCTCTGTCTATCACATGACAAAAGAAGGAGAAGGGAAACTAAGTGAAAGGTTCTTTTAACTGGAAGGGTGCGCAGAATTCAGCTTGTTCTGATATCCAGGGCTTCCTAACAATTAGGAAGGAACTGAGGTCATTTTCTTTTTCCCTCACCAAAGGGTTGACAACACTTGTAACAATTTACCTAAGGCCATAGTTGAGAATAGTTCAATACACTCGAATCCAAACTGACCTCTTGATGCATGAGCTGAAGTAGTATCCTCACCTGCTTAGCCAAGAATGGAAGCTAAGCTTCACATTTCGAGGCCCCAGATAGAGAAACTGTATCTAAGCTTACCAGCTCAAAACATTTCCACCAATATCAAAAGAAATTAGACAAACACTGCTTACATCTCTCCCAAGTACTTTTGGGAATATACTGTTTGAGAGGCGACTTCTTCCAATGCATTATGAGTAAATCTGTTGCTCATTGCCGCTTTTTGAAAGATCTCATGAACCAAAGTGCCAACCAACATCTGTTGCGTTCCCTTTTCACAGGCCTTCAAAATAAAAGCAAGGATCAAAAAATGCAGAAAGATCCGTTAATCAGAACACCACACTAGCTGGTCTGACAACACAATGAAACATTTCCTGGTTCAAACTGTGTAACTTGGAATTTGGGGATATATGGTTCCATCAATGACCTTAAAACTGATCATCAATTCCACTTTAAATTACAACAATCTGGATTGAGTTATGCTAACCATGGCAATCAAAATCACAAGACACAATGCAAGGAGAAAACAAATCTCAGAACATAGTGGAAAATTTATTGAAATAGGAATGATATCTAATGTTAAATGCCAATCATCCATTTACCAAATCGGCAAGGAGTCTGCCTTCCACTGTTTATTTGCATTTATAGTTCAGCACAAACTCCAGTCGCTGTTTTCCCTCCCTGGGGAAAACTTGCCTTTAGATATTTGCTCCAATAAACATCAGCTGATCTCTATTCTCTCCAGGGCATGTCCTGCTTCATTATTAATGATTATAATTCCTAACATGAGGGCTGGATGAATCTGAAATTAATACAAACTTGGGATAGTGGCAGAGGATTGTCAGATAGAAATTCATATTGTGATAGAAACTGTGGGACTTAAGCGTATAATTTTCTTATATTTGGGATGAGTGTGGGTATTTTTGAGTAACAAATGGGATTTTCTGCATGTCTGAAGTTGATGGTGAACTTGTAATTATTTCTGTAACCATGGTAATTTATTTTGAAAACAGCTCTTACAGCCTAGTTGTAAGTAAATGGATTTGAGCACTAATGGACTTTTGTTTATTTAGATTGTTTGTGACTTAGCATGTTAAATAATGGGGCTTCAAAAAGTTTATTAGCATCTGGAATCTGTTCTTTTTAAGCTAAAGAAGAATGCCCACAACTAAGCGACTTTTAGTTTCACTTTTAATTTTGGATCATGTTTTTCAGTCCTCCTTGGAACAGGATGGCTGAATACACCAGAATTCCTGTGAAGGAAATGATAGATTTAGTGAATTCGATTACCATGGAGAGAAAGGTTGATGAGAGCACCAAGAATAAGCAATCAGCAGTTCCACTTTAAAAGTTAAAGTCACAAGACACTTAAAACTTATTGAGGTACAAGATACAGGGATACTGACGAGTAATGGGCAGCACGGTGGCACAGTGGTTAGCACTACTGCCTCACAGTGCCAGAGACCCGGGTTCAATTCCAGCAACAGGCGACTGACTGTGTGGAGTTTGCACATTCGCCCTGTGTCTGCGTGGGTTTCCTCTGGGTGCTCCGGTTTCCTCCCACAGTCCAAAAATGTGCAGGTCAGGTGAACTGGCCATGCTCAATTGCCCATAGTGTTAGGTGAAAGGGTAAATGTAGGGGAATGGGTCTGGGTGGGTTGCGCTTCGGCGGGTCAGTGTGGACTTGTTGGGCCGAAGAGCCTGTTTCCACACTGAAAGTAATCTAATCATACTTTAGGAATGGTGATTCAGAAACTATACCAAAAGTAGTTATGAGAATTGCTTTTGTTGTTAAATAGCTGATCTTATTTTCGATATATGAAGGAGGGCTGTGGGATTAATATAAAGAATAAAGAAAATTACAGCACAGGAACAGGACCTCTGGCCCTCCAAATCCTCCATCTAAACCTGTCTCCTATTTTCTAAGCATCTGCATCTCCCTGGGGGGAGGGGTAGATACATGCAGAGAGATAGATACATGCAGAGAGATAGATACATGCAGAGAGATAGATACATGCAGAGAGATAGATACATGCAGAGAGATAGATACATGCAGAGAGATAGATACATGCAGAGAGATAGATACATGCAGAGAGATAGATACATGCAGAGAGATAGATACATGCAGAGAGATAGATACATGCAGAGAGATAGATACATGCAGAGAGATAGATACATGCAGAGAGATAGATACATGCAGAGAGATAGATACATGCAGAGAGATAGATACATGCAGAGAGATAGATACATGCAGAGAGATAGATACATGCAGAGAGATAGATACATGCAGAGAGATAGATACATGCAGAGAGATAGATACATGCAGAGAGATAGATACATGCAGAGAGATAGATACATGCAGAGAGATAGATACATGCAGAGAGATAGATACATGCAGAGAGATAGATACATGCAGAGAGATAGATACATGCAGAGAGATAGATACATGCAGAGAGATAGATACATGCAGAGAGATAGATACATGCAGAGAGATAGATACATGCAGAGAGATAGATACATGCAGAGAGATAGATACATGCAGAGAGATAGATACATGCAGAGAGATAGATACATGCAGAGAGATAGATACATGCAGAGAGATAGATACATGCAGAGAGATAGATACATGCAGAGAGATAGATACATGCAGAGAGATAGATACATGCAGAGAGATAGATACATGCAGAGAGATAGATACATGCAGAGAGATAGATACATGCAGAGAGATAGATACATGCAGAGAGATAGATACATGCAGAGAGATAGATACATGCAGAGAGATAGATACATGCAGAGAGATAGATACATGCAGAGAGATAGATACATGCAGAGAGATAGATACATGCAGAGAGATAGATACATGCAGAGAGATAGATACATGCAGAGAGATAGATACATGCAGAGAGATAGATACATGCAGAGAGATAGATACATGCAGAGAGATAGATACATGCAGAGAGATAGATACATGCAGAGAGATAGATACATGCAGAGAGATAGATACATGCAGAGAGATAGATACATGCAGAGAGATAGATACATGCAGAGAGATAGATACATGCAGAGAGATAGATACATGCAGAGAGATAGATACATGCAGAGAGATAGATACATGCAGAGAGATAGATACATGCAGAGAGATAGATACATGCAGAGAGATAGATACATGCAGAGAGATAGATACATGCAGAGAGATAGATACATGCAGAGAGATAGATACATGCAGAGAGATAGATACATGCAGAGAGATAGATACATGCAGAGAGATAGATACATGCAGAGAGATAGATACATGCAGAGAGATAGATACATGCAGAGAGATAGATACATGCAGAGAGATAGATACATGCAGAGAGATAGATACATGCAGAGAGATAGATACATGCAGAGAGATAGATACATGCAGAGAGATAGATACATGCAGAGAGATAGATACATGCAGAGAGATAGATACATGCAGAGAGATAGATACATGCAGAGAGATAGATACATGCAGAGAGATAGATACATGCAGAGAGATAGATACATGCAGAGAGATAGATACATGCAGAGAGATAGATACATGCAGAGAGATAGATACATGCAGAGAGATAGATACATGCAGAGAGATAGATACATGCAGAGAGATAGATACATGCAGAGAGATAGATACATGCAGAGAGATAGATACATGCAGAGAGATAGATACATGCAGAGAGATAGATACATGCAGAGAGATAGATACATGCAGAGAGATAGATACATGCAGAGAGATAGATACATGCAGAGAGATAGATACATGCAGAGAGATAGATACATGCAGAGAGATAGATACATGCAGAGAGATAGATACATGCAGAGAGATAGATACATGCAGAGAGATAGATACATGCAGAGAGATAGATACATGCAGAGAGATAGATACATGCAGAGAGATAGATACATGCAGAGAGATAGATACATGCAGAGAGATAGATACATGCAGAGAGATAGATACATGCAGAGAGATAGATACATGCAGAGAGATAGATACATGCAGAGAGATAGATACATGCAGAGAGATAGATACATGCAGAGAGATAGATACATGCAGAGAGATAGATACATGCAGAGAGATAGATACATGCAGAGAGATAGATACATGCAGAGAGATAGATACATGCAGAGAGATAGATACATGCAGAGAGATAGATACATGCAGAGAGATAGATACATGCAGAGAGATAGATACATGCAGAGAGATAGATACATGCAGAGAGATAGATACATGCAGAGAGATAGATACATGCAGAGAGATAGATACATGCAGAGAGATAGATACATGCAGAGAGATAGATACATGCAGAGAGATAGATACATGCAGAGAGATAGATACATGCAGAGAGATAGATACATGCAGAGAGATAGATACATGCAGAGAGATAGATACATGCAGAGAGATAGATACATGCAGAGAGATAGATACATGCAGAGAGATAGATACATGCAGAGAGATAGATACATGCAGAGAGATAGATACATGCAGAGAGATAGATACATGCAGAGAGATAGATACATGCAGAGAGATAGATACATGCAGAGAGATAGATACATGCAGAGAGATAGATACATGCAGAGAGATAGATACATGCAGAGAGATAGATACATGCAGAGAGATAGATACATGCAGAGAGATAGATACATGCAGAGAGATAGATACATGCAGAGAGATAGATACATGCAGAGAGATAGATACATGCAGAGAGATAGATACATGCAGAGAGATAGATACATGCAGAGAGATAGATACATGCAGAGAGATAGATACATGCAGAGAGATAGATACATGCAGAGAGATAGATACATGCAGAGAGATAGATACATGCAGAGAGATAGATACATGCAGAGAGATAGATACATGCAGAGAGATAGATACATGCAGAGAGATAGATACATGCAGAGAGATAGATACATGCAGAGAGATAGATACATGCAGAGAGATAGATACATGCAGAGAGATAGATACATGCAGAGAGATAGATACATGCAGAGAGATAGATACATGCAGAGAGATAGATACATGCAGAGAGATAGATACATGCAGAGAGATAGATACATGCAGAGAGATAGATACATGCAGAGAGATAGATACATGCAGAGAGATAGATACATGCAGAGAGATAGATACATGCAGAGAGATAGATACATGCAGAGAGATAGATACATGCAGAGAGATAGATACATGCAGAGAGATAGATACATGCAGAGAGATAGATACATGCAGAGAGATAGATACATGCAGAGAGATAGATACATGCAGAGAGATAGATACATGCAGAGAGATAGATACATGCAGAGAGATAGATACATGCAGAGAGATAGATACATGCAGAGAGATAGATACATGCAGAGAGATAGATACATGCAGAGAGATAGATACATGCAGAGAGATAGATACATGCAGAGAGATAGATACATGCAGAGAGATAGATACATGCAGAGAGATAGATACATGCAGAGAGATAGATACATGCAGAGAGATAGATACATGCAGAGAGATAGATACATGCAGAGAGATAGATACATGCAGAGAGATAGATACATGCAGAGAGATAGATACATGCAGAGAGATAGATACATGCAGAGAGATAGATACATGCAGAGAGATAGATACATGCAGAGAGATAGATACATGCAGAGAGATAGATACATGCAGAGAGATAGATACATGCAGAGAGATAGATACATGCAGAGAGATAGATACATGCAGAGAGATAGATACATGCAGAGAGATAGATACATGCAGAGAGATAGATACATGCAGAGAGATAGATACATGCAGAGAGATAGATACATGCAGAGAGATAGATACATGCAGAGAGATAGATACATGCAGAGAGATAGATACATGCAGAGAGATAGATACATGCAGAGAGATAGATACATGCAGAGAGATAGATACATGCAGAGAGATAGATACATGCAGAGAGATAGATACATGCAGAGAGATAGATACATGCAGAGAGATAGATACATGCAGAGAGATAGATACATAGAGAGAGAAACCCACATTGCTAACTGATAGAGCAGTGAACCTGCACAGTTACTGCCTTTGGTGTTGAATTAATGTATAGCTGGACATCTGGGAAAATTAACAAACAGTGAAATTCACAACTGATCTTGGAGGAGGTTATCTGGGAAACATCACAGCATAGAAACAGATAAGTCGATATTTCAAGCGTGGTCTTACAATAATTCTACAGTAGTGAATAGAGTGTTCTTTCTTGATTACATGTTTTATTGAGATATGTCTCTTAATTCAACTTAAAATATAAGCCATAAGTATTACTTTAACCTGGAGCAGTGTTTTGCAGTGGAATAACACAGTGCTATTTTCTGGGTCTGCAGATCGAAAGAAGCAAAAATTGCCTTTGGAAGAGTCAAATGCTCTTCTTGTCAGATGTGGGAGTTTAGGGAGAGTTTACGGGTTACTGAGGATTATATCTGTAATAAATGCCATTGGTTGTAAATCCTATCAGATCGAATGGATTAGTTGGAGAGACAGTTAGAGGCAATGAGGAATTTACAACAGCAACTGGATGTGGTGGAAGGCAGTTATAGAAGGGTTAACTCCAGGAAAGGTAAAAGAGGTATGCTGTTTTGAAAAATGTAGGGGGTTACGGATTCTCAGGAAAAATGTTGCAAGAACAGCCAAGTTTCTGGCATTGAGATTGGCTCTAATGCAATGAGGGGTACGCCAGGTTCCAAGAGATCAACTGTGTTAGGGGACTCTCTAGTCCGAGGTACAGTCTGTGGCCAGCAGCGAAAAATCAGAATGGTGTGTTGCTTCCCTGGTGCCAGGATCAAGGATGTCTCAGAGGATGCAGAATGTTCTCAAGGGAGAGAGGGGCCAGCAGGAGGCTATTGTCCACATTGGAACCAATGACATAGGAAGGGAAAAGGTAGAGATTCTGAAAGGGAGATTACAGGGAGTCAGGTAGGAATTTAAAAAGGAGGTCCTCAAGAGTAGTGATATCTGGGTTACACCTGGTGCTTTGAGCTAGTGAGGGCAGGAAAAGGAGGATAGAGCAGATGAATGCCTGGCTGAGAAGCTGGTGTATGGGAAAGGATTCACATTTTTGAATCATTGGAAGCTGTTTTGGGGTAGAAGTGACCTGGACAAGAAGAACGGATTGCACCTAAATTGGAAAGGGACTAATATACTGGCAGGGAGATTTGCTAGAGCTGCTTGGGAGGATTTAAACTATTGAATGGGGGTGGGTTGGACACAGGGAGATGGTAAGGAAAGAGATCAATCTGAGACTGGTACAGTTGAGAACAAAGGGGAGTCAAACAGTCATGGCAGGCAGAGACAAAGCAGAGAACAAAGTAGGACTGATAAATTAAACTGGATTAATTTCAATGCAAGAGGCCTAACAGGGAAGGCAGATGAACTCAGGGCACACTTAGGAACATGGGACTGGGACAGCATAGCAATTACAGACACATGGCTCAGGGATGGACAGGAATGGCAGCTTAATGTTCCAGGATACAAATGCTACAGGAAGGACAGAAAGGGAGGCAAGAGAGGAGGTGGAGTGGTGTTTTGGATAAGGGATAGCATTACAGCTGTACTGAAGGAGGATATTCCCAGAACTAGAGCCAGGGAAGTTATTTGGGTGGAACTGAGAAATAACAAAGAGATTGATCACCTTATTGGGATTGTATTACAGACCTCCTAATAGTCAGAGGGAAATGGAAAAACAAATTTATAAGGAGATCTCAATTATCTGGAAGAATAATAGGTAGGGAATTTTAATTTTCCAACCATAGACTGGGACTGTCATATAGTGTTAAGGGTTTAGATGGAGAGGAATTTGTTAAGTGTGTATAAGAAAATTTCCTGATTCAGTATGTGTATGTACCTACTAGAGAAGGTGCAAAACTTGACCTACTCTTGGGAAATAAGGCTGGGCAAGTGACTGAGATGTCAGTGGGGGAGCACTTTGAGGCTCGTGACTATAATTCTATTAGGATTTAAAATAGTGATGGAAAAGGATAGACCAGATCTAAAAATTGAAGTTCTAAATTGGAGAAATTTTGACGGTATTAGGCAAGAACTTTCAAAAGCTGATTGGGGGCAGATGTTCGCAGGTAAAGGGACAGCTGGAAAATAGGAAGACTTCACAAATGAGATAACGAGAATCCAGAGAAACTATATTCCTGTTCGGGTGAAAGGAAAGGCTGGTAGGTATAGGGAATGCTGGATGACTAAAGAAATTGAGGGTTTTGTTAAGAAAAAGAAGGAAGCATATGTCAGTTGTGGATAGATTGAGTGAATCCTTAGAAGAGCATAAAGGCAGTAGGAGTATACTCAAGAGGGAAATCAGGAGGGCAAAAAGGGGACATGAGATAGCTTTGGCAAATAGAATTAAGGAGAATCCAAATATATTGAGGACAAAAGGGTAACTATGGAGTGAATAGCGCCTCTCAAACATCAGCAAGGCAGCCTATGTGTAGAGCCGCAGGAGATGGGGCAGATACTAAACAAGTACTTTGCATCAGTGTTTACTGTGGAGAAGGATATGGAAGATATAGAATGTAGAAAATACATGGTGACATCTTGAAAAATATCCATATTACAGAGGTGATGCTGAATGTCTTTAAACATATAAAAGCGGATAAATACCCAGGACCTGATCAGGTGTACTATAAAACTCTGTGGGAAGCTAGAGAAGTGATTGCTGGGCCCCTTGCTGAGATATTTGTATCATCAATAGTCACAGGTGAGGTGCCGGAAGACTGGAGGTTGGCAAACGTGGTGCCACTGTTTAAGAAAGTTGGTAAGGACAAGCCAGGGAACTATAGACCAGTGAGCCTGATGTCGGTGGTGGACAAGTTGTTGGCGGGAATCCTGAGGGACAGGATGCACACGTATTTGGAAAGGCAAAGACTGATGAGGGATAGTCAACATGGATTCGCGCGTGGGAAATCATGAGTTTTTTGAAGAAGTAACAAAGAGGATTGATGAGTGCAGAGCGGTAGATGTGATCGATATGGACTTCAGTAAGGCGTTCGACAGCGTTCCTTATGGGAGACTGGTTAGAATGGTTAGATCTCACGGAATACAGGGAGAACTAGACATTTGGATACAGAACTGGCTCAAAGGTGGTAGTGGAGGGTTGTTTTTCAGACTGGAGGCCTGTGACCAGTGAAGTGCCACAAGGATTGGTGATGGGTGCACTACTTTCATATAAATGATTTGGATGTGAGCTATAAGAGCTTTGGTTAGTAAGATGACTCCAAAATTGGAGGTGTAGTGGACAGTGAAGAAGGTCTCTTTGTTCAGCAACACTCCCCAGGGGTGGTGCTGGGACCTTTGTTATTTACATAAATGATCTGGGCATGATTAGTAAGTTTGCTGGTGATACAAAATTAAAAGGTATCGTGGACAGCAAAGAAGATTATCAAAAATTCCAGAGGGATCTTGATCAGATGGGGAAGTGTAAGGTGTTGCACTTTGGAAAGTCAAATCATGGTAGGACTTATACAGTAAATGGTCAGATTCTGAGGGGTGTTGTGGAACAGAAGGACCTAGGAGTACAAGTACTTAGTTCTTTGAAAGCAGTGTCTTAGGTGGTAAAGGCAGCATTTAGCATTCTGGTCTTCATCAGTCAAGGCACTGAGTATAGGAGTTGGGACATTATGTTGCAGTTGTATTGCATTGGTGGGGCCACACTTAGAGTATTGTGTACAGTTTTGGTCACCCTGTCATAGGGAAGACATAGTTAAACTGGAAAGAGAGCAAAGAAGATTTACGAGAATGTTGCCAGATTTAATAGGCCTAAGTTATTGAACATAGAACAGCGCAGTACAGGCCCTTCGGCCCTCGAGGTTGCGCCGACCTGTCATACCAATCTGAAGCCCATCTAACCTACACTATTCCATGTACGTCCATATGCTTGTCCAATGACGACTTAAACGTACTTAAAGTTGGCAAATCTACTACCGTTGCAGGCAAAACATCTTTCTGAGTAAGTTTCCTCCCACAGTCCAAAGATGTGCAGGTCAGGTGAATTGGCCATGCTAAATTGCCCGTAGTGTTAGGTGAAGGGGTATGGGTGGGTTGTGGGTCGGTGTGGACTTGTTAGGCCGAAGGGCCTGTTTCCACACTGTAGGTAATCTAATCTAAAATAAAAATAAAGAAACTACCTCTGACATCTGTCCTATTATCTATCACCCCTCAATTTAAAGCTATGCCCTCTAGTGCTCACCGTCACCATTCTTGGAAAAAGGCACTCCCTGTCCACCCTATCTAACCCTCTGATTATCTTATATGTCTCTATTAAGTCACCTCTCAACCTTCTTTTCTCTAACAAAAATAACCTCATGTCCCTCAGCCTTTCCTCTTAAGACCTTCCCTCCATACCAGGCAACATCCTAGTAAATCTCCTCTGCACCCTTTCCAAAGCTTCCACATCCTTCTTATAATGCGGTGACCAGAACTGTACACAATACTCCAAGTGCAGCCGCACCAGAGTTTTGTACAGCTGTAGCATAACCTCATGGTGCCAGAACTCGATCCCTCTTAATAAAAGCTAAAACACTATATGCCTTCTTAACAACCCTGTCAACCTGGGTGGCAACTTTCAAGGATCTGTGTACCTAGACACCGAGAATAGTACTATTCTCTGCTCATCTACACTACCAAGAATAGTACTATTAGCCCAGTACTTCGAGTTCCGGTTACTCCGACCAAAGTGAATCACCTCACACTTGTCTGCATTAAACTCCATTTGCCACCTCTCAGCCCAGCTCTGCAGCTTATCTATGTCTCTCTGTAACCTACTACATCCTTCATCACTATCCACAACTTCACCGACCTTAGAGTCGTCTGCAAATTTACTAACCCACCCTTCTACGCCCTCATCCAGGTCGTTTATAAAAGTGACGAACTTCAGTGGACCTAACACTGACCCCTGCGGTACACCACTAGTAACTGGACTGCAGGATGAACATTTCCCATCAACCACCATCCTCTGTCTTCTTTCAGCAAGCCAACTACTGATCCAAACTGCTATATCTCCCACAATCCCATTCTTCCACATTTTGTACAATAGCTTACTGTGGGGAACCTTATCAAACGCCTTGCTGAAATCCATATACACCACATCAACCGGTTTACTCTCATCTACCTGTTTGGACACCTTCTCAAAGAACTCAATAAGGTTGTGAGGCACGGCCTACCCTTCACAAAACCATGCTGACTATCCCTAATCAAATTATTGTTTTCTAGATGATTATAAATCCTTTCTCTTATAACCTTTTCCAACAACTGAAGTGAGGCTCAGTGGTCTATAATTACCAGGATTTCTCATCCCTGGGCACTACTGGACAATCCAGCATGGCCAATCCACCCCAACCCGCACACTACGGGACAACCTAGTATGGCCAATCCACCCCAACCTGCACATCGTTCGGCGCCACGGGGCAATCCAGCACGGCCAATCCACCCCAACCTGCACATCCCCGGGGCATCACGGGACAACCCAGCATGGCCAATCCACACCAACCTGCACATTCCTGGACCACGGGAGGAAACCCACGCAGGGAGAAAGCACAAAATCCACCCAGCAGTAATAGAGTCATAGAGATGCCCAGCATGGAAACAGACCCTTCAGTCCAACTCGTCCATATCCTAACCTAATCTGGTCTCATTTAGAGTCATAGAGATGTACATCACGGAAACAGACCCTTCAGTCCAACTCATTCATGCTGACCAGATATCCTAACCTAATCTAATCCATTTTGTCAGCATTTGGCCCATATCCCTCTAAACCCTTCCTATTCATGTCCCCATCCAGATGCCTTTTAAATGTTGTCATTGCATCAGCCTCCACCACTTCCTCTGGCAGCTCATTCCATACACGTACCACCCTCTGCGTGAAAAAGTTGCCCCTTAGGTCCCTTTTAAATCTTTCCCTGCTCACCCTAAACCTATGCCGCTCTAGTTCTGGACTCCCCCACCCAAGGGAAAAGACTTTGTCTATTCATCCTATCCATGCCCTAATGATTTTGTAAACCTCTAGGTCACCCCTCAGCCTCCGACGGTCCAGGGAAAACAGCCCCAGCCTGTTCAACCTCTCCTTATCGCTCAAATCCTTCAACCCTGGCAACATCCTTGTAACTCTTTTCTGAACCCTTTCAAGTTTCACAATATCTTTCCGATAGGAGGGAGACCAGAACTGCACACAATATTCCAAAAGTGGTCTAACCAACGTCCTGTACAGCCGCAACATGACCTCCCAACTCCTATACTCAATACTCTGACCAATAAAAGAAAGCATACCAAATGTCTTTTCACTATCCTATCTACCTGCGACTCCACTTTCAAGGAGCAATGAACCTGCACTCCAAGGTCTTTGTTCAGCAACACTCCCTAGGACCCTACCATTAAGTGTATAAGTCCTGCTAAGATTTGCTTTCCCAAAATGCAGCACCTCGCATTTATCTGAATTAAATTCCATCTACCACTCCTCAGTCCATTGGATCATCTGACCAAGATCTTATTGTAATCAAAGGTAACCTTCTTTGCTGTCCGTTACACCTCCAATTTTGGTGTCATCTGCAAACTTACTAACCATACCTCCTATGTTCACATCAAATCATTTATATAAATGATGAAAAGCAATGGACCCAGCTCCGATCCTTGTGGCACTCCACTGGTCACAGGCCTCCAGTCTGAAAAACAACCTTCCACCACCACCCTGTGTCTTCTACCTTTGAGCCAGTTCTGTATCCAAATGGCTAGTTTTCCCTGTATTCCACGAGATCTAACCATGCTAATCAGTCTCCCATGGGGAACCTTGTTGAACACCTTACTGAAGTCCATATAGATCACATCTACTGCTCTGCCCTCATCAATTCTCCTTGTTACTTCTTCATAAAACTCAATCAAGTTTGTGAGACATGATTTAGGGAGAGGCTGACCAGGATAGGACTTGGAACACAGGAGAATGAGGGGTGACATTATTGAGGTGTATAAAATGATGAAGGGCACAGATAGGATGTAGTCTTTTTCCCACGGATGGGGAACTGAAAACTAGAGGGTGTAGGTTTAAGATGAGAGGGGAAAGATTTAAGGAGGACCCGAGGAGCAACTTCTTCACGCAGAGAGTGGTGCATATATGGAATGGGCTGCCAGAAAAAGTTGTTGAAGCAGGTACAACAGCAACATTTGGAAATGTACATGGATGCAAAGGGTTTAAAAGGATAAGGAAATGCGGGCACCATGGTCAGCATGGACTAGTTTGGGGTGAAGGACCTGTTTCCATGCTATATTACTCTATGACTCCAAGAGGAAATACGTTCTCAACATCTACTCTGTCAATTCCACCACGCTGTGCATGTGCACACAGCTACTCCAAAGGTCCAATCACCACTTCCAGCAATGACATCCGATTCCAGAGGTCACTACCGCACACAGACCCCAGAGGTCCACGCAGAAGGGCAAAAAATTTGTCGGAATGCTGCTCCTCAGAAAGTTGCATGTTTCCATCAAGTCATCTCTTACTAAATTCTAGTGGATAAAAGCCAAACTTGTCCAACCTAATACCTAGAAATGAGCAGGTTGTCTTAAGTCAGATGAAATTTCCCTGAACTGCTTTGAATGTATTTATATCCGTCCATAAATTAAAAGACCAGTACTACACACAGTGATCGCACCAATGCCCTGTTTAACTGGGCTCAAAGTTCATTATATATTCCCTTAAAAGAAAATGATTTGTAACTCTCACCTTAAATCTTTCATTCAGCACAGCCTTACGCATGCACCGGATGCTGTTTGCAACACTCGTTCCAGAAATAAGATGGTCTGGGCTCACAATCAGGTACCCAGCTTCCCCGTTTATTACAAACGTATCAGAATACTTCTCTCCTTCAACATAGACTGTATCCCCAACTTTGACCTCAACAGTGTCCCTGAAAAGGGTAAGAGTTTGTCAAAACACATTGAAATTCACTCAAGAACATATTTATATGGACATTTTAATATAATATATCATGACAAAGTACTTTATATAAAACAACGCTACCAGACTTAACATTAGGGAAACTGGGTTGGTTTACAGGTTAGGTTTAAGGAGCACCTTAAAGGAAAAGAGTCAGGTAAAAGGCCGAGAGGTTAATGGAGGAAATTCAGAGCTTAAGGACCAGGGCACAGTCAAAAAAGGAACAGTAAAACTCAACAATGCTCAATAACCCTTGATAAGATGAGTGCTGTTATGCGAAGGAGATTAGAGCGTTAAGATGGAACATAGGCGTGGAACCACTGTGCATGGATACAGAAAATCTACAGGAGATAGTAGAAAAGCCATAGTTCCTTACCAGTCATCCTTCAGAACACATTGCTGCGTATTGCTGCAGCCATCAGTGCCTGTTTGGCTTGCTGTAATTGTCAAGTGTTTTTCTCGATCACCACTAGGACTGAGGACTTCATTCACCATTACCACTTGGTACAGACCTTTGCACACACTTACAGCAGCATTTAAATACTTCTTACTGAAGATGGAAATAAACAGAACAATCACATACAATTATAAGTGAAAAGCCTCACCCAAATTAATGTTCTAAATAGGTAATCATAAAACTGCTTTTCCAATGACCTGCTGGGTAAATACATAATACAGTGAACAGAGACATAAAAAAAGACAAGGGCCCAAGTTTCAGCTCTGAAATGTAACACTACACAAGTTACTCCAACAACCCTGCACTAGGACTTGCATGTTACCATTCCAAATCAGTATCCAGTGACTTGTGATACATCACACATACTATATCCAGTTAAAAATCACACAACACCAGGTTATAATCCAACAGGTTTAGTCGGAAGCACATTAGCTTTCTGAGCAACGCTCCTTCATCAGGTGGTAGTGGAGGGCTCATTGATGAAGAAGCGTCGCTCCAAAAGCTAGTGTGCTTCCAATTAAACCTGTTGGACTATAACCTGGTGTTGTGTGATTTTTAACTTTGTACACCCCAGTCCAACACCAGCATCTCCAAATCATGAATACCATATCCAGGTTATGACAACTTACTCATGTCTCAGCAGCAGCCTAAAGATTAATGTCTTCAGAAGCAAAGGGGGAAGAATACACTAAATAGATAAGCAGCTTCATGGAAATCCACAAGACCCAAGCAAACACACCTCCATCAAGCAACAGCAACATTGTTTCATTGAACAAATTATGGCTTGGGTGGTCTGATGGCTCAGTGGCTGCTGCCTCACAGCTCCAGGGTCCCAAGTTCAATGCCACCCTCGGACGAGTGTGTGGAGTTTGCACATCCTCCCAGTGTCTGTGTGGGTTTCCTCCGAGTACTCCAGTTTCCTCCCACAGTTCAAAGATAAGAAGGTTAGGTGGATTGGCCATGCTAAATTGCCCATAGCGTTCAGGGACATGTAGACTAGATGGGCTAGCCATGGGAATTGCATGGCTACAGGGATCGGGTAGGGAGATGGGTCCAGGCAAGATGCTCTTCAGAGTCAGTGTGAACTTGATGGGCCAAATGGCCTGCCTCCACGGAATAGGAATTATGATACCACTGCACTTTCCATTACTATGTCAATGATTGAGAACAGAATAATTGAATGGGAACTTGCTAATTAAGCAGCCCAGAAATCGTCTACTCAGTCTGCATGTTACTTTAGGAGAAAGTGAGGACTGCAGATGCTAGAGATCAGAATTGAAGAGTGTGGTGCTGGAAAAGCACAGCCACTCAGGCAGCATCCGAGGAGCAGGAGAATCAATGTTTCAGACATATGCCCTTCATCATGAAAGGGCTTATGCCTGAAACATGGAGCAGGAGAATCGATATTTCAGGCATAAGCCCTTTCATGTTGAAGGGCATATGCCTGAAACATTGATTCTCCTGCTCCTCGGATGCTGCCTGAGCAGCTAGGCTTTCCCAGCACCACACTCTTCAATTCTGTATTTTACTTTATTTATCTTTCTCTGCTCTTTTTTAAAAATTGTTTCAATTTATTAGCTTTCCTTTCTTAACTTCTTTGGCAGAAGGCAAGTGCTCCCAGCCTGGGCCCAGTCTTAGTGTGGCATGGCCACCTTGGCCTGGTGCAGTGGTCTCCCATGTGGCAGTGTCCATGTTTGCCAGTCTTGCAAAGGAAATTCACCTATAGACTGGAAAAACTTTGCCCCCCTCATTCCCCATCCAGAGAGGATGCTACTGATAAAATGGACATTATCCTGGATACGAAAGGATGAGAGTTAACCTTGGAAAGTGTACCATGTAGATTTCAGGAGTGAGGACTGCCACAGGTCGAAAATATGAACAATACATAAAAAAGTTGCATCATCTGGTTCAAAATAATGACACTGGATTGTAGCAAACTTAGATGTGTACCAAGAAAACAAACTATCACTTCTGGATTTGCTACAGATGATTTGCCAAGCTCCAAAATGGATTTGGAGCAATGGCAGAAGTGGGAAGCAAATCGTAATCTACACAGGAGAAATTTTGTCTAATAACGGTTTCAGCCAATATAACGATGGCAGGAACTGAATTTTATACCTTTCAGTTTTTACACCTCACAGTTGTGTGTATGGCTTTAGGGTAGAAATATAAATACAATAAAAGCTGTCAAGGACAATCGGCCTCGGATCTTCAGATAATCATCCTCCAAGGTGGAACTCGGGATATGCAACAACATAGAGTTGCTGAACAGAGGCCAATAACCAAGTTCAGTATCCATGAAGACGGCTTCAACAGAGATCGTGGGTTCATGTCACACTACAGGTGACCCCATCACACTATACACTTTCATTCACACACACAAGCACAAATATTCACACACGATCACACTCACACAGACCCTCTGTCATATACAGAGGAACCTCGATTATCCGATGGAGATGGGTGGGCACTATTTCGTTCAGATAATTGCTTATTCGGTTAATTGATTCAATGCATTTCTTCTTGGGCTCAGAGTTTTCTGTAAAGTCTACTCCCTGTTCAAAAAATAAGGCAGCATGACAGCGAGCCCCCACACACGCTCCAACCCCAACCCACTGCCCACCCCCCAAACCCTGTCCAACACCGCCCACCCCCAACACTATCCTCCCAGACCGCCCTCTCTCCGGAGCAACCAGACTGGATACCAACAACAAGACTGCCGATGCTGCTCTCTGCCTTTTTTGGGTGCGGGGGCGGGGGTGGAGTCTCCAAATAGCGCACATGACTCCAGGGAAGTGTGGAGACAGAGACAGAGATCATTCATTTAGAGACAGTGCCTGTGCTCCCATCAGTCCAGGACTGTTCTCGGCAGCACTTTTATTCAGTGTAAACAAAAGATGCAATCAGTTTTGGACACACATTTTTGATGTAATTTTCCTGTCGGGACCTCGAGATCTCCTTCAGATAATCCGATTTTCGGATAATTGATATTCATATAATCGAAGTTCCTCTGTATATGTGCGCACACACAAGTCTATAAGGTATAAGTGGCATTTGCAGGTACATTCCATTTTGTTCAAAAAACACAATCTGTGGGGAGTCAATGTGACATTTTATAAATTCCAAATTTGGAAACAGAACTAGTCTGACTAAAGGTTGAGATACAGACAGACTCTAACCTCACACCTTTAATGCATTATCTGAGCTGAGATGTCTTTTTTTTAAAAATGAATAATACCTTAAGTTGTCTCGGGACTGTGACTTGAAAGTAGTTCTGGGATTTACATATTAATCAATTAAAACCTGCATCCCCATTCTAAGTGATTAAAGAATCAACAGCAATCTAGGTTTGTTCAATACATCGCAGTTGTAAGACCCTTAGATCTTTTACTATAAATTCTGTGTCTTAAGATCCTGCCCCACTACCGCCTGACAAAGGAGCAGCACTGCAAAAGCTTTTACTCTCAAATAAACCCGTTACTATAATCTGGTGTTGTGTGATTTTCAACTTTGCCCACCCTAGTCCAATACCAGCACCTCCACATCTTATCCAATCAATTTCTGGAACCCATAGATGTTATTATCATTGCAGAATGATGCCTCAAGGCAATATTCCATACCTATACATCACAGAGCTAAAGGTCAGCAATTCCCCAAACTGGAAGCTCAGCCAAACATATTCCAAAATGTTAATGAATACAAAGAGGTTTCCAATTTTCGTGACTAAGTTTTTAGAGAGAATCACAAGTGCAGACTTACTTTAATGACATTATTTCAACTAAAATTGATGATTACACAAGTAACTTGAATCGTTGCAATATACTCTCAGAAAATCATTTTTCATTTATAAAAACTATAGGGAAAAGGAAGGAGTCAGAGGAAGTCAGGATGATTGAGGTACAGGGTATAAAACATGGGCAAGAAGCAGCCAACTATTGCAAAAAGGCATACGGACTTGAGAAAATTACAGATTAATTCAGCAACAATGTATTCAAGTTTCAAACAAGGCCTTGAAATGACAAATAAATCTGCACCACAAGCTAAAGACCAGCTGTACCTCAAATAATTTGGCTTCTCTGCTGCAATACTGAAACCCTGTGAGCAGCTCCCACTCTTTGATTCGCACAGCTCATCTGGTTGTTTTGCAATATGAGAGAGGTGGGGTTTGTTCGACACACTCAAATATAGCTCAGCCTGAGATGACTTTGTCTTTAAATCTGTTGAAACACTTCCTTTATCATGTTCACATTTGACACATTGCTCTTCACATTCTGAATCAACACAATGCTGTATATTGCTCCCACTATGATGCCCCAAAATTGTACCAGGATTTTTCAGAGCTTCCACTTCTCTTGTCTCTATCCAAGTTTTATCTTTTGACACTGTGGACTGAAAGTGTTTCAAGTGTCCATCCTCTTTACTACAGTTACTGTATTTAGTTCTCGCTATTTGAACAAATACTGAATCACTACTTCCATTCTGTGAATTTGTGCAGAGTGTATCTATTCGCTTGAAGGGATTTCTTAACAGAGCAGTGGATGTGGACAACTGCAGGCTCCCCACCTTATTCCACACAGTCACAGGGGGCTTTGCATCTTTAGATAAACAGTTTGGAGAAGAGAGTGACTTCAAAACGTAATTTTCACATTGTTTCATTTGCCCATTTTGCAATTTTTTATTTGGCAGCTTTTCATTCACAGTTTTCTTCACAACGTTGCACAGCTGTGGCTGAGGCAAGGGCTGGTTAATAGCCTCAAGACACTCTCGCAGGAGATGATCAGAGGAGTCCTGTTTATCCTGCACCTTGTCACTAACTACTTCCCTCACTGGAGCTGATTTCCACTTTTTCAATCTGGGCACCTCATCAGGATGAGCAGATCTCTTCCCAAATAGAGAAACTGGAGAAAAGTTTTCACGATCTCTCAACAAATCCTGTCTCTTAGTCTTGCTCATGACACTGTGTCGAGCACTTGGTTTCACAACTTTAGTATTTTCACTATTTGAAAAGAGCTTAACTTTAACTCTAGTACATTTCTTTGATGAATTCAACTTGGGGTGATAGGTGTGGAAAGTTGGTGTCATCACACTGGATATTTGCAACTTGGGCTGTACCGCAATTTCACTGGCTGGCGTTTCAGGAACAAAAGTGTCTGCTATAGCCACCGGAGATTCAGGAACTACTTCACTTGATTCAGGTAACTTCACAACTGTTTCCATCCAATCCTCTTCACCTTCACTGCTTTCCAACAAACTAACAGTCACTGGAATGGTCCTGCGACTCCATTTTGTTTCAGTGGCTTTCTGCCCATGTCTAACTTCTGCCAAAGGTTTCTTCTCCATCAGCGGCGAAGACTATAGCCAGAGGGAGATAAAGTAATTTTCCATATATTCAATCATAACAAAATAACACAAGCATTAAGTGACAGGACATAATCAAATGCACCATTTCACATTTGGTGTTATCTTAAAAACACTATGATCATATCTGTTCTACTAAACAACTACTCATTGAAAGCGTGACTGGACTGATATGGCCACTTAAGTGACTTGGGAAGAAGAATGGGACTTTTATATATGTTGTTCTGCCATACAATGAAGAGGAGAGGAGTGAAGAGGGAGCAAGGAGGAATGGGTGCGGGGTAACAAGGAAGAAAGGGATAGGAAGCAAGCAATGAGAAAGGAGCTGGGAGAACCTGTTAAGGACAGATAAAGAAGGGAGCGGAATGAATGCACAGCTCAGAGCTCCGCGGGTTTATTCCAAATGGTTTACAGCTCCATAACTCACCCGGCACAACCTCTCCCCGCTCCGCGACATGGCAGCAACAGACAACCCGACCGCGCGCTCACAGGCCACGCCCACAAGATGCAAATTCGCGCCAGTCCCTCCCGTCATCCCCGCGTGACGGGAACTGCGTGCGCAAGGGGGCGGGGCTTACTCGGGCTCACGTCATTCTGAGGTTTGAACCCCCAGGTTGTGCAGTGGGAGACCTTCACGGTGGAAGTTATTGTGTATCTTTTTTTCCTTTCACCTTGTCTGGCTGGGTGGGGATAGTGGATGCTGATGGAGAAAAGATGTTGATAGTTCAAAGTTAAAAATCACACAACCCCAGGTTATAGTCCATCAGGTTTATTTGGAAGCACTAGCTTTCGGAGTGCTGCTCCTTCATCAGGTGCTGACATGGCTTGCCTCTTCTGTGACCATGGTTTCCCACCCACAGTGGTTGACAGGATCCTTAACTGCATCTGACTTAACACCGTACTTCCACCCTTGTCCTTTCCCATCACTCGCAACAGCGTGATCAGGTTCCCCCCCCCGTCTTCACTTTTCATCCCACCAGCCTCTGACGTGAGGAAGGAGCTGTGCTCCAAAAGCCAGTGCTTCCAAACAAAGCTGCTGGACTATAACCTGGTCTTGTGTGATTTTTAACTTTGTCCACCCCACTCCAACCGCGGCTCCTCCATATTGTTGATATTTCAGATTAAGTGGTCACAATGTGAGAATGGCAAGAAAATGGTATGTCTCCTGCCAGACTTGAAAGGACAGTAAGTGGAGTGGGGGGAGGGAAGGACATGATGACAAACTAAAAGAAAGGGAAGAAGTGGGAGTTAGTTCACAGTTCATAAGCATGAAATTTCAAGTGCCTAGTCTGAAGATGAGATGTTGTTCCTTCACTTTGTGCTGTTAAACACTGGAACACGTCAGCATGCAGAGGACAGATGCGGGCTTGCGAGCAGGACGCTTTGTTAAAATCACCAACTATGGAAAGGTTAGGGTCCTGCTTGTGCACAGACCGGAGGTGTTCAGCAAAATGGCCACCCAGTCTGCATTTGACTTCTTCAATGTACAGAAGGCCACTTTGGATGCAGCGAACACAATACACAAGATTGGAGGAGGTACAGGTGAAATGCTATTTCACCTGGAAAGACTGTTTAGGCCCTTGGATGGTGAGCAGGGAGGACGTGAAAGGTTGTGGGGTTCCACCTTCTGTGGTTACATGGAAAAGTGTGATGGAGAGGGGGAATGACTAAGGTGTCCCAGATGGAAAGATCTCTGCTAAAATGCAGATGGAACGTGAAGCAAGAATGTTTTTGGTTATGGTGTTCTGCTGGAATTGTCTGAAATGACAGAGAATGATCCTTTGAATGCGGAGGCTGGTGGGATGAAAAATGACGACTTGGCGAATCTGATCACGCTGTTGTGAGTGATGAGAAGGGACAAAGGTGGAAGTCTGGTGTTAGGTCAGATGCAGTTGAGGGCCCTATCTATCACTGTGGATGGGAAACCAAGATCACAGACGAAGCAAGCTACATCAGCAACGCTGTTTTGGAAGGTAGCATTGTCCAATCAGATGCGATGTAGGCAAAGGAACTGGGGGAGTGGGATGGAGTCCTTGCAGGATGTGGTTGTGAAAAGTTGTGGTGAAGGTAACGATGGGAGTCAGTGCCTTTGTACAGGATGGCTGTGAACGTTTATTCCCTGAAATGGAGACAGAAAGGTCCAGGAAAGAAAGTGTCAGAAATGGATGATGTGAAAGTTATAGAAGGATCAAAAATGGAGGCAAAATGAATGAAGTTTTCAAGGTCCTGGTGGGAGCGTTAAGTGGCACTGAAGCAGTTGTCAATGTATCAAGAAAAGGGTTTTGGGAAGGGTCAGTGTAAGACTGGAACAAGGATTATTCCACATGTCCCATAAAGAGGCAGGCATAACTGGGACCCATTTGGATGCCCATAGCCACTCCTTTGACTTGGCAGAAGTGAGATGAATTACAGGAGAAATTGTTCAATGAGAGAATAAGTTCAGCCAGGCAGGGAGAGTGGTAGTGGATGGCAATTGTTCAGGCTTCTGGTTGAGGAAGAAGTCGAGAGCTCTCAGATCAATCTTAGAGCCTGAGCACCTTCTCCCATATCCTTACCACAACCCCCATACACCAGGCTTTGTCATCATACAGAGCGAAAGTGAGGACTGCAGATGCTCGAGATTAGTGTCAAGATTAGAGTGGTGCTGGAAAAGCACAGCAGGTCAGGCAGCATTCAAGGAGCAGGAAAATTGACGTTTCGGGCAGGAACTCTTCATCACACAGGCTTATACGACAACCAACCATTGTGGTCCCCATTAGCAGTCATCAAATCCCCCAGGTTGACCTTTACCTAATCCTTTTTCCAATTAGTTTTCTGTCTCCCTGGCCTTCATCTCCACTTATTGTTTACTCCTCCACCCTGCCCCAACCTCATCTTCACCTTATATACTAACCTTTTTCAAACTACAGTCAGTTCTGAAGAAGGATCACTGGACTCGAAATGTTACTTTTGCTTTGTCTCCACAGGTGTTGCCAGACCTACTGAGATTTTCTTGCAATTTCTGTTTTTGTTGTGTCTCCCCCATAGAGGGGCACGATTCAGGATTCAAGCTCCATTTCAGAACTTGAGGACCATCTGGCTTGACCCAACAACATGGTTGTGAAGGAATTCTGTAGTGTTATTAATTTAACCTGGGGCAGTATTTTGTAGAAGAATAAGACAGCGTTATTTTCTGGGTCTGTAGATTGTGAAAGAGCAAAGATGGCCTTTAATAGAGTGATACACGGTTCTTGTCAGATGTGGGAGTTTAAAGAGAGTTTAAGTGTTACTGCGGATTATATCTGCAATAAATGCCGTTGGTTGCGAATCTTATCAGATCGAATGGATCAGTTGGAGAGACAGTTAGAAGCAATGAGGAATTTGCAACAGCAGCAGTATTTGATGGATGGCAGTTATAGGAAGGGGGGAAAGTCTCAGATACAGTCACATACAGTTAACTCCAGGAAAGGTAAGAGAGGTAGGCAGCTAGTGCAGGAGACTTCTGTGGATATACCCATTTCAAACAAGTATGCTGTTTTGGAAAATGTAGGGGGTGATGGATTCTCAGAGGAAAGTAGCATGAACAGCCAAGTTTCTGGTATTGGGACTGGCTTTAATGCAATGAGGGGTACGTCGGGTTCTAAGAAATCAATTGTGTTAGGGAACTCTCTAGTCCGAGGTACAGACAGATGTTTCTGTGGCCAGCAGCGAAAAATCAGAATGGTATGTTGCTTCCCTGGTGCCAGGATCAAGAATGTCTCAGAGAGGGTGCAGAATGTTCTCAGGGAGAAGAGGGACCAGGAAGAGGTCAATGTCCACATTGGAACCAACGACATAGGAAGGGAAAAGATTGAGATTCTGAAGGGAGGTTAAAGAGAGTTAGGCAGGAATTTAAAAATGAGGTCCTCGAGAGTAGTGATATCTGGATTACTCCCGGTGGTCCGAGCTCGTGAGGGCAGGAAAAGGAGGATAGAGCAGATGGCTGAGAAGCTGCTGTATGGGAGAAGGATTCACATTTTTGGATCATTGGAAGCTGTTTTGGGGCAGAAGTGACCTGTACAAGAAGGATGGATTGCACCTAAATTGGAAGGGGACTAATATACTGGCAGGGAGATTTGCTAGAGCTGCCCAGGAGGATTTAAACTAGTAAGATGGCAGGGGGGGGGGGGGCGGAATGGGACTTAGGGAGATAGTGAGGAAAGAGATCAACCTGAGACTGGTACAGTTGAGAACAAAGGCGAGTCAAACAGGCAGGGACAAGGTAGGACTAATAAATTAAACTTCATTTATTTGAATGCAAGAGGCCTAACAGGGAAGGCAGATGAACTCAGGGCATGGTTAGGAACATGGGACTGGGATATCATACCAATACAGAAACGTGGCTCAAGGATGGGCAGGACTGGCAGCTTAATTTTCCAGGATACAAATGCTATAGGAAGGATAGAAAGAGAGGCAAGAGAGGAGGGGGAGTGGCATTCTTGATAAGGGATAGCATTACAGCTGTGCTGAGGGAGGATATTCCTGGAAATACATCCAGGGAAGTTATTTGGATGGAACTGAGAAATAAGAAAGGGATGATCACCTAATAGGGATTGTATTATAGATCCCCTAATTGTCAGAGGGAAATTGAGAAACAAACTTGTAAGGAGATCTTAGCAATCTGTAAGAATAATAGGGTGGTTATGGTAGGGGATTTTAACTTTCCGAACATAGACTGGGACTGCCATAGTGTTAAGGGTTTAGATGGAGAGGAATTTGTTAAGTGTGTACAAGA
>NC_057731.1:613187-617825 GCF_004010195.1 Chiloscyllium plagiosum | reverse complement strand
AAATAGATGGTGACATCTTGCAAAATGTCCAGATTACAGAGGAGGAAGTGCTGGATATCTTGAAACAGTTAAAGGTGGATAAATCCTCAGGACCTGATCAGGTGTACCCGAGAACTCTGTGGGAAGCTAGAGAAGTGATTGCTGGGCCCTTTGCTGAGATATTTGTATCATCGATAGTCACAGGTGAGGTGCCGGAAGACTCGAGGTTGGCTAACATGGTGCCACTGTTTAAGAAAGGTAGTAAGGACAAGCCAGGGAACTATAGACCGGTAAGCCTGACGCCAGTGGTGGGCAAGTTGTTGGAGGGAATTCTGAGGGACAGGATGTACATGTATTTGGAAAGGCAAGGACTAATTAGGGATAGTCAACATGGCTTTGTGCATGGGAAATCATGTCTCACAAACTTGATTGAGTTTTTTGAAGTAACAAAGAGGATTGATGAGGGCAGAGCAGTAGATATGATCTATATGGACTTCAATAAGGCATTCAACAAGGTTCCCCATGGGATACTGGTTAGCAAGGATAGTTCTCATGAAATAAAGGGAGAACTAGCCATTTGGATACAGAACTGGCTCAAAGGTAGAAGACAGAGGGTGGTGCTAGTGGAGTGCCACAAGGATCGGTGCTGGGTCCTCTTTTTGTCATTTACATAAATGATTTGGATGCGAGCATAAGAGGTACAGTTAGAAGTTTGCAGGTGACACCAAAATTGGAGGTGTCCTGGACAGTGAAGAAGGTTACCTCAGATTACAACAGGATGTGGACCAGATGGGCCAGTGGGCTGAGAAGTGGCAGATGGAGTTTAATTCAGATAAATGCAAGGTGCTGCATTTTAGAAAAGCAAATCTTAGCAGGACTTATACACTTAATGGTAAGGTCCTAGGGAGTGTTGCAAAGAGACCTTGGAGTGCAGGTTCCTTGAAAGTGGATAGGATAGTGAAGAAGACGTTTGGTATGCTTTCTTTTATTGGCCAGTGTATTGAGTACAGGAGTTGGGAATTCATGTTGCGGTTGTACAGGACATTGGTTAGGTCACTGTTGAAATATTGCGTGCAATTCTGGTCTCCTTCCTATCGGAAAGATGTTGTGGAACTTGAAAGGGTTCAGAAAAGATTTACAAGAATGTTGCCAGAGTTGGAGGATTTGAGCTATGGGGAGAGGCTGAACAGGCTGGGGCTGTTTTCCCTGGAGCATTGGAGGCTGAGGGGTGACCTTATAGAGGTTTACAAAATTATGAGGGGCATGGATAGGATAAATAGACAAAGTCTTTTCCCTGGGGTCGGGGAGTCCAGAGCTGGAGGGCATAGGTTTAGCATGAGAGGGGAAATATATTAAAGAGAACTACGGGGCAACTTTTTCACGCAGAGGATGGTACATATATGGAATGAGCTGCCAGAGGAAGTGGTGGAGGCTGGTACAATTGCAACATTTAAGAGGCATTTGGCTGGGTATATGAATAGGAAGGGTTTGGAAGGATATGAGCCGGGTGCTGGCAGGTGGGACTAGATTGGGTTGGGATATCTGGTCGACATGGACGAGTTGGACTGAAGGGTCCGTTTCCATGCTGTACATCTCTATGACTCTAAGTCACTTGTTAGGTCTCAACTGGAATATTGTGCATAGTTCTGGGTGCCACACTATAGGAAATATGTGAACACAATGGAGGTTGCAGAAGAGATTTACAAGAATGGTTCTAGGGATGAGAAATATCGATTATGAGGATAAATTTAGTTGCTAGATCTATCCCCTTTAATGCATTAAGAATGCCACACAAAACAATGTAAGGTACAATAAAATAAAGACCTGCAGATGCTAGAAATCTGAAACAAAAATAAAAATTGATAGAGAAAATCAATGGGTTTGGCAGCATCTGTGGAGATAAAGCAGAATTAACACTAAGTTCAGTACTGCACTCAAAGTGTCAACTCTACTTTCTCTTCACAGATGCTGCTACATCTACAATGTATGGTATTCCCAATGTGAACATGGTCTTTGTCTCCTTGACGTCTGTGTGGTGGTCATTCTTACTGATATTGTCATGGACAGATTCATCTGAACAAGTAGATTAATGAGTATGAGGCCAAGCGCATTGTGCTCTTGACACCCTCAGTGTTTCTTCAAGTAGTATTCAAAATGAAATACTGATTCATCAGCTGGTAGCAGGCAGTCAGATTTCTTTACTTGCGTGTGAGCTAATACCATGAACATCCATGGGGTCCATTTCAATTTTGAGCAGTCCCCAGGCAGCTCCCTCTTGACTGTATTGCACAGTCCTGTGCAACCTTTGCTGTTTCTGTCTTGCTGGTGGCACAGGACATATCTAGAGTCAGCGTTGGTAGTGTCTGGGTGTTGTCTGTAAGATGTGATTGTCTGAATACAACTGTGTCACAATGTTGCTTGACCAGTCTGTGATACAGAGCTGAAAATGTGTTGCTGGAAAAGCACAGCAGGTCAGGCAGCATCCAAGGAACAGGAGAATCGACGTTTCGGGCATGAGCCCTTCTTCAGGAATCTTCCTGAAGAAGGGCTCATGCCCGAAACGTCGATTCTCCTGTTCCTTGGATGCTGCCTGACCTGCTGTGTTTTTCCAGCAACACATTTTCAGCTCTGATCTCCAGCATCTGGAGTCCTCACTTTTTCCAGTCTGTGATACAGCTCACCAAATTTTGCCGTAAGCTCTCAAATGCCAATAAAACTCATTCCTGTATTTTATACAGAAGGTTGAGAGTAGTAAGGACATGAATAAGATTGCAAGGTCTCAGAAGTGTACCAGCAGGCAGGGTGGTGGTTGAAGTGTGTCAATTTCAATGCCAGGAGCATCTGGAATAAGGTGGGTGAACTTGCAGCATGGGTTCATACCTGGGACTTCGATGTTGTGGCCATTCCAGAGACATGGATAGAGCAGGGAAAGGACAGGTTGTAGCAGGTTTCGGGGTTTAGATGTTTCAGTAAGAACAGGGAAAGTGGTAAATGAGGGGGAGGTGTGGTATTGTTAGTCAAGGATAGTATTATGGTGGCAGAAAGGACATTTGATGAGGACTCATCTACTGATGTATTATGGGCTGAGGTTAGAAACAGGAAAGGAGAGGTCACTCTTTTAGGAGTTTTGAAAAAGTTCCAGGGATATAGAGGAAAGGACTGCAAAGATGATTCCGATTAGGAGTGAAAGTAATGGGTAGATGTTATGGGGGTCTTTAACTCTCCTAATATTGACTGGAAACACTATTTTTCGAGTACCTTCGATGGATCAGTTTTTCCAATGTGAGCAGAAGGGTTTCCAGACACAGTATGTAGATAGGCCAACAAGAGGCGAGGCCACATTGGATTTGGCACTGGGTAATGAACCAGGCCAAATGTTAGATTTGGAGTAGGTGAGCACTTTGGTGAGAGAGGGGCCACAATTGAGTTATGTTTACTTTAGCAATGGAAAGGATAGGTATGTACTGCAGGGCAAGAGTTATAGCTAGGGGAAAGGCAATTATGATGCGATTAGGCAAGATTTAGGATGCATAGGATGGGAAAGCAAACACCAAGGAATGGTACAATTGAAATGTGGAGCTTGTTCAAGGAACAGCTACTGCGTGTCCTTGATAAGTATGGGATTAGCAAAGATTTTGGCATCCATGTACATAGATCCCTGAAAGTTGCCACCCAGGTTGTTAAGGCGGCGCACAGTGTGTTAGCTTTTATTGATGACGGGATTGAGTTTTGGAGCCAAGGTCATGTTGCAGCTGTACCAAACTCTGGTGCTGCCGCACTTGTAGGCGTACAGTTCTGGACGCCGCTTTATAGGAAGGATGTGGAAGCATTGGAAAGGGTGCAGCGGCGATTTACCAGGATGTTGCACAGTATGGAGGGAAGATCTCATGAAGAAATGCTGAGGGACTTGAGGCTGTTTTCATTAGAGAGAAGATTAAGAGGTGACTTAATGGATGCATACAAGATTATGAGAGGATTAGATAGGGTAGACAGTGAAAACCTTTTTTTCCGGATGGTGATGGCTAACATAAAGGGACATAGCTTTAAATTGAGGGGTGATAAGACACAGGACGGATGTCAGAGGTCGGTTCTTTACTCAGAGAATAGTAAGGGCATGGAATGCTCTGTCTGCAACAGGAGTAGACTCACCAACTTTAAGTGCATTTAAATTGATAAATACATAGATAATAATGGAATAGTGTAGGTTAAGTGGGCTTCAGATGTGTTTCACAGGTCAGCGCAACATCAAGGGCCAAAAGGCCTGTACTGTACTGTATTGTCCTATGTTCTATAAAGAAAATTTGCAGTATCAACATTGGATTTCCCGTTCTTTTTTCCACTACCTAGGTTGATGCCACATTGTTTGTTTGCTTCTCTTAAGACCTTATAGTGGCTTGATGTAAAAGCAATTGTTTGCTAGGCTGTTCAACAATATTGCTGTGGATCTGGAGCAATGTTACAACAATCAACTGAGGCAGAAACAACACAAAAGCTTTGGTAAAAACAATAACTGCAGATCTGGAAACCAGATTCTGGATTAGTGGTGCTGGAAGAGCACAGCAGTTCAGGCAGCATCCAAGGAGCTTCGAAATCGACGTATCGGGCAAAAGCCCTTCATCAGGAATAAAGGCAGAGAGCCTGAAACATGGAGAGATAAGC
>NC_057731.1:579781-612497 GCF_004010195.1 Chiloscyllium plagiosum | reverse complement strand
AACCCCAGGGCATCAATGTGGACTTCAACAGTTTCCTCATTTCCCCTTTCCCCACCTCACCCTAGTTCCAAACTTCCAGCTCAGCACTGTCCCCATGACTTGTCCTACCTGCCTATCTCCTTTTCCATCTATCCACTCCACCCTCTCCTCCCTGACCTATCACATTCATTCCCTCCCCCATTCACCTATTGTACTCTATGCTACTTTCTCCCCACCCCCACCCTCCTCTGGCTTATCTCTCCACGCTTCAGGCTCTCTGCCTTTATTCCTGATGAAGGGCTTTTGCCCGAAACGTCGATTTCACTGCTCCTGGATGCTGCCTGAACTGCTGTACCTATCCAGCACCACTAATCCAAAAGCTTTGGTGTCAGCGTGAGAGGACATATCAAATTGATATCATTTGTTGTTAGAGATTAAACAAATTCTTCAGGGCTTTCATGGTGCAGTGCTAATGTCTCTAACTCAGAGCTAAGAATCCTATCAGCTCCAAAAATGTTCTAACATACTTGAAAAGGTTGATTAAAAATATTTTTTTTTATCGTGGTCACCATTAGACTTGTTAATTCTAGATTTATTAATTGAATTCAAATTACACCATCTGCTGTGTTGTGATTCAAACCCATGTCCTTCAAGAATTTGCATCTGGATTACTGATGAGGTGACATTCTCACTAAATCATCTGCCTGGGAGGGAGGCAAAGGTCATTTGGGCCTTTCAGGGGCAATGTCAGAAAACACTTCACAGAGGGGAATAGAAATTTGGAACATCAAATTGTTGAAGCTGGGGTGAACTGAAAAGCAGATCGATAAAGTTTTATTTAACAAGACAGGTGGAAACCCATGTGTTCTCCCTGCCTGATTACTAACATGATATGTTCCCTTATCCACTCTATCCTCCTTTCTCCTTCATTCACTTTCATTGGACATTTCAGATTTTGACCCCTCCTCTCCAACGCTAATATCCATTTAACTGGATTTATCAGCCTTCAGTCTGCCATATCGTTTGAATTTCTGTCCAATTTCTAGTCATCATTTGGCTTATGTCATTTCTTTTCAGTCCATAAAAAAGTCAATGGTTACTATCTGAAAGGGTTGAGCTTCAAAAAGAACTAATTCACGTAGATGTCACCCAAGAGCTTACAAATATCCTTTTTCAGTTATTTCTTGTCAAATAGAGTTTGACACCAGCATATTGTTGTTGGCCTCTAGAACACCTTTCTGAGCCTAGGAAAGTATACATAAAACATCTAGCTTCATAGAGACTCAATGAATATAGTTGTCTCAATGAATATAGGAAGCTATGGACTTCTACTAGGGAAGAGCATAGCCAAATCTCATTTTGTAATGGAAAGTTAATGTGACATCTTTGATTATATTCTATACATGACTGCAGATTGTCTGCACCATGACCAGCTTTTTTCCTGTTACCGCACCAGTTGTCAATGTGAAGCTTTTGCATTGCGCCAAGGCGGCTGGCTGAGTTCTGGGAATAATATGATTAAATGCCCTATACAATGTATCTCCAGGTCTCTTCAAAGTGACCATGCAGCCTTATAAAGTCACATCAAAAACAGCGAATGTCAACAACTTCAGAAAAATGTCTTAATTCTCAATTACCCATTTTCAATATCGGATACCCATCCCCCATTCAAGCCCAAATGGTGCAAAGTGTTCTTTAAGCAGCCAAAGTTATTTTTTTTTTCAAAATGTACCATGTGATTATTTGGTAGAATTGCTTTTCATTTGTTCCCAGAATCTTCATCTCTGAAGTTGTCCTCTTGAAATAAGTTGGCAGTGTTTACACGGACTGATAGTATAGTGGGGTCACAGCCCTGCGTCTGCACCATCAGCAATTTAGAACTGAGACATGAATATGCAAGTTTTAGCTCAGAATCAGACCGTGTTCACATTTATTCTTCATATGACTAAATAATTCTTATTATGTTACTGTATTCTGTTCTCATGAGTCAACCTAATCTTCATTTGTAGACAATTACTACGATAGAGATGATTACTATAACAATCACTGACTCTGGATATCGGTTCCCAGCCCTTTAACTCAAATCATAGGATTTATTTATTAAGACTGACCTAATTAATTCCAAATTAAAAGCAAAGTACCAGGGATGCTGGAAATCTGAAACAAACGCAGAATGCTCAATAAACTCAGCAGATCTGGCAGTATTTGTGGAGAACGCAAGTTAACTTTTTGAATTCCACTGGAGTCAAAGTTTCAATTAATTTCAATATAGCAGACATTCAAGAGCAGTTAAATCTTTATTCCAGTTCATTGTCTCCCAAGGATTTGTGAGATAGATGCTACCAGACCTGCTGAGCTTTTCCAGCAATTTGTTTTTGTTTCAGAATTTAACTCTTATTCCTACCAAAGTGAGAGCACAGCAGGATGACACGTATGCATAAAGTGCTCTGCTTCCCTCTGTTTGTACCAACAGTTAGCGTGTTTTCACACATTTGGACAGTGACTGCTAATTAATGAGACAAATGTGGGAACTTCAAGCTGAACTGGTATCTCCTTCCAGGTCGCATCATTGCATAATCACTTCCACAGGATCTCTGGGGAGAGATGCTTATTCTACCCAGATTAGCTCTATATCATGCTGGTTGAAGAGTCTATAAATTACTATGATTTTAAACTAACGAGGGGAAAGACAATTTCCATCTCCAAAGGTATATTACATCAAATATTATCAGTGTTGCTTCGGATCTGCATACAGATGGAATACATAATGACCATCACAAAATAATTCACAAATTGTTCCAATATTAGCATTTATTACCAAGTTCTGGAATTCATACAATGCACAATGAGAAAATACTGGTGAGAGGGTGTTAAAAGCATCAGCTTTCCTGCTCATTAGGCAATATCCCTAATTTCTAATCTTTATTTCATCTGCTGTGAAACGACTTTCAAATCCAATCAATGAATCTCGAATAAGGAAAGCTGTTCAACATCCTATTAAAATCTTTGAATTAAATTCACAGCAATGCTTTTAACTGTTAAATACTTTAAGAAAATAATATTTTCTATGGAATAGTTCCACATGCGAACAAGTTCACCTCAAAATGCAAGTGATCAAAATCAACACAGGGCTGCAGATCAAACATTAGCAGGAATGTTTCTGGGCACTCAAGTTATCAGAGCTTAAAGAAATGCAGGATATAAGGAAAAGCAGCAATAAATTCCAAGTCACTCAAAGTGGCAGCTAAGAGAGATGGCTAGACTGTTTTTAACTATTGACATTTAGAATTGGCCCCCACATTTTACAACCATTAATTTAAGTTTTAAAATTCTTCCCCAACTTCACATGTTATGAAATAGTGATTAAAAAAACTATTTCACCTTTCTCCCCTGGTGTCTGCTCTGTTTATGATGGGCTCTAAATAATTTAACACTGCCACAGAAATACAAACTAGATTTATAAACATTAGATTCCTGGAATGGGAGGAAAAGAATCATGGAATCATAACATGGGCATTAGCATTGGCTCCCATGCTGAATTAATATTCACACTTAGGGAGAGATGGTAAGCTCTCACTTTCGGAGAACTCCCATACATATTGAGCTCATACAGGTTGGAAAGACTGAAGTACAAGCAAATTCCCATGTATGAAACAGCATGATTGATGTGACTGGCAAATTCTGCCTGCTCCCAAAGCTGCTTCATTATGGATGCTTGAAACAAGGAAAGCCTGTAGTTTGCAAATAGTGCAGATTTTAATAATTAGTCTACTGCTAATTTGTGCCTTGCACACTGCTCTTACCATTACCAACTAACATTCAGGACAGTTATCAGCATGCTGTGTCTGGATGGCCAAATCTCAGGGAAAATATTCATTGTCTTTTGCTATTATGAAATAGTGATGTGTACACAAACTACTGTCTGCTTTTGTTTAGCTAATAATTGGTTAGAAATGGCCAAAAATGAAAATGCGTAGTCTGTTTGTCAGCTAGTGTTAAATTTGAGCCTGACAAAATCAAAAAAATTCTATTGACCCAATGGGTAAGGCTCCCTCCATCGACCTTTCATTTGCCAATAGAAACCGATTCTCGTTAGCTGCAAGGACCTCTCAGAACCTGGCTTGTTCAGTTCCTGCTTGCTGCAAGTTTCTGTGTGTTGATAGATCCAATGTTTTAGTTACTTTTACCCATGTTACCAGATGATTTTCAGTTTGTTTGCTGCATTTGGGACATTCGCTAAACTGAAAACAGATTCTTTGTTGTGGATCCACTTTTGCTAGATGTGTCATCATGTGACTGGTAACCAATAAGAGCTTTCAAAGACAGTCCTAAACGTTCTTTGTACAATTGCCTGTAAAATACAAGAAGTATTTTTATATATAACATGAAGTATGAACATCAACACAAAAGCTGAAGGTACAACTGACAATAAATGTGCAGTGCGTGCCAGGCATCCCATGGGTTTAGTCAACAATGTATTGGAGAAAAGTTTAAAAAAAAGCCTCAGAACTAGCATCTTGGGCCTGTCGCCCCCTCCCAAAATGTTACGCTGTCTTTTCAAAGATCAGTTGTTGATCTGCTTCTGCCAACTCATTTCAGTACTCCTGCAGTGGCACTGGAGAGGTTCGACAACCAGCATGTTACCCAGGAGTCAATCAGCCCTTTTGCTGAAGATGCTGGCTGAAATTGTGAGCAGTACAGCTCCCATTTAAAACTCTTTTGTTGAAGGCAGTTAACTGGTGATTAGCTACACTGAATAGGAAGTGCAGGCTGCAGCGCTGCTTTCTGCTCATTTTGAGGCAGGTCAACAATTAGAGCCATGAACCTGGCATGAGGACGCTTGATTGAGGGAAAGGAGGAAGTGGGAGCTCTGTTCCTGTTCATTATTCAATGAGATCCACTGGTGACCAAATTAGGACAAGTAAAGGCACTTGAAACTTGTGGAACAGGTAGCCCCCATCAGGACAGGATGTCAGACATAATATTAATCCAATATTAATTGGCTACCTCAAATTCTGGGCAATGATCTGCATGCAACCTCCCATACAAAAAATAACATGCCTTCTAAAGGAAGGAGTGAGGTACAGAGATATCCTGAATACTGGGAAGAAATGGAGCTCACATCGAACTCTTTTGTGCACAACAGCAAAACTGAACTACTTCAGGACATGGTAAATTATTACAAAGAGAAAGTACAACATGGGAACAAGCCGAAACAACAGAAATAACTGGAAAAACGTAGCAGGCCTGGCAGTATTTATGGAGAGAAAACAGTCGATGTTTTGGGTGTAGTGATTCTTCATCAGAACTGATTGTAGCTATACAAGATTGGTATATATGCTGAAGATTGTTGAAGTGGTGAGGGTGGGGAAGGGACACTGGGAAAGAGTAAATGATGAGTGGATATGGAGCTCAGAGAGAGAACAGCAGTTGGGCAGACAAAGGAATGGATAATGATCAGCTTGGGAGAAAGAAAAGCTGTTAGTGAGAACCATTGGTGGGTGAAAATGGGTTGGTTGTGGTAGCGGTCCATGTGATGACAAGGCCTGGTGTGTACAGGTGGGGAAAGGACCTGAGTGAAAATGTTCAGGCCTTAAAATGATTGAACTTGACACTGAATCTTGACAGCTGCAGGGTCACCAAGAGGAAAAGGTAATGCTGTTCTTCCAGCTTGCACTGAGCTTCGCTGGAGCCTGAGACAGAGCTGTTGGCCAGGAAACATGGCAATGTGTTGAAGTGGCAGACAACCAGAAGTTCAGGGTCATTTTTGTGGACAAAAGCCAGTCTGTTTTGTCTCCCATGTGTAGAGGAAACCGCATTGAGAGTGGTGAAAACCGTAGATACAATACAGTCTCGCACACCACTTCAACACACCACTGTGCGCCCTACCAAACACATCTGCCTTGGGCTTGATGCAGTGCTCAGCACAAGCTGAAGAATAGCACTGCATTTCTGCTCAGGGACCCTGCAGCCTTCAGGACTCAATATTGAGTTCAATAATTTTGCAGCTTGAGCACCTTCTCCCATGTCCTTCCCCCCCAAACACCACGCTTTGTCAACAAATTAAAAAAACAAAATAACTGTGGATGCTGGAAATCAGAAACAAAAACAAAAATTGCTGGAAAATCTCACGTCTGGCAGCATCTGTGGAGAAAAATTAGAGTTAAATTTCAGATCCAGTGACCGTTCTTTAGAACTGGCTTCATCAACAAATAGGCTGGCCCCACAACCACAACATTTTCACCCACTAATGGCCCCGATTAGCAGCTTTCCTTTCTCCCAGGCTTAACATTATCCATTCATTTGTCTGCCCAACTGCTGTTCTCTCCATCTCTCTGGGGTCCATCTCCATCTATTGTTTACTCCTCCCTCTCTCTCCACCTTCAGCATATATACCTCTCATTTACCCATCCGGTTTCCATGTCCCCTTGCTGTCATCCATCCAATCATATTCCAAAATATTTTTTCTTCAATCATTAATCTTAGATATAAATTCCACAGCTTCATTGTTCTGAAAAGTTACCTGCTTTCTGCTTGAAATCACTTCAGTTAATCTTGCTTCGACAGAAACTCATGCTAGACACTTCAACTGGGTCAGTCTAATTTTATCTACTCTGGCCCACACTTCAATAACTTTAAACACTTGCATCTTATTTAACAATAATGTGTGATGATGTAATGGATAAAGTCCCAATTTTACAAGTCTCTTCATGTATTAGTGCTCCCTACATAAAGGGCACACATCCTGAGAAGAAACAAAACTCGGTAAATCAGAAGACACAGCTTGGTACAGATCAAATCCCCATCATTCATTCTTTAATACTGAGGATTGTAATGTTAGCACTTACCCTATTGAAACAACTGCATCTCTGTTTTGGCAGTTCCCTGTCCAGATTGCTATTTTGTCACCTTTTGGCCTGACATTCACAACAGCTCCACACACCTCATCACTAAACTCATCAAAGGCCTCCCCGATCAGACACAAAAGCTAGTACATGGGATAGGAACAGGCAAAAAAAAAGTTATACATTGCAATGAATCACCTTCATGAATTAAGGTTGTTATACAAAAATTCCAACATCTAAAATGTACTGTAGATAGCAAGGTTATGAGCAACAAAGTCTTAGAATGTTTTGCCACGGTTGTTTAAAAAATTATTTCATAGGATGTTAATGTTATTGGCAAAGACAATATTTGTTGTCCTATCTAACTGCTGTCATAAAAGCGGAGGTGAACTAACAGCACAAAGCTGCATTTGCATTCCCAGGTCACGTACAGAATAAAGCTTCCCTCTAGTGTCTAGCAGGGTTGTGCAATGAGATTACATAATTTGCAAAGGCAGCTAACCTGTCTTTAAAATGGACACAGAATCTTAAAAACGACTCTTAGAGGTCATATGAGTGATCTTGTTGATTCATTGCAGCCAAAACGGAGACACTGATATGTTAACTTAAAAGTCAATCATAAATATTAACTAATTCAAGAAATTCCAGGACTGTCCATTAAATACAGTGTGAAGACTTAAAGGTAGTGCTGCAGAGGAGATTGAAATTCCCTGCAGTGTGCTTTCAGCAGAATTGCATTTGGTTTCTGGAATAATGATTCAATGTTATTTGTAACCATCTTGTTTGATTGTGATTAAACCTTGGCTGAAAGAGCCATTGGGTGTGCAGGGATTAAGAAACTGGATGAAAGACAGCTTCAGCTGAACTATGAGAGTGCAGAGAGATTTGGAATTTCACTCCAACATTGGCAGCTGCAGAGAAAGATGCCCAGAGAAAGCCCCTTTGTGCTGAAAAGGATGCCATGCCGTTTAAGTATAATGCCAGCAGAACTAATAAACAACAGGAACATTTCCTTCCTTCCTGAAGCTTCTCTATCTGCTGAACCCACCTACAAAAGTAAACTCCTCAATTATAGAAGCTACTGCAGCTCACGATTAATACGTCAAGGTTGAACCCCTTCACTTGGGATTGAGAATCTTGTGCAAATAACAGGCCTGCAATTATACTACAGATTAATTTCATGTTTAATTTCATATGTATCTATTGTTAATTAAACTGGTTATACTTTGAGTTTAGTTAATAATTTGATCACTATTTTATTGAAATAAAATTTCAGCAATTGTTGTGTAAACTAACTTTTGTCTTGTTAAAGCTTTACTGCTGATTATTTATGAACTGAAACATTTGGAAACTAGAATGGGGCTAAGCAACTATACAAATTTGCAGTTTACAGACTCTTCGGTGGACCGGGGTAAGCCGTGGAGTACAGGTCTCTGGCATAGAGTCTGTCTCTGTTGCTCAGAATGGAAGGGGGATCAAGGAGCGAAGCATTAGTCATTGGGGACTCCATAGTTAGGGGGACAGATAGGAGGTTCTGTGGGAACGAGAGAGAGTCACGTTTGGTGTGTTGCTTTCCAGGTGCCAGGGTTCACGATGTCTTTCGGGATTGGGGGAGGGGGGCAGACAGGAAAAGAGGAGGGCGAGCAGCCCCAAATTGTGGTCCATGTAGGTACTAATGACATACAATTAGATTAGATTACTTACAGTGTGGAAACAGGCCCTTCAGCCCAACAAGTCCACACTGACCCTCCGAAGAGCAACCCACCCAGATCCATTCCCCTACATTTACCCCTTCACCTAACACTACGGGCAATTTAGCATGGCCAATTCACCTAATCTGCACATCTTTGGACTGTGGGAGGAAACCGGAGCACCTGGAGGAAACCCACGCAGACACAGGGAGAATGTGCAAACACACAGACAGATGCCCGAGGCAGGAATTGAACCCAAGTCTCTGGCATTGTGAGGCAGCAGTGCTAACCACTGTGCCACCTATACATACGTAGGAAAAGGGATGGGAATTTATGGCAGAAATTCAGGGAGTTAGAACAAGGTTGTTATCTCTGGTTTGTTGCCCGTGGCACATGCTGGGGAGGCAAGGAATAGAGAAATGAAGGAGTTGGAACACATGGCTACAGGGATGGTGGATTTCAGATACCTGGATAATTGGGACTCATTTTGGGGTAGGTGGGACCTCTACAAACAGGATGGTCTATATCAGTTTTTGTCCAAATGTGTACAGGAGGGTTCCCCGTGTCTGCGTGGGTTTCCTTCGGGTGCTCCGGTTTCCTCCCACAGTCCAAAGATGTGCAGGTCAGGTGAATTGGCCATGCTAAATTGCCCGTAGTGTTAGGTAAGGGGTGCCAGGTGTTAGATTTGGAGGTAGGTGAGGACTTTGGTGATAGTGACCACAATTCAGTTATGTTTACGTCAGCGATGGAAAGGGATAAGTATGTACTGCAGGGCAAGAGTTATAGTTGGGGAAAAGGCAACTATGGTGTGATTAGGCAAGATTTAGGATGCATAGGATGGGTCAGGATACTGCAGGGAATGGGCACAATTGAAATGTGGAGTTTATTCAAGGAACAGCTACTGTGTGGTCTTGATAAGTATGTTCCGGCAGGCAGGGAGGAAATGGTCAAGCAAGGGAGCAGTGGTTTACTCAGGAAGCTGAGTCTTGTCAAGAGGAAGGCGGCGGATGTTAGGATGAGACGTGAAACTCAGTTACGGCGCTACAGTGTTACAAGCTAGCCTGGAAAGACGTAAAGAGAGAACTAAGAGGAGGCAGAAGGGGACATGAGAAGTAATTCGCAGATAGGATCAAGGAAAACCCTAAAACTTTCTGTAGGTATATCCCAGGAATAAAAAGAACTAAAGATTAGGGCCAATAAAGGACAGTAGTGGGAAGTAGTGGGAAGTTGTGCATGGAGTCCGAGGAGGTAGGAAAAGCGCTAATTGAATATTTTTCATTGGTTTTCACATTGGAAAAAGAACGTTGTTAAAGAGAATACTGAGATATAGGCTACTAGACTAGACGGGATTAACGTTCGCAAGGAGGTGGCGTTGGCAATTCTATAACGTGCGAATATAAATAAGTCCCCTGGACTGGATGGGATTTATCCTAGGATTCTCTGGGAAGCCAGGGAGGAGATTGCAGGGTCTTTGGCTTTGATCTTTATTTCGTCATTGTTTACAGGAATAGTGCAAGACTGATGGATAGCAAGTGTTGTCCCCTTGCTCAAGGAGAGTAAAGACAACCCTGGTAATTATAGACTAGTGAGCTGTACTTCGGTTGAGAGTCAGGTGTTGGAAAAGGTTAAGAGATAGGATTTATAATCATCTGGAAAGAAATAAGTTGATTCAGGATAGTCAACATGGTTTTGTGAAGGGTAAGTCATTCTTTGAGAAGGTGACCACAAAGGTGGATGAGGGTAAAGTGGTTGATGTGGATTTCAGTAAGACGTTTGATAAGGTTCCCCATGGTAGGCTAAAGCACAAAATATGGAGGCATGGGACCGAGGTTGATTTTGCTGTTTGCATCAGAAATTGGCTAGCTGAAAGACGACAGAGGGCGGCAGTTAATGGGAAATGGTCATCCTAGAGTTCAGTTACTAGTGGTGTACCACACTGATCTGTTTTGGGTCCACTGCTGTTTGTCATTTTTATAAATGACCTGGATGAAGGCATAGAAGGATGGGTTAGTAAATTTGCGGATGACACGAAGGTCAGTGGAGTTGTGGATACTGCTGAAGGATATTGCAGGTTACAGAGGGACTTAGGTAAGCTGCAGAGCTGGGCTGACAGGTGGCAAATGGAGTTTAATGCAGTAAAGTGTGAGGCGATTTACTCTGGAAGGAGCAACATAAATACAGAGTACTGGGCCAATAGTAAGAATCTTGGCAGTGCAGATGAGCAGAGAGATGTTGGTGTCCATGTACATAGATCCCTGAAAGTTGCCACCCAGTTTAATAGGTTGTTAAGAAGGTGTGTTAGCTTTTATTAGTAGAGGTATTGAGTTTTGGAGCCATGAGGTCATGCTGCAGCTGTACAAAACTCCGGTGCAGCCACACTAAGAGTATTGTGTACAGTTCTGGTCACCGCATTCTTGGAAGGATGTAGAAGCTTTGGAAGGGTTCAGAGGCGATTTACTAGGATGTTGCCTGGGATGGAGGGAAGGTCTTCTGAAGAAAGGCTGAGGTACTTGAGGCTGTTTTTGTTAAAGAGGAGGTTGAGAGGTGACTTAATTGAGACATATAAGATAATCAGAGGGTTAGATAGATTGGACAGTGAGAGCCTTTTTCCTCAGATGGCGATGGCTGGCACGAGGGGACATCGCTTTAAATTAAAGGGTGATAGATACAGGACAGATGCCAGAGATAGATTCTTTACTCACTGGTAGGGGCATGGAACGCCCTGCCAGCAACTATAGAAGACTTGCCAATTTTAAGGGCATTTAAATGGTCATTTGATAAACAAATGGATGAATATGGAATAGTGCAGGTTAAGACAAGCTTTAGGTTGGTTCCACAGGTCACGCAACTTCAAGGTCTGAAGAGCCTGTACTGTGCTGTAATGTTCTATGTTCTATGACACTGCCTCACGTAGCATTCAACTATGGGTGAATGTAGTTAGCAATCTGCCTCTCAGCACTATGCCCCTGGGTTCAATCCCAGCCTTGGGTGATTGTCTGTATGGAGTTTGCATGTTGTCCTTCTGCTGTTCCTCCCATAGTCTAAAGATGTGAATTGATCATGCTAAATGACAACGCAGTGTCCAGGGATGTGCAGGCTGCATACATTAGTCATGGTAAATGTGAGCCTACTTGGGGCAGTATACTCTTCAGAGGATCAGTCTTAACTCAAATGGGCCAAATAGCCTCTTTCTGCACTGTGGGGATTCGAATGGGAGTGCTAATCCTCTTCACAATGATCATTCATGAGCTCAGAGATTACTTAGTTGCTGTCAAATTATAGAGTAATTATATACACACACACACACACGTAACAAAACAAGGTTTTCAGCTGTGGCCATCCAAACCAATCACTCCTGGTTCTTTTGGCCAGAGAAGAAGCCTTAGATTTAATTTGTCCTGTAAGATGATCATGGCAACTGCTCCCATTTTGAACTTCATACAGACAGCCTCATTACTGCATGAAAGACTCAAACACTCAGTGGAATCAACCCATCTTCAATCATTCATTTCAAACATTTAATAATCTAACAATGAATAATTAACTTTATTCCTATAGATAAAATAGACAGGATGTGTATACACCACAGACTGGTTGCATGAATAGCCAATTTGTCCTGAAAACATCAGTGGCATTAATAAACTGTAACTGGCCTGTTTATTTTATTGCCACACCAAAATAGGTGGATTAAATCCCAGAGTAAAATCTAATTATAACCTAGATTAAAATTCAGGACTCAAGGATTGCCAAGAGCATGGCCAATAAAGAAGGTGCTTATTTTCCCGGAGAGCAATTACCGTTTCCAGCCAGTATCGGTCCAAGTCATTGTGCCTCTGTTGCTTGTTAAGTGTCATTAGCCACCTTCCTCCTCTTTTATTTTTATCATCTTCCCACATCGGTTTAATACCATCCTGTTAAAATACACGTTGATGAGCTGCTTGCATGATTTCAGTAATAATCCTCAGTAATGTCAGGAAACCAACAAAAAAAAAGAGCTCCCCTCACGTTTCCCAAGACCCGTTACATAGTCTCAAAGCTCCCGCTAACACCCACAAAAATGTTTAATAACCAACTTTACAGACCCTATGGTTTCACTAACTAGATCATTGAAACTAAAGTTTAACTGACCAAATTTATCGCCACAATCACATTTTTTAATTCCGAAATTAATCTTGACTTTTTAATGTTTAATGATTGCGGAAACCAGAATGAGATGAAGACTTTACTATTTTAAACTTAAAATTATTCCTTAATCGAATGCCATCCCTGAGTAACATACTCATTAGTAGCTGTCCCTGTCCAGCAAAAACTACAATTCAAACAGAAAATGAAATCTCCTCTACCATCCTGAGAAGGTGGAGGGAGGGAAATCTGAATATAAGGAAAAAAGATGATGATCAGTCACCATTAAAAAAGCCAAGTGGTTCACTGATGTCATTAGGAAAGGAAATCTTGATTCTTTTCATAAAAAGATCCCAGTTGTACACCACGATGATTGACAAGTGAAAAATTGATGAAAATAACCAGCTTCCATTTCACAAGTCAAGCGTCGCACAGTCAATTCCTTCTGGGGTGAGATAGGATGGACCCTGGGTCTTAATCTTACTGCCACATGCTGACACCTCATTGGCCTGAGCCTGCAGTGCTCTGCAAAATGAGCTAAAGAAAATTTCCCACAGCAACAAGCAATTCCAGGAGCTACTTCCATTCCTTCACCCACTGAGACATACCGAGTATAAGGGTTTTGGTTTGGTCACTGGCATGTGCTGAGCAAGACAGAAGCTGCTGTTCCAAATGCTGAGCTTCAACTAACTACGTGCGCAAGTTATGATAGTTAGTGTCTATATTCTAAGCAATTTTGTTTTAATATGGTAAATAAATTGGATTCCTTTTGATTTGCCTCCCTTTAGACTCCAGGAAATCAACAATCCAGAAAACAGTAAAATTAATCAAATTGTTAATGCCAGATAAGCATTGTTTATTGATGTCAAACTTCATAAAAACAGCTTACCTTAAACAAACAGTAATCACACCCAAACAAAAGCTTACTAGGTTGCTGTATGTGATTATATAACCTACAGAAAGGAAACAGAGGCACATTTAGACATTCAAATATGAATAGCCAAGAACTGTATCCAGTGTCCAGTGTTAACATGGCTGTCAAAGACACTGATTTAAGGTTCCAGTCCAATGTGAGGTGTGGGCTTGTATCCTACCACAGCCAAATCGTAAAAAATGGGATATTGTCCATTTTGGCAGCAAAAATGTCAGCTTGCCTTCAAGCATTCAGTAAGTGAATGCCTGCTGAATGCCAGGCAGCGGGGAAGTCCATATACATCTTCTTGGCTAAATTCAGCCCAGATTCGCCATCTCTCTCTTCCATTGGGAGGAACTTCAGAGTTCCTTAATGACATTTGTTCTGCTTTTGGCACATTGGTCTCCCTCTCTCTCGAGCCATCTACACATGTGCAGTCAACATGTTACTATGTATGTAACGTAGTGACACCAGCCAAATGCAAATTCATGCTGGCTCAAGGATGTCATTTGCTAGCAACTGTGCCCATTTGCACACAAAGATAGCATTTTGACAGCCATTGTGCAAACTACTCTAAGTGGTGAGCAATTGTAGATGTCTGAGATGCAGAGGGACCTGGGTGTCCTAGTGCACAAATCTCAGAAGGTCAATACGCAGGTGCAACAATTATGATAGCTAATAAGATCGCACAGGAAATTGAATATATAAATTGAGACATGATACTTTAGGTAAAAACACTGGTGAGACCACATTTGGAGTACTGTGTACAATATTGATCTCCTTATTTAAGGAAAGGTGTAATGCTTTGAAAGCAGTTCAAAATACAAGACTAATATATGACTTTCTGGGTTGGTCCTATGAGGAAAGGTTGAACAGTCTAGGCTTGTGCCTCTGGAATTTAAAAGGTTAAGAGATTACTCAATTGAAACATCCAAGATCCTGAGGGGTTTTGGCAAGGTGTATAGGATGCTTCCTCTTACAGGAGCACATAGAATTACGGGTCACTGTTTAAAAGTTGGAGGGGGGGTGGTGGTCACCTATTTAAAACAGATAAGGGTTTTTTTCTCTCAAAGTGGCTCATTAGTCTTTGGAGCTGTCTCCCTTAAAAGGTGGTGGAATAGGTCAAATATTTTTAAGGCAGAGTTAGGTAGATTTTTGCTCAGCAGGTGTTTGGGGTGGAGGTAAGGTGGGTTGAATAAGGGGTAGGTAGGAATGTGAATTTGAGATTACAAATCAGATCAACCACCTGATTGCCAGAGCAGGGTCAAAGGGCTGAATAGCCTCGTCCTACTCACTGTTCATAGTACTGTATGCAGTGGGCATGGTGGAGAAGCAATACCAATACTCATAGCTGTATCCAATGCTTTGCACAAATGTGTCACCTTCTGCTCTGGCCGTCTTACCTCATAGCACAGCATCCGATGTTAGCTTTCCTCTCCTGCACTAGTGGTTTTCACAAGTCAAACATTATTCTCATCCATGCACTGTCCTTTCAGTTATCATTTACTTAAAATCCTTGACTTTCACCTCTCACAGCTCATCACCACTTTAAACACAATTTGTAACTCATCACTCCAAAGTTCAACTAACCCAATTTCATTATCTCCTTCCATAACCCAATTCCCTTCTCTTGGTTTCAACATCCCAAATACAATGCCCACTTATGCTTTAAGCAGGACATCAGGTCGGAAGATGTTGTAATTCTCTGCTTTGTAGTTTTATCCCTAGGACCAAATCCCTTATTTAGAATTAGCACTTATCCAGTTACCCATAAGGTCTAAATTTTGCTTCTAACTCTACCAGGTGTTCTCAGAAGAAATCGATGTGAAGTTTGTTCCTGGACTGCTTTCACCTTCTTCACCCACTAGTAGCCAGCAATACAACCACAGGAGGGAGGTCAATTCAATGGATGGACCACATCGAGTGAGCTGCTTAACCAGAGTCTGATAGTTAAGGCTTGGTCTAGGCAGGCCTGAACATACCTAGCCTACAGAAAGGGCTCAGCCAGCTTCTCATTACCGTTCAGTAATCCTCTCCGGAAAAGCACTTAGTGAGAATGTAGCTTATCTATATCCTCACGCCATCAACACATCACAGTGCATAACACCTCATACCCCATGGCCTATTTTCCATTGGCAATTTGCCCCATATCTTAGCAGCTTTTTGAGGGAGGAAGTTCCAGGTTTGCACTATCCTGTGTGTGAAAAAGTTTCCTTATAGCACCTCTGAATAGCCTAGCCTCTGATTACAGCTTACAAGTTACAGCTCCTTGTTCTGGAGCTTTCCAAAGCACATACATCTCCTTTATAGCTGAAATGTCTGAAACACCTCAATGAGATCAAATGGTAAGCAGGGGATCATGTGCCATTAAATTGCAAACACTTCAAAAAAATGCAAAAAGGACAACCTTTACAATCAAATTGCTAGTTGAAAGCCTGCCACTATCATCAAATCCAGAACACAAGGTGGCAGTTCATGTGATTTACACCCTGGGAAGATTCAAAACTTGTCAGGCAAATGAATCTCCAATCATGGTGTAAGGATGCATATGCAAAGAACGCCAAATGAAATACAATGCAACATTGAAAGTCGAGAAGATTAAGGAATAATCTAATTGACATTAGCTGCTCATGTTTGAGAGACTTCTCTCTTTTCTCTTCACATTCAATATTATGACACCAGTGCCAGGGTATAATCCACAGGATCTGAGCACTGTGGATTGATCTGACTTACTTTCTGAAGAGGTAAAATTGAGTCACCTGCACCTTTCAGTCAGGATCATTACAGTACAGAAAGCCATTCAGCTCAAATTCATGCCATCTATTCAATGTACATCATGCAAATCATACTTACGCCCAAAAGTCTTCAACCGTATCAAATTTAGCAATAAGTCTCAAATTCTCTGTCCAACTTTTGGTCTTGTCATTTTTAAAATACCATAAAGCCCATCTGTAACAAAGCAGAAGCATTGAGATTTCATAACTGTGGCCCTCCATTTCTGGTAAGATTCCAGTGAATCAACAGCAAACATTTCCACAGATTTTTTAGATCATTCTTTTCTGACAGTCAACTTAACTGAGTTCTTCATCTCTAGAACTATTCTCATGGATCATTCCTTCACTTGATCCAAGCCTTCAAGTCCTCGCTAAACTTCAGTGGCCAGACCTGGATGTAGTGCTACAGTTGAGGCTGAACTCGTGTCTCATACTAGTTCAGCTGTAGCTGCATGCTCTTGCACTCTAAGCCTCTATTACTATGTCCCAAGGGAAACCACGCAAAAGGACAACAAATAAAGTGGAAGGACAGAGTGTCAGCGAGAAAGCAAGGCAGAGTGCAACTCACTGAGTCAGAGCATAAACAGTCAAGAAAGAAATTCAGAAGTGGAGTCATTGTCACAGAGCATTGGTAGATATGTATCAGAGGAATGGCACGGTAGCACAGTGGTCAGCACTGCTGCCTCACAGCGCCAGAGCCCTGGGTTCATTGCCCGCCTCAGGTGACTGACTGTGCAAACTCCACACATTCTCCCCGTGTCTGCGTGGGTTTCCTCGAGGGGCTCTGGTTTCCTCCCACAGTCCAAAAATGTGCAGGTTAGGTGAATTGGCCATGCTAAATTGCCCGTAGTATTAGGTGAAGGGGTAAATGTAGGGGAATGGGTCTGGGTGGGTTGTGCTTCGGCGGGTCGGTGTGGACCTGTTGGGCTGAAGGGCCTGTTTCCACACTGTAAGTAATCTTTTTTTACTTGTATAGCTTATTTGGTCACTATTGTTGTTTACTCACTCGAAGGCAGTATGCATCACATTTCAAACTGATAGATACCAATTCTTGTGCCTTTAGTTTTTTTCTTAAATGTTTTCTTAACTCAGTTTCACACGTCAGTTTCTGAGAGCTCAGTCTCAGTTTCGTAGGTCAGTGTCAACTGTTTTAGTGATCATGAAGTGATCGAGAGGTGACTGGGTCAACATGTTGCGCACATCCTTTTCTCTGTGGGAAGACCTGACACTCCTTTAATTCTAGAAAATCATTCATGCAGAAAGTGCTGCCAGTTGTTTCAGATCATGCCCTAGATTTTCAAGTGACTTAAATCATGGTAGTGCATCTAGAAATAGCAAAATTGCCCATCACAAACTTTAAAGGAGTGGTTACCAACTTTCAAGATAAGAAACTACATGCCACTTAGCTTAACACTGGCTGTGGGAGAAGCATTCAGGGATAAATTAAACTTTCATTCGGAAAGGCAGAGATTAATTGAGCCCGGATTTGTTAAAGACCAATTATGTTGACTAACGTAACAAAATTATTTCGATCAGGTATCAAAAAAACTGATCGATGCAGTCATGAAATTGTTGTATATATTGATTTTCAGAAGGCATTGGACAAGAGTGACAGAAAGGAGACTTAAATGAAATCTCATGGAATTAAGGAGAAATGCAATATGGGCGTGGAATCGACAGCGACAAAGCGAAAGATGCTTTGCAGTCCTGTTCCAACTGTCAATTTTCAGGTCCAGGTCAATATAGAACAAAGTCATTTATAGTGAGGAGCATTATATAATTTGCAGATGATGTGAAACTTGGCAATGTAGAAGTGAATGAGAATAACTGCAGATTTCAGAATGACAGACAATATACTGAAATGCACAGGAGCATGGAGTAAATAGAGTTGAGAACTATAAATCAAGTATAGAATAAATAGGACACTTTAAAAAGGTAAACAGGCAAGGAGACGTTGAGGTCCATACACACAAATCCTTAAAGATGGCAAGCCAAGTTGAAAATTAAATGAAGATTATGTAGCTTACTTGGGTTATACACAGATTAAAGCAATGAAACTGTACTCAAACTTCATAAATCACTAGCCAAGCCTTAGCTGAAATACTGAGATCAATTCCAGGCAGCGCACTGCCAGAAAGATGGAAGATCTTAGAAACTAGAGTAGAAATGAGACTTACAAGCAATGAGGAATTTATCTCTGAGGAAAGGTAGAAAAAAAGAAACTTGGGAATGCCAAGAGATAGTCTAACAGAGGTTTCCAAGACAAGCAGACATTTTGATATGATAGAGAATATCCCCTGGACAGACAGGCATAGGTATAACATCAACGGCAAAATATCTTGGACACAAATGATCTGACAAGTTGTCTGGATCTGGAGCACTCTTGCGGAAAGGTCATGGATATCAATTCCATTGGGAATTGCAAAGGAAGTTGGATAGTTACTTGAAAATGGAATAACTTACAGGGTTAGGGACAGAAAGCTGGTTGTATGGGACTAAGCACCACTGCTCTTTCAAAGACTCAGACTCATGACGGGTTTAATGGCTGCTTTCTGTGCTGCAAATTTCTGAAATTCCCATAAAAGGCTTCCAAACTGTACATAAAGCTGTTACTGCACCCCCAACTCAGATCTCGTACATATTTAACACTTCACTTTATATTCTAACACCAGATACAAAATACTAAGTTAGGTGCAGCTCTTGAACCCATCTACCATGTCCCCAAATTGCTGTGAAAGCACTTGCCCATCCCTGGTGCACAGATTCAAACTGACCTGTTTTGTAGAGGATGTTTTAGGTATTGATCCTGGCTTACAGTTTCAGGACACACTTCTGGTGCTGCTGCTGAATCAGCTTCCAGGACCTCAGGTACTTCTTGCTGGAAAATAAATTGTGATAGTTAGAGCACACTGAGAGAAGTACAAACATCACCTTTACAAAGTTTGTAAGTTAACCATGTTGGTATAAAGACAAAAATCTGAGAGTTTCACAAAGTCATGCATAAAGATATTGCAGCCTCCAGTGCCCCTTTACCTGATCACCACAGCATATTGATACCCAATCCACAAAGCTGGCTCTGCATTGCATCATTACAGCTGACCAATTGGCCACTGCATAATTTGACAAAAGAACAATATGTTATGAATCTTTACAATACTTGTTATTTGAGAACATGGCTTGCAAAGTGGAGGAAATACAATCATTAAAGAAGTGGTACTGCACAAACCAATAGAACTGCAGGTTGATGAGTCCTCAGAAATTGAATTAGAATTAGGTTTTATGGTCACCTGTACTCAAGTACAGGGATACAGGAATACAACGAAAAGTGTACAAAGTCACCATCCCTGACGCAATCTTCGGTCCAAAATCTTACGGATAAAAAGTAGAAAAATAAAGAAATAAGTTAGAAGTTCAGCATTAGTCTTTTAGCTGTGGATCTGCAGATGCTCTATGCTGGGCTTTTCCCACAAGGGCTCAATCTCTCCTCCATGCTGCGGTCTTGCCACTGACCAGAGTGTCATCCAGCCTCACCAGCCACCTTGCCACCAACTGTTCTGGTTCTGCCCAGTTATAGAGTCATAGCAATGTAGACCAGATATTCCAACCTAAGCTAGTCTCAATTGCCAGCACCCGGCCCATATCTATCTAAGCCCTTCCTATTTATATACCTATCCATGTGCCTTTTAAATGTTGCAATTGAACCAACCGCCACCACTTCCTCTGGCAGCTCATTCCATACATGCACCACCCTGTGTGAAAAGGTTGCCCCTTAGGTCTCTTTCCCCTCTCATCCTAGAACTATGTACTCTAGTTCTGGACTCCCCGATCCCAGGGAAAAGACCTTGGCTATTTATCCTATCCATGTCCCATATGATTTATAAACCTCTAAAAGGTCACCCCTCAGCCTCCGATGCTCCAGAGAAAAAAAACCCAACCAGTTCAGCCTCTCCTTATATAGCTCCTCCATCTCTGGCAACATCCTTGTAAATCTTTTCCGAACCCTTTTAAGTTTCACAACATTCTTCTGGAAGGACACCAGTATTGCACACAATATTCCAAAGTGGCCTAACCAATGTCCTATACAGCAGCAACATGACCTCCCAATTCCTATGCCCAATGCTCTAACCAATAAAAGAAAGCATACCAAACACCTTTTCACTATCCTGTCTACCTGAGATTCTACTTTCAAGGAACTATGAACCTGCACTCCAAGGTCTCTTTGTTCAGCAACATTCCCCAGGACCTTACCATTAAGTGTCTCAGTCCTGCTCTGATTTGCTTTTCTAAATGCAGAACCTCACATTTATCTAAAAAAAACCTCCCATCTGCCACTCCTCAACCGTTTAGACTATCTGATCAAGATCCCGTTGTACTCCGAGGTAACCTTCTTTGCTGTCCCCTACACCTCCAATTTTGGTATCATCTGCAAACTTACTAACTATACCTCCTATCTTCACATCCAAATCATTTATAGAAATGACAAAAAGCAGTGGACCCAGCACCGATCCTTGTGGCACATCTTTGCTCACAGGCCTGCAGTCTGAAAAACAACCCTCCACCACCATTGTCTGTCTTCTACCCTTGAGCCAGTTCTGTATCAAAATGGCTAGCTCACCCTGTATTCCATGTGACCTAACCTTGCTAACCAGTCACCCATGAGTTCACCAGAGCCAAAGTCTTGCTTTGGGCCCCAGCCACTGGCAGGCTCTGGACCCCGATGCTGTCATCTCCATGAACAAGCTTTCTCCAGAAGATAAGTGACTTTCATCTCCGGATTTTAAGAGAGGATGCTAACGTTGGAAATACTTTTCCAAAGTTCACTAGATTCTGGGAAGGTTCCATCAAACTGCAATGTAGTGAAAATAACCTCTCTATTCATGAAGGGTGAGGGTGCTGAAAACAGGAAGCTCCAGGCTGGTTAGTTTGACTTTTGCCATGGAGAAAGTGTACAATCATTAAGGAAGTTAGAACGGAGCAATTTGAAAAAGCTTCAATGTAATTTTGAAGAGTCAGCATGGGGTTTACTGAAAGAGAAATGATATTTAACCAATTTATTAGAGGTTGTTGAGGAAGTAACTTGCACTGTGGATAAAAGGGAGCCTGCAGACTTGGATTTCCAGATGGAAATTTGACAAGATGCCATGTGAAAAATTATGGCGTAATAAAAGAGCTCATGCTTTTTAAATTCATTCACAGGATGCAGACACCACTGGCTAGGACAGCATATATTGCCCCTTCCTAATTGCTATGGCTCTGAAATCTTGCAAGGGTCTGTGAAGGGGCCTCAGCTTTACACAAGTTACATCTACGACTTAAATGAGGGGAGCAGGAGGGGCTATCTTGTGGCACAGTAGTCAGGTTCCTGCCCAAGATCGGAATGCCCAGGTTCAAGTCCCACCTGCTCCAGAAGTGTGTAATTATACCTCTGAACAGTGATGAGAAGAATAGGTTTAATTAAAAAAAAAATGAGGGGAGCAAAGGCAAAGCAGTTAAACTTACAAATCACACAAAGGTAGGTCAGGAAGTATGTTGTGAAGATGACACCAGGAAGATGCAGATAGATGTAGACAGGTTGAGCGAGTGGGACTAAGTACAGTAAATTGAGTATAATGTGGAAAAATCTGGACTTTGGCAGAAAAAGTAATGCCTTGAACACAGTCAACCTGCTTCATTTACCTTTAAACTGAAGTTAACTGCCAGTCATCAATAATGCATGCATTCTCCAAATCTCCAGAGACAACTTGTCAAGCAACCAGTACTCTGTTCATATTGATCAAAATTTAATTCCCGTTACATTGGTATTCTTATGAATTGCCCTGACGAGTACAAGATGAAACACCAATGAAGTATGTTATTTTTAAGCAATACTCAAGGCTACATGTACGAGATTGTACCTTTTACTGTCACAAACAAAATATTGAGGACGAATGAAAGTAAGCTTCAGCCTCAAATAAATTTCAGATGACATTAAACTGAAATTTCACCTGCCTGTTTAAGTCAATGCAAAGAAAAACCCATGACACTATTCAAAGGTAGTTCAGCCAATTGTTATGACACAGATGAACCTAACTAAAATTAACACCCCAGAAAAGCTCACCTCAAATCTGTTAAAAGTGAGAGTGAGTGAAAGAAAACTCCTGATGATTTCCACTATTTAAAGAAAAAATTTCCTAACTCTAACAGTGAACACTAAACAAAAACTATTAACAAATCCAAGCCCCCTTTCCTTAACTAATCACTATCTGACCCTAACTCTATAAAAATGATGTTCCTAGAAGAATTATTAAATATTACATTTAATCTCAAAGCCCATACAGTTTATTGTGTGCTGCCTTTCTTCCGAATCTGCTGTTTCCTTCTGTCCTTTGAATCTGTTGTCTTCTTCCTGGGCCAAACTCTATGATTTTTTTTAAACTGAGAGTGTCTTTATATATAATTCCTTGGTACCTTTAATAGATGGAGCCTTCTGAGATTTCTTTGACAGCATTGAGACCCCTTTCAGATGACATGTGCTCTCATGTTCAATGGGCAGTTAGCTCTGAATACCTTTTTTTTAAAATCTCCCCAAGATTCGCACTCATTGTACTGACAATATTGTGCCAATCAAATTCAATTTGTGTTTTGGTATCCTAAGCATAATTTAAATTAATTAGTTAAATTAAAGTTCAATTGCCTTAACATCAAAACACAACCCAAGCCAATGGTTACATATTATCAATTCTCAGCTAGTCACAGGCATGGACTGTCACAATCTCTAAACCCAGAAAAGCACTCTGTCTTTAAGTGACCTTATACTCTTCTGACTTCATAATGTCTAAACCAATAACATGTTCACTTTGTAGGAAGCTAGGGAACTGATTGCTGTGTCCCTTGCTCAGGTGTTTATATCAATAGCAACAACTGAGGTGCTGGAAGACTGGAAAGCAGAAATGTAGTGCCACTATTTAAGGTGGTAAGGAAAAGTCAGGGTTCTACAGACTGGTGAGCCTGACATCACTGGTGGGTAGACTGTTGGAGGGAATTCTGAGGGGCACGATTTACATGTATTTGAAAAGGCAAGGAATGATTAAGAGTAGCCAACATGACTGTGCGTGGGAAATCATGCCTCACTAACTTGATCGAGTTTTTTGAAGAAGTGACAAAGAAGATTGATGAAGCAGAGCAGCGGACATTGAATATCTTGCTGAAGTCCATAGACAACAAGGTACCTCATAGTAGACTGGGTAGCAAGGTTAGATCACATGGAATACAGGGAGTGCTAGCCATTTGAATACAAAACTGGCTTGAAGGCAGGAGACCGAAGGTGGTGGAGGAGGGCTGTTTTACAGACTGGAGCTGTGACCAGCAGTGTGCCACAAGGATCAGTGCTGGGTCCACTGCTTCTTGTCACTTATATAAATGATTTGGATGTGAATATAGGAGATATGGTTAGTAATTTTGCAGATGACACCAAAATTGATGCTATAGTGGATAGTGAAGGTTATCAACACAACCTTGATCTCATGGGCCAAGGAGTGGTAGATGAACTTTAATTTAGATAAATGTGAGCTGTTGCATTTTGATAAGGCAGATCAGGGCAGGACTTATACACTTAATGGTACAATCCTGAGGTGTGTTGTTGAACAAAGAGACCTGGAGTGGAGGCTCATAGTTCCCTGAGGATGGAGTCACAGGTAGGCAGGGTAGTGAAGGCGTTTGATACGCTTGCTTTTATTGGCCAGTACATCGAGTATAGGAGTTGGGATGACATATTGCGGCTGTACCCGACATTGGTTAGGCCACTATTGAAATATTGCATTCAGTTCTGGTCTCCCTGCTGTAGGAAAGATAGTGAAATTTGAAAGGGTTCAGAAAAGATTTTACAAGGATGTTGCCAGGATTGGAGGGTTTGAGCTATATAGAGAGGCTGAATAGACTGGGGCTATTTTCCCTGGAACATTACAGACTGATGGGTGATCTTATAAAGGTTTATAAAATCATGAGGGGCAAGCATAGGATGATTGGCAAAGGTCTTTTCTTCAGGGTTGGCGCGTTCAAAACTAGAGGGCATAGGTTTAAGGTAGAGGGGAAAGATTTAAAAGAGACTTCAGGGGCAATTTTTTTGAAAAACAGAGGTGGTGTATGTAAAGAATGGGCTGCCAGAGGAAGTGGCAGAGACTAGTACAATTACAACATTTAGATTAGATTAGATTCCCTACAGTGTGGAAACAGGCCCTTCGGCCCAACAAGTCCACACCCGAACCTCCGAAGGTTAACCCACCCAGTCCCATTTCCCTCTGCACCGAATACTATGGGCAATTTAGCATGGCCAATTCACCTGATCTGCACATCTTTGGACCTGTGGGAGGAAACCGAGCACCCAGAGGAAACCCACACAGACACTGGGATCTGGATGGATAGTTGAATAGGAAGGGTTGAGGAATGTGAACCAAATGCTGGCAAAGGGCACCAGATTAATTTTCAATACCTGTTAAAAAGTGCAGCCAGTCAGGCAGCATCTCAGGAGCAGGAGAGTTAATGTTGAGCGTAAACCAATGAACAGCTTATGCTCGAAATATCAACTCTCCTGCTCCTCGGATGCTGCCTGACTAGCTGTGCTTTTCTAGCACCACACTTTTTGACTCTGATCTCCAGCATCTGCAGTGCTCACTTTCTCCTAACATTATGTTAAGTAGATAGTTGAAAACTGCAAAGGGATATTGATAGATTAACTAGTGTGTGGAGTTCATTAAGTTGTGAAAATACAAAGTCTTCAACCTTGGCTGAAGAAAGCTTTGAGGAGAAAGTGAGGTCTGCAGATGCTGGAGATCAGAGCTGGAAATGTGTTGCTGAAAGCGCAGCAGGTCAGGCAGCATCCAAGGAGCAGGAGAATCGACGTTTCGGGCAAAAGCTTTTCTTCAGGAATGAGGAAGGTGTGCCCAGCAGGCTAAGATAAAAGGTAGGGAGGAGGGACTTGGGGGAGGGGCGTCGGAAATGTGATAGGTGGAAAGAGGTCAAGGTGAGGGTGATAGGTCATATCCTCGGTGGAGTGGGAGGGGGAGTTGAAATGCTGTGTTACAGGGTGGTTGGGTTGGTTCGTCCGGGTGGCCCAGAGGTGCTCTCTGAATCGCTCCGCAAGTAGGCGGCCTGTTTCCCCAATATAGAGGAGGCCACACCGGCTGCAGCGGATGCAGTAGATGATGTGGGTGGAGGTGCAGGTGAATCTGTGGCGGATATGGAAGTTTCCCTTGGGGCCTTGGAGAGAAGTGAGGGGGGAGGTGTGGGCGCAAGTCTTGCACCTCCTGCGGTTGCAGGGGAAGGTGCCGGGAGTGGAGGTTGGGTCGGTAGCTGGTGTGGATCTGACAAGGGAGTGGCGGAGGGAGTGGTCTCTACGGAAAGCTGATAGGGGAGGGGAGGGAAATATATCTTTGGTGCTGGGGTCTGTTTGGAGGTGGCGGAAGTGACGGCGGATGATGCGCTGTACATGGAGATTGGTGGGGTGGTAGGTGAGGACCAGTGGGGTTTTGTCCTGGTGGCGGTTGGAGGGGCGGGGCTCAAGGGCGGAGGAGCGGGAAGTGGAGGAGATGCTGTGGAGGGCATTGTCGACCACGTTGGGGGAGAAATTGCGGTCCTTGAAGAAGGAGGCCATCTGGGTTGTGCGTTTTTGGAACTGGTCCTCCTGGGAGCAGATGCGGCGGAGTCGAAGGAATTGGGAGAATGGGATGGCGTTTTTACAGGGGGCAGGATGGGAGGAGGTGTAGTCCAGGTAGCTGTGGGAGTCGGTCGGTTTGTAGTAGAAGAAAGCTTTGCCAATGCTGAGAAGCTGGGAACTGGAGGAGCGACAATTAAGGGCTACTATAGAAGTATTTTTAGTTGGTGCAGGCTCAAGGAGAAAAGAGCCTCTGGACAGGTACAAAAGAAAGTGAAAGTGGCAAATGGCATGTTGGCCTTTGTCCTGAGGGAGCTGAAATATAAACATCTGGAAATTTGGCTATTAAAACAAAGTGCTGGAGAATCTCAACAGGTCTGGCAGTATCCATGGAGAGCGAAACAGAACATTTTGATTTTATTTGGAAGTATTGCTATAGTTAAGTTACACCCCATCTACATCATAATGCAGCTTTAGACACTGCATTTTAAAGAGAAGACATTTTGAAGGGAGTGAACATTTATCAAGTTGATAGCAGGATTAAAATAAGCTAATTTCATGAGAATAACAAGTGTGGCACTGGAAAGGCATAGCTGATCAGGCAGCATCCGAGGAGCTGGAGAGTCGACGTTTCAAGCATAAGCTTTCACCAGGAACATAGGGGGACCCTAAGGAGACTGTGATAAATGGGAGATGGGTGGACAAAGGGTAGGCAGAGGAGACAACCTGGGGGGGGGGGGAATGGCGTGCAAAGAGAGAGAGACTCTCCTCCTTGTGGAGGGATGAGGAAAACTTCAAGATGGGCATTCTTGGAAGAGGCTTCGCAGTAATGTCATAATCGACTAGGAGAAAGTGAAGATTGCAGATGCTGGAGATTAGAGTCAAAAGGTGGCTGTGCTTTTCTAGCACTCCAGTCAGGCAGCATCCGAGGAGCAGGAGATTACACATTTCAAAATAAGCTCATCATCAATGATGAGCTTGTCTCAATATTTTTGGATTGCATGATTGATTTGCTTAAACACACAAGCTCTTTAAATTATTTTGTACCATCAGCACTGTGTGCTGAGTATCGGAACAGTGCCTGATTGAGCACAGGAATTTTCAGGTTACTGTGCAATTGCACAGCACAGGGAATACCTTTGCCCCATTTAGTGTTACGATTAAGGGGTGATCTAATTAAGGTGTCTAAAGGCTCTGATGGGTTCAGCGGAGGGGATAGGGAAAGAATGCAAATTTCAAAACCGAGATTGACAGTTCCTTTAAGGGAAAGAGAAGATTGTTAGAGTAGAGTTAAGATGCCGATCAGCCACTATTACACTGAATGATAGAACAGCCTCAAGAAATTAAGTGTTCTGCTTCTGTATGTATGTTGTACAAAGCGTCACTCCTTATGACAGCAGCTTACAATAGATATCACAGGGTGTTCCTGTCCAAGACTATTCCTTCAATTTAGAATTTACGATTGCAGCAGTGTGGACTGTGAGGATTTAAAAGCACCTAAGACAAAAATATTGGGTGTTGTTTGCTGTGACTGCTCAGACAACCTGAACTTCGATTTATTAGTGTTTATTCCTTTGACAAGTGACAAATTGGTGTGAATAGGCAAATAGCCTAATCCTTGCCAATTCATAATTTTTTCACTCTAGTCAAGTGACCAAAATGTAAACTCTGGCCCACAGACATTCTATAATTGATAACTGTCACTTTTTGCACCAAATTATTTCACATGCTACCTAACTCATAGCAAGATCCCTGTCCTCAACTCAGTCCTGAACAGAATCATTTCAGTCAAGAGGGAAGGCACCAGCTGCTGAAACATGCTAGATGCATTTTTCATTCTGAAATATTTGATCCAAGAACTCTTGCGCAATGCACCTGAACCTGGAGAGTCACCATCCTTCAGTCGGATCTTATTAAATAACTGTTGCCCAGATTATGTAGCATTGGTTGTTGAAATTATAATTACCGTCAGACAACTATACATTCTTGCAACAGAATTCTCACTCACAGGTACCAGTTCTACTGTATTTCTTCCTTACAACAGAAGACTCCACGAACAAATCATCCTCCTGGGCATGAAGGCCCACATTTGGTTATGCAAGTTCATAAAACCCAAAAGTAATTTTTTGTCATGCACTGTGAAGAAACACATTAGAGTCATCCTATAAACTGATGGACAAGCTTTATTCTCTCTCTGGGTCAGCTTTGATATATCATGAGTATTTCCTCATCCTTGCAGGCATTAACTTTTTTTTTAGTTGCCCTGGCAACAATTGGATATACAAATCCATGCACCTACCCAGAGGGAACTTGTACAACAGCCTTTCGCCTCTTACATTTCACAGATGCAGACCAATTACCTAGCAATGCTCATATAGCGTACATTTAAAATCCATAAACTCAGCCAACCTGCCTGACTCAGTTCAAACTACCCCAATAACAGCCCCTGAATTGCTAAATTCCAAAAATTTTAAAATGATGAATAGTTTCAGCATGAGTTCTGGGAACAAAAATTACTCCCCAGTCTGCATAACTCACCTTAAACATACATTGGTTTCTGCTTCTCTGTACTTGGCTCTGACTCCACATGCTTCGTGACCTAAATAGAGTTAGCTCTGCAATTACTTATCACTGGTCTTTTGATACACTCACTACATTACACAGTACATCAGTGCAACTCAATAGGTAGCACTCTTGCCTCAAAGTAAAAAGACTGCTCAAATCTCACTCCAGAAGGTTATCCACAAAAATCTAGGTAAACACTCTAGCGCATTACTGAAGGATACGATGTTAAGATGGATAAGATGTTAAAACAACACATCAGGGCGGCACAGTGGCTAGCACTGCTGCCTCACAGCGCCAGAGACCCGGGTTCAATTCCCGACTCAGGCGACTGTGTGGAGTTTGCACGTTCTCCCCGTGTCTGCGTGGGTTTCCTCCGGGTGCTCCGGTTTCCTCCCACAGTCCAAAGATGTGCAGGTCAGGTGAATTGGCTGTATTAAATTGTCCGTAGTGTTAGGTAAAAAGGGGTACATGTAGGGGTATGGGTGGGTTGCGCTTCGGCGTGGACTTTTTGGGCCGAAGGGCCTGTTTCCACATTGTAAGTAATCTAATCTAATCAGTATTGAGGCAAATGCAAAAGACTCCACGACGACTTTGAGGCCATTACAACATTTATTTGATTAAATGACTTAATTGTTTATGCAAATTAGCTGCCACATTTCCTATGCTTCCAAGTAGTTATTAAGCAGCTATGCTTTGGGATATTCTGAATTTGAAATAAATATATCTTTTTTTCTACTTAACTCCTCTACTCTGATGTACTCAAAGAATTCAATGAGCTTGAATTCAATGAAATAACCTTTCATTTTTTTTCAATTTTTGCTTAATTACACAAGTGAAGAGTCTAGGGAATAGGGAAAGTCTATATTCATTAGACTTGCTCCATTTCAGCCCCATTTCTGATAAATATAATTATTAGGTAAATTGATCTAAAAATGTTTCCTCTTCCCATCTTAACTTGCATGAAGTTAATGTATTTATATGGAATTTATAGTGGCCTCTTTCATAAATGAATTCATATTTTAATTAAATCAATTTCCAATGTTACCTTTACAGCGACTGAAGTAAAGTTATTTAATATTTGCTATATTGTGATGACCACATAAGATCCATTTTCGATTATCACTGAATTCCTTCGGTCATCCTGCCCATCAGCCCAATCCTTTGCCCAATACCACTGGCACAGTTATCAAACCACCTCCCTCCAGCTAAAGGCCCACGGGCAATTCTGGAACAGTAGCACCCACCCAGCGACCCTATAACTTAAGATCAGTGTGCCCTCCACCCTCCAATTCAACAGTCTTTATCCCGCCCTAGACTGTCTTCTTACAATACACTGCGAGTCGGGGCCCTCCACTCCAGGGCCCGGCTACTCCACACTCCATTCCCGCCTAGCCGCTGCACCCATTACCAGCGTCAAGTCTCCGCTCTAAACCCCACCTTCCCATCCTAGCCAATCTAACTGCTACCGGCCCACCTCAGCTCACGCAAACAGATAACCTAACCCCATTATTCCGCTCTCTCCACCCGATCTCACCGGTTCCACTACTGCCGCCGGCTCCGCAGTCGCCATCTTGCTATGCTCGGAGCCCCTCCCCCAAGTTCGCACACATCCGCCAATCACTGGATCGGCACCAATCAGCCAATGGCAGGCCAAACTACCGTCAACCAATCGCAGTGCCCCCCCCATCCACCAATCAGCAGACACGCATTAATCCGCCAATGAACATACACATTATGGTGGAGTGCCATGAATGAGTCGTAATCTGATTGGCCATCTGACCGTCCAATAAGGAATGGGTTGTTGTACCGTTGGCGGTCGATTCATCAGGATTCCGGAGATTGAGAGCAGTTGGCTCATATACTTCTCAGCTCCAGGCGGTTAAGGCCCAGCTTGAAGGCGGGGGTGGGTTGTAGTGCATTCCAGTCTTAGATTGGCTGATTACGATGATACAAGTGGCATTTCGACTCTAGGGAGGCGTGTGTATTTCGCTGTCATCTGTTCTGAGTGGATTATAGCTCTTGGTCTTTCGTTTGGGCGAGGAATTTAGAATGTTTTCTTATTCTTGTTCAAGTAAGAGATGCTTTTGGTTTGGATAGAGTCATAGAGATGTACAGCATGGAAACAGAACCTTCGGTTCAACGCGTCCATGTCGACCAAATATCTTGTTTCTTTTATATTTTATTGTACAGAACCGAATTGCGTTTGTGACTATGTATGTACCTTTTATGAATAAAGTATATTTTTGAAATTTTAAGAAATGCTGTATAGTATATGGGTGTTACTGGCTGGATCAACATTTATTGCCCATTCATCTGAGTGCCAGCTCTGATACCTCCTCCTACCTTCCCCTGCACCATAACCCCACCGTGGCACATCAGGCCATTGTATCAACTGTAGTCACTGTCCTCATTTCATCTGGTGAGTTCTTTGCCTCCAAAGTGATAGTCCTCAAACCCTACATGGCTTGTTTCTGCCTCCATCCAAAAATCCACAAACAGGACTCCCTTATTCCTGATGAATGACAAAGAAGATTGATGAGGGCAGAGCAGTAGATGTGATCTATATGGACTCCAGTAAGGTGTTCGACAAGGTTCCCCATGGGAGATGGTTAGCAAGGTTAGATCTCATGGAATACAGGGAGAACAAGCCATTTGGATACAGAACTAGCTCAAATGTAGAAGACAGAGGGTGGTGGTGGAGGGCTGTGACCAGTGGAGTGCACAAGGATCGGTGCTGGGCCCTCTACTTTTTGTCATTTACATAAATGATTTGGACGTGAGTATAAGAGGTGTAGTGGACAGTAATCTGGTTACCTCAGATTACAACAGGATCTGGACCAGATGGGCCAAAAGATTTACAAGGATGTTGCCAGGGTTGGGGGAGAGGCTGAACAGGCTGGGGCTGTTTTCCCTGGAGCGTCGGAGACTGAGGGGTGACCTTATTGAGGTTTAGAAAATTATGAGGGGCATAATTTATATAAATGATTTGGATGTGAACATAGTTGGTAAGTTTGCAAATGACACCAAAATTGGAGGCGTAGTGGATACCGAAGAAGGCTACCTCAGAGTACAAAGGGATCTTGATCAGATGGGCCAATGGGGCCAAGGAGTGGCAGATGGAGTTTAATAGCAGAGAGATACATGTGAGATGCAGCATTTTGGAAAGGCAAATCAGGGCAGGACTTGTGGGCGGCGCGGTGGTTAGCACTGCTGCCTCACAGTGCCGGAGACCCGGGTTCAATTCCCGCCTCAGGCGACTGACTGTGTGGAGTTTGCACATTCTCCCCGTGTCTGCGTGGGTTTCCTCCGGGTGCTCCGGTTTCCTCCCACAGTCCAAAGATGTGCAGGTCAGGTGAATTGGCCATGCTAAATTGCCCAAAGAGTTAGGTAAGGGGTAAATGTAGCGGTATGGGTGGGTTGCGCTTCGGCGGGTCGGTATGGACTTGTTGGGCCGAAGGGCCTGTTTCCACACTGTAATCTAATCTAATCTTGTACACTTAATGGTAAGGTCCTGGCTAGTGTTTCTGAAAAAAAAAAAGAGACCTTGGCATGCAGGTTCATAGTTCCTGGAAACTGGAGTCTCAGGTAGATAGGATAGTGAAGAAGGTGTTTGATATGCTTTCCTTTACTGGTCAGAGCATTGTGTATAGGAGTTGAGAGGTCATGTTGCAGCCGTACAGGACATTGGTTAGGTTACAATATTGCAAGCAATTCTGGTGAAATTTGAAAGGGTTCAGAAAAGATTTACAAGGATGTTGCTGGGGTTGGAGGGTTTGAGCTGTAGGGAGAGGCTGAATAGGCTGGGGCTGTTTTCCCTGGAGTATTGGAGGCTGAGGGGTGACCTTTATAGAGACTTATAAAATCAAGAGGGGCATGGATAGGTTAAACTGACAAGGTGGAAATCAACTAGGTGGAAGTGAGGTCTGCAGATGCTGGAGATCAGAGTTGAGAGTGTGTTGCTGGAAAAGCACAGTAGATAAGCCAGCAACCGAGGAGCAGGAGAATGGACGTTTCAGCCCGGAGCCCTTAATAGAGTCATAGAGATGTACTGAAGAAGGGCTAATGCCCGAAACGTCGATTCTCCTGTTCCCACGATGCTGCCTGACCTGCTGCGCTTTTCCAGCAACACATTTCCATCATAGAGATGTACAGCATGGACATTCAGTGCCTCCCGCCTATTACTCAGGAAGGGAAGGAAT
>NC_057731.1:578444-579723 GCF_004010195.1 Chiloscyllium plagiosum | reverse complement strand
TCCTCTGGCAGCTCATTCCATACACGTACCACCCTCTGCACGAAAAGGTTGCCCCTTAGGTTTTGGTGTCATTTGCAAACTTACCAACTATGTTCACATCCAAATCATTTATATAAATTACGAAAGATAGTGGACCCAGCACCGATCCTTGTGGCATACCACTGGTCACAGGCCTCCAGTCTGAAAAGCACCACTCCACCACCACCCTCTGTCTTTTACCTTAGAGCCAGTTCTGTATCCAAATGGCTAGTTCTCCCTGTATTCCGTGTGATCTAACCTCGCGAACCAGTTTACCATGAGGAACCTTGTTGAATGCCTTACTGAAGTTTATATAGCTCACGTCCACACCTCTTCCCTCATCAACCCTCATCGTTACTTCAAAAAACGTAATCAAATTAGTAAGCCATGATTTCCCACACACAAAGCCATGTTGACTATCTCTAATCAGTCCTTATTTTTCCAAATAGATGTAAAATCTTGTCCCTCAGGATTACCTCCAACAATTTGCCCACCATCGATATCCCTCTATAGTTCTCTGGCTTTTCCTTACCACCTTTCTTAAATTGTGGCAACAACACGTTAGCCAACTTCCAGTCTTCCAGCACCTCACCTGTGACTATCAGTGATACAATATCTCAGCAAGGGCCCGACAACCACTTGGAGAAAGTGAGGACTGCAGATGCTGGAGATCAGAGCTGAAAATGTGTTGCTGGAAAAGTGCAGCAGGTCAGGCAGCATCCAAGGAACAGGAGAATCGACGTTTCGGGCATAAGCCCTTCTTCAGGAATGAGGAAAGTGTGTCCAGCAGGCTAAGATAAAAGGTAGGGAGGAGGGACTGGTCCTCCTGGGAGCAGATGCGGCGGAGACGAAGGAATTGGGAATATGGGATGATGTTTTTACAGGGGGCAGGGTGGGAGGAGGTGGACCAGGAGTACCAGTTCCAAAACCATACAACCCAGATGGCCTCCTTCTTCAAACACCGCAATTTCCCGCCAGACGTAGTCGACGATGCCCTCCACCGCATCTCTTCCATTTCCCGCTCCTCCGCCCTTGAGCCCCGCCCCTCCAACTGGCCCTCCACTGCATCTCTTCCACTTCCCGCTCCTCCGCCCTTGAGCCCCGCCCCTCCAACTGTCACCAGGACAGAACCCCACTGGTCCTCACCTACCACCCCACCAACCTCCATGTACAACATATCATCCGCCGTCATTTCCACCACCTCCAAACGGACCCCACCACCAGGGATATATTTCCCTCCCCTCCCCTATCAGCGTTCCGA
>NC_057731.1:568019-577580 GCF_004010195.1 Chiloscyllium plagiosum | reverse complement strand
CCTAACCTGCAATCTTCTTCCTGACCTCTCTGCCCCCGCCCCACTCCGGCCTATCACCCTCACCTTGACCTCCTTCCACCTATCGCATTTCCAACGCCCCTCCCCCAAGTCCCTCCTCCCTACCTTTTATCTTAGCCTGCTGGACACACTTTCCTCATTCCTGAAGAAGGGCTTATGCCCGAAACGTCGATTCTCCTGTTCCTTGGATGCTGCCTGACCTGCTACGCTTTTCCAGCAACACATTTTCAGCCCCGACAACCACTTCCCTAGTTTCCACTGAGTTCTGGGGTACACCTGATTAGGTCCTCAGGATTTATCCAACTTTATGCATTTTAAGACATCCAGCACTTCTCTTTTGTAATATAGTCAGTGTGGATCTGTTGGGCTGAATGGCCTGTTTTCACACTGTGGTGATTCTATGAAGATGGAAAGTGACACAATTCAATCTAAAACTAGGGTCCTGAATTTAAAGAAAGCTAACGTTGATGGTATGAAGCATGCATTGGCAAGGATAAGCTGGCCAAGGATACTGAAGTGGTGGTGGATAGGCAATGCCAGATAATGAGAGAAGACAGGAATGAACTTCAACAATTGTACATCCCTATCTGGCGTAAGAGTAAAACATGGAAGTGGCTAACAAGAGAAATTAGGGATAGTATTAAAGCCAAAGAAGAGGCATATAAATTGGCCAGAAAAAGCAGCAAACCTGAGGACTGGGAGAAATTTAAAATTCAGCACAGGAGGACAAAGGATTTGGAAGTGGAAAATAGAATATTAAAGTAAGCTTGCAGGAAGCATAAAAACTGACGGCAAAAACCTTTATAGTTATGTGAAGAGAAAAAAAAGAGTTGTGAGGACAAATGTGTCCCTTGCAAATAGATTAATGTGAATTCATAATGGACAACAAAGAGATGGCAGACCAGTTGAACAAATATTTTGGATCTGTCTTCACTAAGGAGGACATAAATAACCTTCAGGAAATGCTAAGGGACAGAGGGTCAAGTTTGAAGGAGGAACTGAAGGAAATCCTTATTAGTACAGAAATGGTATTGGGAGATTGATGGGTTTAAAACCCAATAATGCCAGAATTGTCCCAGAGTACTTAATGAAGTGGAACTAGGAATAGTGATTGCATTGGTGATAATTTTCCAGCATTCTGTGCATTCCGGAAGAATTCCAGTGGACTGGAGGGTAGACAATGTTACTGCACTCTTTAAAACAGGAGAGACAGAGAAAATGGGGAATTATAGGCTAGTTAGCCTGACATTGGTGGTGGGGAAAATGCTGGAATCAATCATTAAGGATATAATAACTCAGCATTTGGACAGTGGTGACAGAATCTGTCCTGGTCAACATGGATTCACTAAAGGGAAGTCATGCTTGACAAATTTTCTGGAATGTTTTGAGAATGTGACCAGTAGAATCGACAAGGGTGAATCAGTAGATGTTGTGTATCTGGACTTTCAAAAGGCTTTTGACAAATCCACACAGGAGATTAGTAAGGAAAATCAAAAGGTTATGGTAATGTTTTGACATGGATACAGAACTGGTTGACTGACAGTAAGAAGGAAGTTAGAATAAGCACGTCCTTTACAGTGCGGCAGGCAGTGACGAGTGAGGTGCTGCAGAGTTCAGTGCTGGGACCACAGCTATTCACAATATACATTAAGGATTTGGATGAAGGAGTTGAATGCAGTATCTCCAAATTTGTAGATGACACTAAGCTAGGTGGCAGTGTGTGTTGTGGGGATGATGCTTAGAGGCTGTAGGGTGACTTGGCTGAATGGGCAAATACTTGGCAAATGCCATATAATGTGGAGAAATGTGAGGTTATTAACATTGATTGCAAAAACAGGAAGGCAGATTATTATCTGATAGGTGGCTATTTCATCAGTTTAGGAAAAGATGAGGTGATGAGACCAGGGTGTCATTGTGGAAAGTGGCTGAAGGTTGGCATGCAAGTGCAGCAGGTGGTGAGGAAAGCTAATAGCATGCTCTCCTTCATAGCATGAGGATTTGAGAATTGGAGTAAGGATGTCTTGCTGCAATTACACAGGCCCTTAGTGAGGCCACATATTGAGTATTGTGTGCAGTTTTGGTCTCCTCATCTAAGGAAGGACATTCTTGTTATTGAGGGAGTCCAGTGAAGATTCACCAGAATAATTCCCGGGATGGCAAGAGGAAAGACTGACTTGTACTCGCTGGAATTTAGAAGAATGAGAGGGATCTCACAGAAAGTCCTGATGGGTCTGGACAGGCTAGATGTGGGAAGAATATTCCTAATGTTGGGGAAGTCCAGAACAAGGGGTCACAGTCTAAGATGAAGGGGTAAACCATTCAGGACTGAGGTGAGGAAGGATGACTTCACTCAGAGTTGTGAACCTGTGGAATTCGCTCTCACAGGAAGCTGCTGGGGCCAGTTCATTAGATATATAATCAAGAAAGAGCTGGACGTGACCCTCGTGGCTAAAAGGATCAAAGGGTATGGAGAGAAAGTGAGAATGGGATGCTGAAATTACATGATCATATTGAATATTGGTGCAGACTTGAAGGGCTGATTGGCCTATTTCTGGACCTATTTTCTATGTATTAATGTACCTTTATTGTTTGGGCCACTAATTTTCTACTTAATGTCTTTAACCAGCAAGGCTACCTCACTTTCCTTTTCTTTTTGCTTATGCTTCCTAAATATGGAATACCCTTGGATATTCAGTTCCCATCTTTGGTTGAACAAACTTAGATTGTTTTTGTTAGAGTGTCAGAGGCTGAGGGATGCATGGTAAGGCTTGTTGGTTGGAGTCTTCTTCCCAGAGTGGAAATGTCAAATACTAGGGGCATAGGTTTAAAGTGAGAGGGATAAAGTTTAAAGGAGATGTATAAGGCAAGTCTTCTACAGATGGTGGTAGATGCCTGGAGGCATTTAGACAGACACATGAACAGGCAGGAAATAGAAAGATATGGGCTATGTGCAGACAGCTAGGACTAGTTTAGAATGGCATCATGGTCTGCACAGACATGGTGGGCTGAAGGGCCTGTTCCTGTGTTGTACTGTTCTATTTAATATCTAATCACCCTACAGCCATGTCTCTGTAATTTCAATTGTATCATGTGTAATGTTTTATATATACTTGCACTAGATTAGGTGGGATTGAGGTTCACAAGGAGGAGGTGTTAGAAACTCTGGAAAGTGTGAAAATAGATAAATCCCCTGGGCTGGATGGGATTTATCCTAGGGTCTCTGAGAAGCCAGGGAGGAGATTGCCGAGCCTTTGGCTTTGATCTTTATGTTGCCACTGTCTACAGGAATAGTTCCAGAAGACTGGAGGATAACAAATATTGTCCCCTTGTTCAAGAAGGAGAGTATGGACAACCCTGGTAATTATCGACCGGTTGTGGGTATAGTGTTGGAAAAGGTTATAAGTGATAGGATTTATCATCATCTCATAGGAATAAGTTGATTAGGGACAGTTAACATGGTTTCATGAATGGTAGGTTGTGCCTCACAACCTCATTGAGTTCTTTGAGATGGTGACCAAACAGGTGGATGAGGGTAAAGCTATTGGTGTGGTGTATATGGATTTCAGTGAGGTGTTTGAGAAGGTTCCCCATGGTAGGCTACTGCACAAAATACAGAGGCATGGGATTGAGGGTGATTTAGCGGTTTGGATCATAAACTAGCTAGCTGAAAGAAGACAGAAGGTGGTGGTTGATGGGAAATGTTCATCCTGGAGTTCAGTTACTGGTGCTGTACTGCAAGGATCAGTTTTGGGTCCAGTGTTATTTGTTATTTTTATAAATGACCTGGATGAGGGCATAGAAGGATGGGTTAGTAAATTTGCGGACGACACAAAGGTCGGTACAGTTGTGGATAGTGCCAAAGGATGTTGTAGATAAGCTGCAGAGCTGGGCTGAGAGGTGGCAAATGAGTTTAATGTGTAGAAGTGTGAGGTGTTTCACTTTGGAAGGAGTAACAGGAATGCAGAGTACTGGGCTAATGGTAAGACGCTCGGTAGTGTACATGAACAGAGATCACTCAAAGTTGCCACCCAGGTTGATAGGGTTGTTAAGAAGGTACATGGTGTGTTAGCTTTTATTAGTAGAGGGATCATGTTTCAGAACCATGAGGTCTAGGTGCAGCTGTACAAAACTCTGGTGCAGCCATACTTGGAGTATTGTGTACGGTTCTGTTCACTGCATTATACAGAGGATGTGGAAGCTTTGGAGATTTACAGTTGCAATGAGGAGATTTACTAGGATGTTGCCTGGTATGGAGGGAAAGTCTTACGAGGACAGGTTGAAGGGCTTGAGGCTGTTTTCATTAGAGAGAAGAAGGTTGAGAGGAGACTTAATTGAGACATAAGATAATCAGAGGGTTAGATTGAATGGACAGTGAGAGCCTTTTTCCTTGGATGGTGATGGATAGCATGAGGAGGCAGAACTTCAAATTGAAGGTGATAGATTTAGAACAGATGTCAGAGGTAGTTTCTTTACTCAGAGTAGTAGGGGCGTGGAACACTCTGCCTGCAACAGTTGTAGACTCGCCAACTTTACGGATATTTAAATGGTCATTGGATAGGCATTTGGACGAGAATGGAATAGTCTAGGTTAGATGGGCTTCAGATTGGTTTCACAGGGTGGTGCAACATTAAGGGCTGAAGGGCCTATACTGCGCTGTAATGTTCTATGTTCTATGCACAACTAATTCATCTACTTTACCGTGAATGCTCCATGCATTAAGACACAAAGCTTTTATGCTTGTCTTTTTCACGTTTTTATTTGTATTTATTTTACATTGTGCCCCTGTTTGATTCTTGTCCATGAATTCTCTGCCTACTATATTTCTGATTTTCCAAACTGTCCTTTGTTTTTTGCCCTTGTTACCCTCTCTTTTGTCTCACTACACAGGTTCCCATTTCCCTATCATTTTAGTTTAAACCATCCTCATCTGCCCTAGTAAATACTCTCTAGGACATCAGTCCCCATCCTGTCCAGGTGTAACCCATGCAGTTTGTATTGGTTTCCCCTCTTCCAGAACCAGTACCAGTGTTCCATGAATCTGAAACCCTCCCCATTACACATTTGTCCAGCCATGTATTCATCCTATTTTATCCTATTCCTATTCTGATGGGCACATGGCAATGGTAGCAGTTCTGAGATCACTTCATTGAGGTATGAATTTTAGCTTGCTTCCTATACTCTGATTTCATGGACATCATCATTTTTTAACCCATGTTGTTGGTACCACTGTGTACCACAACCACTGGCTGTTCATCCCCCCTCTTCATGATGTCCTGTTGCTGCTTCGAGATATCCTTGAGCCCAGTTCCCACAAAGCAACATGCCATCTGGAGTCTCATATGCAGCCATAGAAACATTTATTACTGCCCCGTAAAGATGTATTTCCTGTTCTTATAGCCTTCCCACACTTATTCCTCCGTCTCACTCAGCAGAGGCAGCTATGGTGTAATTAATTTGGCTGTTGCCATTTTCCTCTGGGAGGCCATTCCATCCAACAGAATCAAAAATGGCCTGCTTTGTAGGGTAATGGCCACAGGGGAATCCTGTACAGCCTGTCTAGTTCACTTTCACTGCCTGGTGCCACCCATTCCCTCCCTGCCTGTGGAGCCTTACTCTGGTAAGTGACCACCTCTCTGTATGTGCTATCCACAATACTCTAAGTCTCATGGGTGCTTCACAGTGTGGAGGTCAACCCTCAGTGTCTGCAGGGGAAAGTGAGGTCTGCAGATACTGGAGATCAGAGCTGAAAATGTGTTGCTGGAAAAGCGCAGCAGGTCAGGCAGCATCCAGGGAACAGGAGAATTGACGTTTCGGGCATAAGTTTCGGGGATTCCTGAAGAAGGGCTTATGCCCGAAACGTCGATTCTCCTGTTCCCTGGATGCTGCCTGACCTGCTGCGCTTTTCCAGCAACACATTTTCACCTCAGTGTCTGTACTCCTGTAAGATAATCACCCCCTCTGTTTCAGATATCAATGTAAATTTTCTCAGAACTGCCTTCTAACAGATTTATAGAACTTTTTAAAATAAGTAGACTGAAACTGTACACAATATTCGAGAAGTGGTCTCATCAACACTCAACATAACTGTGACAAAATATCCCTACTTTTATATTTAAATGTCCTTGTAATGAAACTGACATTCCATTTGCCTTCTTCATCACTTGCTGTACTTTCTTAATAGCATTTTATAATTCTGTACCAGAACACCCAGATCCCTCTGTACCACTGAGTTCTGCAGACTCTCTCCTTTGAAATAATATCCTGCTGTTCTCTCCTTCCTGCCAAAGTGGGTAAGTTCACATTTTCCCACATTATGCTCAGTCTGCCAATTCTTTGCTCACTCACGTGGTGTGCCAATGCGTTGAGTATGTGGACAGAGAAGTCAAAAGCAAATGCATGAAAATTAAAGTCAACAACATTTATGTAAGGGATTCAAATAACAAGATAGCCTCTTCAGCTGTGCCACCAAAGTGGCCTTAAATATGTTTCATCTTTCTCTTCCACTCACTACGTATAAGTGCACTCCCTGGTTCCATAGCTGGTCTAGAGAGAGCCTGCTCTGATGTAATTGCTCTTGGGGCTCAAGATTTGGCAGGGGGGTCCCCAAGATCAGATATGTATATAGGTCAGACATGCCAGGGTTCTTCTTGCCAGAGGCAATTTAACCCTCCTCAGCTTGAATTCTAAAGGTTGGAGAGGGACAAGCAGAGTAGAGGTAGTGGCCCATTCACTTCCATGGTGAAAACAGCCAAGCTGTCTCCTGGCACTGCCTTGTCTCCTTGTGAGGATGGGCCACCTGAACTGGGGTTAAGGTTCCCTTCCCCAGTGTTGCTATGCCTTCAACCTGAAGGACCAATGAGGGGGTGAGGGACAATGAAGTCTAGGTGTATGCGTCTCTCCAGCAGATCCTAGGGGTTCTGGACTTGGCTTTCCATGGCAGTGACCAACATGGCAACAGAGACAGCCTGATGATCACATGATTCACAGCAATGCTTCAGCTTCTGGGTAGGGAGGGCCAATGCATTTCACATTCCTTGTGGTCACTCCTAGAGTCGTAGTCATCTACGGTGCAGAACAAGGCCATTTGGCCCATCACATTTGCATTGGTGAAAAACAACCATTTTCCAGCATTTGGCCCATAGCCTTGTTTGCCTTGGCATTGCAAGTACACATTTATATACTCATTAAATATTGAGGATTTTTGCCTCTTACCAGCCTTACTTGCAATGTGTTCCAGACTTCCACCATGCTCTGGGTGAAAAGATTTTTCCTCACATCTCCTCTAAACCTTCTACATCATATCTCAAAAATATGGTTAGTGATCTCTCTACCAAGGAAAAATGTATCTTCCTTTTCTGTACATGCACCTCACAATTTTAAACATCCTCTCTCAAACTCCTCTGCTCTAAGGAAAACAACCCGTCAATTCAACCTTTCTACGTAACTGAAACTCTCCAGCCCAGACAGCATCCTGGTAAAATCTCCTCTGCATCTTCTCTGATGCGATTACATCCCTCCTATTACGGTAATTCCAGAACTGCATGCAATATCCTAGCTGTGTCCTAACCGACATTTATACAGTTCCAGCCTAACCTTCCTACTGTTAAAATCTATGCCTCTGCTAATATAGGCAAGTTTACCATATGTCTTTGTAACCACTTTATCCACCTGTCCTGATACCTTAAGGGTCCAGTGTACGCGCACATGAAGGTCCCTTTGATCTTCAATGCTTCCCAGGGACCGACTGAACATCATGTATTGTCTGGCTTTATTTGCACTAACTTCCTTGTTCATGTGGATGAAGCCCCTGACTGCTGACACTAAGGAATCTTCTCCTGCCCAGACTGAGAAGGGACTCAGTCTCAGGCTATTCTCCAAATGCCTGGACATTTCTTCCTCAGCCAGCTACAGAGCCATTGCAATGAAGTGCTCCCCGATTGTGCTCCTACACTCTCTATGGCTTTGGTTCCCACTGAAGTTCCAGTATCTGAGTTGGTGCAAATGAAGGAGGAAGCCTTGCCAATGCTTCTTCTGAGTGCTCTTGTCCTCTGAGGTCAAAGTTAAGGTGAAGCTGGGCATTTCACCACAGAGGTCAAAGGGAGACTTGTGAAAAATGAAAGACAAAAAGAAAGAGAAGGTGCTGTGCCTAGGGGTTAGAAATAGTGTGCAATGTTTGAGAGTGACAGTTGGGCTCAGAGCTATACAGCACTGAACAGGCCATTCGACCCACTGAGTTTGCACTGACCTACACTAATCCCACTTTCCAGCATTTGGCTCACGGCCTTAAATGCATGTGAATCACAGTGGAATAAAGAGTGTTACTTATTTATTTGGCAGGACATGAATGTTTCCATTTCCCTGCAGGAGTGGTCCTTCCCTTCTCCTGTGAAGGCCAGGATCCTCTCTTTATAGGTAATGAAGAAGCTTAGTAGAGAAAGTAGAGAAATGAGTGAGACTGCAGTGGGTGGCATGACTGTGGGTGCTGGTGCAGTTAGGGGACAAAGTGGTGAGGTGTTCCAAGATAGAGAGGAGGCAGCACATGGTTAGCGGTGTGGGAAGCAGAGGGGACAGGGTGTGCAAGTGATGGAAAATGTTGTCAGCAATAGAGTAGTACAGCAAAAGTCTTGGTGGGAAGTGAGATGCAGTGACAGAGATAGCGTGCTTATGAAGTGGCAGAGAGAAGAATGTGGCACTTAATTTGGCAGAGCAGAGAAGGTCATTTCATTCCTCTGCGTCCTAGAGATGGCACTGATCTAGGCAGCAATCTCAGATGACGTTGCCATGATCTAATGGTGAGGCCACCTCTACCCATCCTCTGAGAAAAGGATGGCTAATCTCTATATTTCTATCCACCAGGTCCTGTCAAAAAAATTGTAGAGCCATTTTCTCTTTATCCAACATTTTCTGGCTCTGTCTGTGACTGACCAAGGCAGCTTTGGAACCCCAGTGCTCAGCTGCATGCACTGTGTTGTTTTAAAGACAGCACAGGCACATGAATATTGGTGTTTTGTGCAGATATTCACAGAGTTGTGAGTTGTTCTGGGAAGATTGGGGTTGAAAATTGGACATGAGGGACATTATGGAGGCATAGTAAGTAACTTATGATACAGTGAGAGAGCCCTTAAAGAAATTTGACACAACTCAGACTTAGCTAAAAATAACTAAGATTCAGCTAGGGATAAAACTGACCAGGGCTGGAACCTGAATATTGAAGGATATTTGACTTTTCAGAAAGACTAGAAAAAGATGGTGGAGACACTCTATAAATTATGTAGGAGAAAGTGAGGACTGCAGATGCTGGAGATCAGAGCTGAAAAATGTGTTGCTGGAAAAGCGCAGCAGGTCAGACAGCATCTAAGGAGCAGGAGAATCGACGTTTTGGGCATAAGCCCTTCTTCAGGAATGAGGAGGGTGTGCCAAGCAGGCTAAGATAAAAGATAGGGAGGTGGGACTTGGGTGAGGGGCGTTGGGAATGCGATAGGTGGAAGGTGGTTAAAGTGAGGGAGATAGGCCGGAGAGGGGGTGGGGGCGGAGAGGTCAGGA
>NC_057731.1:559173-566985 GCF_004010195.1 Chiloscyllium plagiosum | reverse complement strand
GGTCAGGTGAATTGGCCATGCTAAATTGCCCGTAGTGTTAGGTAAGGGGTAAATGTAGGGGTATGGGTGGGTTACGCTTCGGCGGGTCGGTGTGGACTTGTTGGGCCGAAGGGCCTGTTTCCACAATGTAATGTAATGTAATCTAATCTAATCTTACAAAGGCCCAACAGCATCTCTTCTTCCTCAGGCAGCTGAGGAAATTTGGCGTGATGGCAAATACCCTTGCCAACTTTTATAGGAGCACCATTGAGAGCATTCTGTCTGGATGTATTACCACCTGGTTTGGCAACTATACCATTCAAGATCAGAGATGGTTACAGAGAGTGGTGAACTCAACCCAGACAAACACAAAGGCCAACCTCCCATCTATAGAATCCATCTACCAGGCCCACTGTCAAGGAAAGGCTGCCAGCATTCTCAAAGATCCATCCCACTCTGACAATGTTTTTCTACAACCTCCACCATCAGGGAGAAGGTACAGAAGCCTGAACACACGCACCAGCCAGTTTCAGAACAGTTTCTACCCTACTGTTGTAAGAATACTGAATGGACTCACAAACTCTTAATATTTGCCAGTACCTGTGTTTTTGTTTTTGCTGCTGTTTACCTATTATTTACTTATCTATGCTATTTAACTCTGTGATCTGCCCGTATTGCACACAAGACAAAGCCTTTCACTGTACCTTGGCACACGTGACAATAAATTCAATTCAATTCGATTCAAACCTTCCAAACCAACATCCACTCCTATTTGGAAGGACAAGGGCAGCAAATACTTGGGAACACAACTACTTGCAAGTTTCCCTCCAAGCCTCTTACCAACCTGATGTGAGAATATATTATTGCTCCTTCAACATCACTGGGTCAAAATGCCAGAATATCCTCCATTATGGCATTATGCATCAATACACAGCAGGTGGACTGCAGCGCATCAAGAAGGCAGCTCACCATCATCTTCTCAAGGACAACCAAGAATGGGCCATAAATGCTGGCAAAACAGCAAAGGTCACAACCCACAATTGAACAAAATAATCTTATTCAAGGTTGGAGAGAGGTGGAAAGCAGGAAACAAAAGGCCAGTGCGCCAAATACATGTCTTAGAGAAATTGCTAGAATCCATTGTTAAGCAGATCAAAACAGGATACTTACTAGAGTCAAATATTTTCTTTGTGAAAGGAAAATACTGTTTAATTAGTTTATTAGAGCTTTTTTTATTCATTTACAGGATTTGAGCATCACTAGCTGGGCCATAATTTGTTAGGTAAAAACAATGACTGCAGATGCTGGAAACCAGATTTTGGATTAGTGGTGCTGGAAGAGCACAGCAGTTCAGGCAGTTGCCTGTTCTAACTGCCTTCTAGAACTGCTGCAGTCCATGTGCTGCAGCTGCAGCTATAGTGCCATTTGGGAGGGAGTGAAGAAATTCCAGAATTTTGACCCAGTGCCAGTGGAGAAATGGTGATATAGTTCCAGGTCAAAATTGCGTGTAGCTTGGAGAGGAATTTGCAGGCGATGGTGCTCCCACAAATCTGCTGGTCTTGTCCTTTGAGATAGAAGGAACTCTGAGTTTTGATGGTGCTGTCGAAGGAATCTTGTTGGGTTGTTACCATGTGCACAATCTACATCTTGTAGCTTGTACATATGACTGCCACTGTGTCTTAGTGGTGAAGCGAGTGAACGGTTGCAGATTTGATTCCAAATGAGTGGGCTGCTTTGTACTGGATGGTATCAAGCTTCTTGAAAGTTGTATTCCACACATTCCTGAATTGTGCCTTGTAGATGGTGGACAGAATTTGCAGGGACAGGAGGTTAGTTACTTGCTGCAGTATTCCTAACCTCTGACCTTCTTATTTATATGGACAGTTGAGTTTAGTTCCTGGTCAATGGAAGCCCTCAAAAAGTTGACAGTGGGAGATTCAGCAATGGCAATGCCATTGAATGTGAAAATGGTTAGATGCTCTCTCATGGGGGATGGTCATTGCCTCGATGTTACTTGTTAGTTACCAGCCCAAGCCTGAATGAAGTCCAGACCTTGCTGTATTTGGACAAGGATTGCTTCAGTTTTCTGAAGAAGTTGCAAATTGTGCTGACCATTATGCAGTCATCAGGGAACACACTCTTATTTTATGATAGAGGGAAGATTATTGATAAAGGAGCTTAAGATGGTTTGCACATTCTCCCTGTGCTCCGGTTTTCTCCCACAATTAGGTGAATTGGCCATGCTAAATTGCCCGTAGTGTTAGGTGAAGGGGTAAACGTAGGGGAATGGGTCTGAGTGAGTTGCACTTCGGTGGGTCTGTGTGGACTTGTTGGGCCGAAGGGCCTGTTTCCACACTAAGTAATCTAATCTAAAAAAATTCAAAGATGTGCAGATTAGGTGAATTGGCCATGCTAAATTGCCCATAGTGTTCAGGGATGTGATGTGTAAGTTAGGTGCATTAGTCAGGGGTAAATATAGGATTATAGAGTAGGGGAATGGGTCTGGGTGAGTTACTCTTTGGAGGGTTGGTGTGGACTTTTGGGCCAAGGGCCTGTTTCCACACTGTAGGGATTTTACAATTCTATGGTTGGACCTAGAATCTACCCATGGAACATTGGAAGAAATGTCCTGAAGCTGAGATGGCTGACCTTTAATATCCACAACCATCTTTCTATGCGCTATATATGACTCCAGCCAGCAAAGATTTCCATTGATTCTGGTTTTGCTTAGCTCCTTGATGTCAAAGGCAGTCACTCCCCTCTGGAGTTCAGCTCTTTTACCCATGTTTGGACGAGTGTGGAAATGAGTTCAGGAGTTAAGTGGCAATAATAGAACCTAAACTGCTAATCAGTGAGCAGCTTACAGTTGAAAAAGAGCAACTTGATAGCATTGTTTCAAAGAACAGCTGTTGGGCTTGAAAGGTTAACTCTCTCTCTCTCTACCATTGCTACCAGACCTGTGAGGTAGAAATAGATCTGGAGGAATCACCTAGCTCAATGCTCATGGGAGAATCCCCAAGAAACACCTCACTTCAGAAGATAACTAGATTAAAAAAAGAGTAAATCTTGAGGTTCAGAGACATGCTAGTTTGGAACCAGGAAATTTAAGTGAATAATGTGCTTGTTTGAAATTAAATGTAGAATGAAGAATTTTGATGCTTATGAGATTTGTTAATAGTATTGATTTGTTTTCTTTCATTGGAAATGTAATCACCCTTTACAACTTTAAATCTTGTGTGACCTTTTGAGTCAATAACTGGGAATAAAAACTGTTTTTCAAAGTTACCAGTCTCCACTGAGATCATAATATAAACTGTTCAACATTTGACAGCACTGCCATTATTGAAAGATTATCTATAAGCTTCAGGATAAACTCCAGCAAGCAATTAAGAAAGGCAGTGTTCTTAATGAATAGAAGTATTGAACGTAACGTTAAGGATCTTATGCTTCAGAGGAGGTTTATTAAATTGATACCTGGAATGAGTAGTTGTCTCATGAGAATAGATAAGAGAGCCTGGACGTGTTTTGACTGGTGTTTTGAAGAGTGAGTGGGGACTTGATTGAAGTGCATAAGATCTTCAATGGTCTTTTGACAAGGTGGATGTGGAGAGGGTGGTTGTTTTTTGTGGGTCAGTCCAGAAGTAGTGGACACTGGTTTAAAAATAGAGGTTACTTTTTTAGGACAGAGATGGGGAGAATTATTTTTCTCTCAGAAAGTTTTGTGACTTCAGTACTCTGCCTCAGAAAGTGTTAGAGGTGAGTCATTAAATATTTTTAAGGTGGAGATATATAGTGTCCTGTTCAGCAGGGATTCAAAGATTATTGGGGGTATTAGAAAGTGGAAGTCGAAATACAAATACATCAGTCATGTTTTTACTGAATGGCAGAGTCGGCTCAGGGACGAATAGCCTACTCCTGGTCTAAATTTAAATGTACATATTTTGTGTATATTTTATCATGTATTGGTTATCTCCAGAATATTTTGTACATGTAATCAAAGTATGCATAAACTCTAGTATGTTTCATATTTATGCCATTAAGAATAGATTACATATAATCCCTCATAAGGTTCACATATACCTGCATATCCTTATGGATAAATGGAAGATATTTGTAAGATATCTGTTATTTTATATATCTGTCAACACGTATAGAATTGTATAATAAACTTTTCTACATTTCCTTCTGCATCATTTTGCTTAGATTCTAATATACTTGAAGGAAGTAAATTTGAAGGATTTTTGGGATTGATCGGGGTTGTGAGATTTACTACATGGTGAGCCAGCATGGACTCAATGTGCATGAATGACTTTCTGACTCTATGATTTTTATATTCCATATATATGTCATCATGAATAGATAATCTATAAATGTTAGTAAATTTCATAAATAATAGCTTCATATAGAACATACAGTGCAGTCCAGGCCCTTCAGCCCTTGATGTTGCGCCGACCTGTCATACCAATCTGAAGCCCATCTACAATATTCCATGTACGTCCATATGCTTGTCCAATGACGACTTAAATGTACTTAAAGTTAGCGAATCTACTACCGTTGCAGGCAAAGCATTCCATACCCTTACTATGAGCAAAGAAACTACCTCTGACATCTGTCCTATTATCTATCACCCCTCAATTTAAAGCTATGCCCCCTCATGCTCGCTGTCACCATTCTTGGATAAAGGCTCTCCCTGTCCAACCTATCTAACCCTCTGATTATCTTATATGTCTCGATTAAGTCACCTCTAAAACCTTCTCTCCATCGAAAATAGCCTCAAGTCCCTCAGCCTTTCCTCGTAAGACCTTCCCTCCATACCATTCCCTCCATATCTATAAACTATAAATAAAAATTCAGTTATTTCTTATATAGCTTAATTATGTTAAATTTCATACACAATCCAACTTGTTTCTAATCTTCTACGATGGATATGTGGTATATAGCGTCTATTTCACTTATGATTCATTACGGATAGATAAATTGTCATGTTTTTCGGATGTACAACGTTAAAAACAAGGATCAGTAAATATAGATACCTAAATTCTCTAATAGTTCCCTCGGTTGTAGTCTCTCTTGGCCGGCAGGCTGCACTAGAGGGGGCGATGGATTCTCCGGGAACTCCTGTCATGTCCTCCTCCCGCACTGGCGGCGGCGCTGTGGAGCCACTGACCCGGATGAACTGGCGGCACCGAGGAGAGAGGCCGCGGAGGCGGCAGGTGAGTGTGACAGTGAGACGGATAGTAGGTGAGGGGCACAGACTAACAGTGAGAAGGACGGAGGGAGTGAGATTGGGTGAGAGAAATAAGGGAGGGCTAATGAGAGTAAGACAAAAATAAATTGCTGGAGAAGCTTTGCAGGTCCGGCAGTATTTTTGAAGAGATCTCATGAAGAAGGGGGTGGGGGGATGGGCTCACAGGTTGTTGCCAATGAACAGAGCTGCGATTGGATCACATGCAGTTGCTAGGGGAAAAGAGAGGGAGCAGGTTTAAAGGCCTTTGTTGGGAGAAAACAGTGGGGATGTGTGCACAGGCAGTTGCTGGTTGAAAAGAAAGGTGATGAGGTCACAGACAATTGCGAGTGAACAAAGTGGGGATGAGTTCACAGCCTGTTGCGTGGAGAACACTCGGGAGAATAGGTTACAGCCAGTTGCTTGGAGAAGAATGTGGGAATAGGCTACCAGGCTGTTGCTTGGGAAGCAGAGTGAAGAAAGAGACACAGGTCATTGCTTGGAGAACAGAATTGGGATTGGGCCACAGGCAGTTGTTAGGGGGGAAAGGAAACGACGGGTTCAAATGAAGCTTTAAAGTGAATACATTGGGCATGACTAAAGAAGATATTTCTCGGGGCTCACGTTCGGGATGGATTCATGGGCTATTGCCAGGGGAACAGAGGGAGGATAAGGTCATCTGTATTCGCTAAGAAAATACAGTGGCATGGGGTCCCAGGCAGTTGCTATCGGAAAACAGCGGGAATGATGTCACAAGCAGTTCGTAGAACACTGCATGGATGGGGGCTCAAGCATTTGCTGAGGGAACAGAGTGGTGATGGTTTCCAGACCGTTGTTAGGGGAACAGAGTGGAAATGGTTTCAACAGGCAGTTGCTGCGGGAGCAGAATGGGGATGGGGTCACAGGCAGTTGCTAGGGAAACAAACCGGAGTTGAGTCTCAGGTCATTGTCACGTGAATAGGGCAGGGATGGAGTTATAGGCGGTTCCTAGGAAATGGAATGGGGCCGCCTTCCCAAGCCATTGGTAGGATAATAAACGTGTGACGGGTTCATAAGCCATTGTAAGGATAACGCAGTCAGGAAAGATTCACAGGCAGTTGTTGTCGGATAACAATGGGGGCAGGGTCACAGGCTATTGCTCAGGGAGAGGAGTGGGGATGGGTTTACAAATCATTGCTTGGAGGACACTGTGAGTGGGATCACAAAACGTTGCTCGGAAAACCGTGTGTGAATGATTAGCAGGCAGTCGCGAGGACAACAGTGTGGGGTAGGGTGACAGTCTGTCACTTGGGGAACCGAGTCGGAATTGGTTCACAGGCTGTTGCTAGTTGAACAGGGTTGGAATGGGATCAGAGGCCATTATTAGGTGAACAAAATGAAGATGCAGTTATTGGCTGTTGCCAAGAGAACAGATTGGTGATGGGTTCATAGGTCTTTGCTAGATGAACAGAATGAAAATCAGTTCATGGGCTGTTACGAGAGGAGCAGAATGGGGATGGGGTCTCAGGTCACTTCTGGGGAAACAGTGTGATTGAGTCACAGGTCGTTGCTCAGGGAGTAGAGCGTGGATGCGGTTACAGGCCGTTTCCAAGAGAAGAATGAGGATGGGTTCACAGGCCATTGCTGGGGGTACAGCTGAGGGTGTGGGTAGGGGTATTTCAGTCCTTTGCTATGACAATAGTGTGGGGATGTTTTCCCACGCCCTTGCTTGGGAAATAGTGAGGAGATGGGATCGCAATTCGTTGTCAGAGGTACAGAGCAGGGATTGGGTTACAGGCAGTTGTTCGGGTTACAGTCCGGGGGTTGAGTTCACAGGGAAACGGAGTAGGGATGGATTCATTGGCTGTTGCTACTGGAAAACAGCAGGGATTGGATTTCAGGGCCTTGCTCGGGGAAAGCAGCGCGTGTGGGGTCAAAGGTCGTTGCTACGGAAACAGATTGTGAATTGAGTCACAGAGAGTGGATGGGGTCACAGGCAGTTACCCGGGGAAGAGAGTGAGGATGCGTTCACAGGCTGTCGCGAAGGGATTTGAGTAGGATGATTTCACAGGTATTTGGTAGGGAAGAGAGCCGGGATGGGATCACAGGTAGGCACTGGGATAACAGAGTGAGGTTGGGTTTACAATCCATAACAAGGGAACATAGTGTGCATGTGTACACAGACAGCTGATAGGGGAAAACAGAGGGGATGGGGTTATTTGCAGTTGCGGGAGAAAAGAGACTGAATTGTTTCACAGGCAGTTGCTGGGCGAAGAGCGTTGGATCGGTTCACAGATTGTTTCAAATTGATCTGATTGGGATGGATTCACCTGTCTTTGCTAGGGAACAGAGCAGGGATGGTTTAACAGATTGTCGCTGGGAGAACAGAGTGAGGATTTGTTCACAGGTAGATGCTCTGTGAAAATAGCAGTCATGCTGTTACTGACAGTTGCTAGAAGAACAGAGAGTGGATTGTTTCACCAGCAGTTGTTCGGGAACAGATTCGGCAGGGCTCACAGGCTGTTGCTCAGAGAACATAGTGAGGGTTGCACCATAAGTCGTTGCTCTGAGGATTCTCGGAGAAATGGGTTCACAAGCAGTAGCTATGACAACAGAGTGGGGATGGGTTA
>NC_057731.1:545906-554891 GCF_004010195.1 Chiloscyllium plagiosum | reverse complement strand
GGGGTGAGATGGGCCGTGCAGGGAGGGGTAGAGGTGAGATGGGCCAGGGAGGTGATGTCAGTAGGATGAGACGTGCAGAGGGAGTCTGTGATAGAGGAGTGTGTGTGTGAGAGAGAGAGAAATGGGAAAATGAGAAGATTGAGAGGTGTGAAGAGGAATGGGGGAGGTGTTATTGGAGTTGAGACTGGTAGTGTAGGATGAGGCAGAGACTCTGGCTATGGGTCTGGGGAGAGAAATGTGGGAGATGGAGAGAGGAGGAGACAGTGGAGAAAGGGATGTGGGTGATGTCTGGAGGAACAGAATTCCAAAGGACAGAAGTTAAGTTAAACTTACGGGCTGTCTTGGTTTAGACTTGAAGCTCCTTGGATGCTGCCTGAACTACTGTGCTCTTCCAGCATCACTAATCCAGAATCTGGTTTCCAGCATCTGCAGTCATTGTTTTTACCTCGTTGATTTACACCTGGAGTAGTGTACACCATTCAGGTTAATATTATTGTAACTAGGTCTGTCAGGTAGACCTCATAGAATATAAATTCACTGATTGAGGCTGTTAATCTGGTACAATCAGGGAGCCCTGGCTAACAGATATATACAGAAATGCCAGACGTTTTGCCACTCTGGGAGTTGACTCTGGTCAGGCTTTGTGTCAAAGATTTTGTGTGTGAATAAAGGGTGACTTAGGCCTGTATCCTGTCACTTTGTGGAGTTATTTCAATTATGGTAGTGTTCAGTGCCATTTCCTCTCATGCTGTAGCAGACTTGGCCTACGGGCAGCAAAACAAATAATAGGTTGTTTGGGCTGATGAGCAGTGGGTAATGTATAGTGTCATGGCTCCCTTGGTAGCACTCTTCCCTCTATCCTATTCCAGGCTTTGAGCAGTACTATAAAACCATATGATGTAGCAGCAGAAGCAGACTATTCAGCCATTGGGTCTGCTTTGCTATTCAATGAGATCATGGTTGATCCAATGATCATTAACGCCACATTAACGATTCCTTTATTGATTAAAATTTGTCTTTCTCCGTCTTGAATAGTGACTCAGCTACTGTAAAAAAAAATTCAAAACAAATTCTCTGAAAGAAGAAACTTCTCCTCATCTCTGTCATCTCCTAACTTGCCCTCCTCCCCAGTGTCTCTCCTCCCCTCTTCATTTTCCGTGTCTCTTTTCCAACACCCTACCAGCCTTTCTCACAGCCCCCATCTCTGCGTCTGCCACACCCTTAGTTTCCTTTCCCACATTGCCTCTTATTCTGAGATTTTGCCCTCGACCTAGATTCTCCCACAAGGGGAAACTGCCTTTGTCCGTCTAACCTGTCAAGCCCTGAAGAATCTTGTATGTTTCAATCAAGTTGCCTCTTTTACTACTTATATAAGCCCATAAGTATGGGCTCAACCTCTCCTCAGCCTAAGTGAACCTCCTCTGGACTGTCTCCAATGCCAGTATATCTTCCCTTAGATAATGGCACCAAAACTGTTCACAGTATTTGAGCCGTGGTCTGACAAGATTGGTGCTGGATCCACTGCCTTTTGTCATTTATGTAAATGATTTGGATGTGAACATAAGGGGTATGGTTAGTAAGTTTGCAGAAAACACCAAAATTGGAGGTGTAGTGGACAATGACAAAGTTTACCTCAGAGTACAATGGGACCTTGATCAGATGGGCTAAAGGACTGAGGAGTGGCAAATGGAGTTTAATCTACTTAAATGTGAGGTGCTGCATTTTAGAAAGGCAAATCAGGACAGAACTTTGCACACTTAATGGTAAGGTCCTGGGGAGTGTTTCTGAACAAATAGACCTTGGTGTGAAGGTTCATAGTTCCTCAAAAGTGAAGTTGCAGGTAGACAGGATAGTGAAGAAGGCATTTGGTATGCTTGTCTTTATTGTTCAGTGCATTGAATATAGGAGTTGGGAGATAATTTTGCAGCTATACAGGAAATTGCTTAGGCTAGTGTTGGAATACTGCGTGCAATTCTGGTCTCTCTCCTACATGAAGGATTGTTGTGAAACTTGAAAGGGTTCAGAAAAAATTTACAAGGATGTTGCCAGGTCAAAAAGCAGTGAACCTGGCACTGAACCTTGTGACATACAGGTGGTCACAGGCCTCCAGTCTGAAAAATAACACTCCGCCATCACCCTCTGTCTCCTAATTTCAAACCAATTTTGTATCCAAATGTCTAGCACTCCCTGGATTCTACCGTGCAGAATCTTTTCAAATGAAATCCATATAGACAATGACCATTGTTCTTCAAAAAACTCAGCCAAGCTAGTGAGAAATGATTTGCCACACGCAAAGCCATGTTTGCTATTCCTTTGCCTTTCAATCCCCTCAACAAATTCCCTACCACTGACATCAGGCTCATTGGTCTACAGTTCCCTGGCTTTTCGTTACCACCTTTCTTAAATAATGACACCACATTAGCCACCCACCAGTCTTTTAGCACCTCAACTGTGGTTGCCATGCTATAGGAAGGATATTAAATTGGGCCCTGGGTGTGTTCTAAAAAGGTATACCAGGATGTTGCAGGAACTGAAGGGTTTGAGGTATAGGGAGAGGCTGGATTGGCTGGGACTTCTTTCACTGGAGTGTAGGAGATTGAGAGGTCACACTAGAGAGGTTTATAAAATCATGAGGGGCGTAGATAAGGTGAATAGGAAAGGTTTTTTTCCTTGGTTGGTGGAGTTAAAAACTAGAGGGCATATTTTTAAGGAAGGAGAAAGATTTAAAAGGGACCTGAGGGACAACCTTTTCATGTAGGTTTGTATGGACAATGAACTGCCAGAGGAAGTATTGGTAGATACAGGTACAGTTACAACATTTAAAAAACATTTGGACAGGTACATGAATAGGAAAGGTTTGGAGGGATTTGGGCCAAACGCAAGCTATTGGGATTAGTTCAGTTTGGGAGACTTGGTCGCCGTGGATGTGTTGGACTGAAGTATGTTCCCATGTTATTTGACTTGATGCCTCGAGATGAAGCTTGACGACATCCAGGACAAAGTAGCCCACTTGAACCCATCCATCCACTACAGCATTCATTCCTTCCATCACAACATAGTGCCAGCATTGTGTACCAGCTGCAAGGTGCACTGCAGTAGTTCAGCAAGGTTCCTTTGACAGCACCTTAAAAACCTGCAACCATCATCAGCTAGAAGGACAATGGTTGCAGATACATGAGAACACTATCATACTATCCAAGCTGCACACCATCTTGATTAGAGCTATATTGCTGTTCCTCAGTATTGCTTGGCCAAAATCCTGGAGCTCCCTTCCTAACAGCTCCTGATACTTAGCTGCAGTTCAAGCAGGCAGTTCACTATCACCTTTCGAGCAATTAGAGATGGGCACCAAAGCTGCTCTTACAAGTGACACGTGCATCCCACAAACAAATAAAAAGCATCGAAGAATATAGAGAGGGTAGAAGAGGGGATAAGAAGTAGAAAAATTAAGGTGATGCTGACAGGAAAGACCAACCAAGCTAGCACCCTCTAAAGAGAGATGTGAAAAGGGAGCTGATATAATAACCTGACGATCTCTTTAATATTATAACATGATTTAATGGGGTACTCAGAAAGCAAATCTTTCCCCTTTTCACGAATCTAGAACTTGTAGCTCAGAGAGGTGAGATATTATTTATTATTTCACCTCATTGAATCTCTCTCCTTTGCTCACTTCCTACATCCTTTAATATCCAATCGGAGAATAATTACATCTTCCTGTTCGTTCACTACAACCATTGTTATCCACCATCTGATCCCATTACAGTAATTTTCTCTTTGAATGTTCATAGATTTGGTGGGATATTCAGAACAGTAACGTTATGTTTGAGAAGAAATAGAAAGCAGCATTGGTGATACTTTATTTGTGAGATATCTAGTGCTCCATTAACTTTGGATAATTTTTTTTGTAGCTGCAGAAGGACCAAACATCTTTCAAACCTCCAGTAGTCATGACAACAGAAGCATCCATTCCAGCCAGTGCCAAAACTGGTGTGGGTGCCCCCACTCGTCGAGACTTCTTTTGGCTGCGCTCCTTGGTGGCAGGAGGTAACCAAATTATGAATAATTGGTCCATTATAATTAACTGCAAGAAAAAGGAAGACTTGCATTTATGTGGTGCTTTTTTCAATCCAATTCTGTCCAAAAGTGCCTCACAGCTAAAGAATTATTTATTTTAAAGAATAATTATTTGTAATAGGCTACACAAAATATGGTTTGTACAAAGCAACTCCCACAGACAGGAATGACCAAATAATCTGTTTTTGTGTTGTTGATTCAGGGATATAGGGATGGATGTTTTTGTTTTGAAGAACCTCAATTATCCGAAGGCCAGGTCAGGGAGTATATCGTTCGGTTAATCGAATGCCAGATAAGATAGTTTAGCCGTGCATTGGGACCTTGCGATCTTGTTCAAGTAATCCAAAATTTGGATAATCGAATGTTGGATATTTGAGGTTCCTTTGTATTGAAATGGATAGAAAACTAGTTTACAGACAGGAAGTAGAGTATAAATGAACAGGTTTTTTTTCTGAATGGCAGGCAATGACTAATGGACAAAGGCAGAAATCACATGAGATCAGGTTGCAATCCAGCAGGTTTCTATGAAGTTACAGGTTTTTGGAGTGTAGTCCTTCGTCAAGTGAAGTGAGAGGGAAGCACACAGAACACAGGATTTATGGGTGGAGCGATCAAAAGATTATTCAGATTGGGTGAGTGGAGTGTGGAATAGTGTGCAGGTGATCAAGAGTGTTAGATGGTGTGAGTAAAGTGTCAGTAGCTGAATAACAACCGAAGAGATGACTTATAATCTGATCAATCGAGGTAGAGAGATAATTACAAAAACTTAAAAATAAGATGGTGCTGGAGACAAACCAAATAACTGGAATAACATGGAGCAAAAACAGAAGCTGCTGGAAAAGCTAGTAGATCAGGTAGCATCTGTGAAGAAAAACCAGAAGAAGGGTTACTGGAATTGAAATGTTAATTCTGATTTATCTTCACAGATGCCGCCAGACCCCGCTGACCCCCCCCCCCCCCCCCGCAACCTGTGTTCTTGCCTGTGATTTACAGTGTCCGCAGTTCATTCAGTTTTTATTTGCATCTGTTAAAAAAAAATCTGAGTGAATGTTTTTGGTCTGGTGACCCTTCCTTCACATATGCTGCTGGCTTTTCCAGTGGCTTTTGTTTGTGTTCCATGTTATTGTAGTCATTTCGTTTGTTTCCAGCACCATCTTAAATTTTTGTAATTATCTCTCTGCCTCATTTAATCAGATCATAGGTCATTCCTTTGGTTGTTATTTAGCTATTGACACTTTACTCACACCCCATCTAACACTCTTGATCACCTGCAGAGACTTATTATTTGACACTCTACTCACACCATTTATATGACCTTTTGATCTCTCTGCCCATAAATTCTGTGTTCTGTGAGATTCCCTTACACTTCACCTGAAGGGGCCATGCTCTGAAAGCTTGTGATTTGAAATAAACCACTTGGGCTATAACCTGGTGTCGTGTGATTTCTAACTTTGTCCACCCCAGTCCTCTACATAATGACTAGTGAGATACGACAGGGCTCAGTGCTAGGACCTAAGCTATTCACAAAACCTATTACATTTAGTTCCTCCATCTAATATCTCCAAATTTGTGGTTAATATAATGTTGGGTGGGAGGGTGAGCTATGAGAAGGCTCAGGAATGCTTAAGTGATGGGGTTTGGGCAAGATGAGTGAGTGGGCAAATGCATGGCAGATGTAGTATCATGTGGATAAATGTGAGTTTATCCACGTTGGAAGCAAAATCAGGAAGGTGGATTATAATCTGGTTATAAATTGAGAGAGAGGCATGTGCAACAAGACCTGGGTATCCCTCATACACCAGTCACTGAAGGTAACCATGTAGGTGCAGCAAAGGCTGTGGAGAGGATTTGAGTACAGCAGCAGGGATGAATTGCTGCAACTATATAATAAAATATTACAAGATTTCAAGAAAGAGTTGAATATAGCACTTGGGGCTAAAGGGATCAAAGGGTATGGTAGAAAAGCAGAAACAGGCTAAAGAGTTGGATGATCAAACTATCATCATAGTGAAAGGTGAAGTGGCTTGAAGGGCCAAATGATCTATTCTTGCTGCTGTATTTCTATAAATATTGCTTCAGAGACCCAGAATAACTGTCCTGCTCTTACAAATTATGTCTTAAAGTAATGTTGACTTAAGGGACATCATCTCATTTTCCACTTAAGAACTTTGCAGTCTCATGGTCTCAATCTTGAATTCCACAACTTCAGAACCTGATCCCATGATGTCTGTCTTCCATTTTGCTTACACTCTTCCCACAGCTGGCCTATTGTTACTTGGTCTTTGTCTCTTTCATTTTTTAAATAAGGTGTGACATTGGCAGTTTTCTGAATCTTAATTTTAACCCCATTAATTTCCCTAGTGTTTCTTACCTAGTGATAATTATTGAATTTATTTCTTCCCCATCCCCTTTTATACTTTGTTTAGTAATACTGCTATTAGCGTCATGTACCATGAAGACTGATGCAAAGTATTTACGGAGGAGCCTCGATTACCTGAATGCCACGGGCAGGGAGTATTTTGTTTAATAGAATGCCGGATAATCGAGGTTCCTCTATTCAGTTCCTCTGCCATTTCCTGAATGCTCATTATTATTTCACCAGCCTCATTCTATAAAGTCTCTCTGGTCACTCTTTCTTTTTGTATATTTAAATAGGCTTTGCTGTCTGACTTGATTTTGTTGTAAGTTTAATCATATCGTTTATTTTTTGGGTTTTTGTTTCGTTGTCTTGATATAACTTCACAGAGACTGGTATCCATCACCAAGTCACCCTTTATTTATGCATGAACACTCCTTGACTTTAGTACTGCCTCATTCAGAGTCAGTGACCAAAGTGTCAACATGTCTGATGCACCCCTATTTATATTGTCAGTCAGGGCTCCCTGATTGGATCAGATTAACAACCCCAATAAAGAACTCATTCTATGAAGTCCACCTAGCCAACCTCTTTACAGTCGCTACAGTCCTTTGTTTTTTTTAATAAATGTAACCAATCCTCTGGCTTAGTGTTTTTATTTTCAATTTGATGCTATCTTTAACTTGGAAAGGCGCAGCAGGTCAGGCAGCATCCAAGGAGCAGGAGAATCGACGTTTCGGGCATGAGTCGAAGAAGGGCTCATGCCCGAAACGTTGCAGAAGGGCTCATGCTTGAAACGTCGAAGAAGGGCTCATGCCCGAAACGTTGAAGAAGGGTTCATGCTCGAAACGTCGATTCTCCTGCTGCTTGGATGCTGCCTGACCTGCTGCGCTTTTCCAGCAACACATTTTCAGCTCTGATCTCCAGCATCTGCAGTCCTCACTTTCTCCTAGCTATCTTTAACTTCCCTCGTTAACCATGGTTGATTTATTTCCTTCTGAGAATTCTTCTTTGTCACTGGGATACATCTTTGTTATCAATCATGAGCTATTTTTAAAAGGCTTGCTATTATTGTCTCTGCATCTAAACTCCTTTTCCAGTCCACTCCAGCTAGTTCTGCCCACATTCCTTTGTAATTGTCCTTAAGTTTAGCATGGTTGAATCTAACCAAAGTTTCTCCCTCTCAAACTGGACTCTAAGTCCTATCATGTTATGGCCACTGTTATCAAAGGGATCTTTTACTCTGAGATCTTTATTAAACCTGTCTCATTGCACATTAAAGAGCTTGATCCCTGGTTGGAACCACAATCTATTGTTCTGGGAAACTATTCTGAATATACTCTGTATTATCCCTCATGGTTACCTCTATCAATTTGACTGTCCTAATCTACATGAAGATGAAGGCACCAATGTTTCAATATGCTGCATTTTTTCCATGTCTTCATTGGAAGGATCATCAAATGAGGCCATATGGGCTGAGGCAGAAAGCACATAAACGGGCAAACATGCTGTTGGGTATGTGCTATATGCTTTCCTAAACAGTCAGGGAGAGATAGAGGATCAAATATATAATCACATTTCAGAGAAGCATAAGATAAATAAGGCAGGAAAAAGAGAATTTTTAAATATGTAAGCAGACATAAACGTTGCATCCAGGCGAATCAATTCAATATGTATGGCAGTGTAGGGGAACAGAGGGATCTTGGGGTCCATGTGCATAGATTCATCAAAGTTGCTACCCAAGTTAATAGGGTTGTTAAGAAGGCGTATGGTGTGTTAGCTTTCATTAGCAGGGGATATGCTGCAGTTCTGTAGAGCTCTAGTTAGACCACGCTTGGAATATTGTGTTCAGTTCTGGTCACCCCATTATAGGAAGGGTGCAGAGAAGATTTACCAGGATGATGCCTGGACTGGAAGGCATGTCTTATGAAAAAAGGTTGAGACAGCTAGGGCTTTTCTCATTGGAGCGAAGAAGAGTGTATCAGTAAGGCGTTCGACAAGGTTCCCCATGTGAGACTGATTAGCAAGGTTAGATCTCACGGAATACAGGGAGAACTAGCCATTTGTATTCAGAACTGGCTCAAAGGTTCTGTGTAAAGAACCGACCTCTGACATCTAATTACTTTAAAATTATGCCCCCTCATGATAGTCGTTTCTGACCTGGGAAAAAGTTTCTGACTATTCACTCTATCAATGCCTCTCATCATCTTGTACACCTCTGTCAACTTGCCTCTCACTCTTCATAGATAGAGTCATAGAGATGTACAGTGGATCAAAGGATCGGTGCTGGGTCCTCTACTTTTTGTCATTTACATAAATGATTTGGATGTGAGCATAAGAGGTACAGTTAGTAAGTTTGCAGATGACACCAAAATTGGAGGTGGAGTGGACAGCGAAGAGGGTTACCTCAGATTACAACAGGATCTTGACCCAATGGGCTGAGAAGGTGGCAGATGGAGTTTAATTCAGATAAATGCAAAGTGCTGCATTTTGGGAAAACAAATCTTAGCAGGACTTATACACTTAATGGTAAGGTCCTAGGAAGTGTTGCT
>NC_057731.1:540123-543106 GCF_004010195.1 Chiloscyllium plagiosum | reverse complement strand
GGGCTTATGCCCGAAACGTCGATTCTCCTGTTCCTTCGATGCTGCCTGACCTGCTGCGCTTTTCCAGCAACACATTTTCAGCTCTGATCTCCAGCATCTGCAGTCCTCACTTTCTCCTCGAAGAAAGTTAAGAGCCCATGGAATCCAAGGCAGAGAGACACATTGGATCCACAATTGGCTGAAAGGCAGAAAATAGAGGATGTTGGAGGAAGGATGTTTCTGTGACTACAAGTCCGTTTCCAGTGGGGTTGCACAAGTCTTGGTGTTGGATTCCCTGCTGTTTGTGGTATACATTAATGATTTGAGGTTAAATGTAGGGGATATAATCAAGATGTTCGAAGGTGGCGTGTGAATTGGTAAGGTAGTGAGGAGGATAGCTATAAACTGTAAGTGGATATCAAAAACAACTCAGGTGGACAGAGCTGTAGTAAATGGAATTCAAACCGGAGTAGTATGAGGTAATGCAGTTCGGAAAGATTAAAAAGGCGAGGAATTACACGGCAAATGGTTGGATCCTGGAAAGTACTGAAGATCAAATCCTTTCTGTGTAATGTTCTTGGATGCCACAACTCGACGATAGCTACACTCCTTGGATTCTGTTTTTGAGCACTCTAGATTTTAAATGTACCGCTGTTGGTGGCACTACCTTTAGTTGTGTAGATCCTAAACTCCTTCCTTAAATCACCCTGTTTTTCTTCCTTGGTTTCCTTCTTTAGGATGCTTCATCAAGTCTTTGAGCTTTGACCATGACATCAGATTTCCATTCTGCACAAGACATTTAGCTTGTCACCATCTCTTTCGATTTCAGCACTATTTTTCATTTCACAGTGACTCTTGGCAAGTAGGATCAAGGAAAACACTAAAGCTTTCCATTCGTATATCAGGAATGAAAGAATGACTAGAGTAAAATTAGGGCCCATCAAAGATAGTAGTCAGAGGAGATGGGGGAAGTGCTAAATAAAAACTTTTCGACCGTATTCTCACGAGAAAAAGACAACGTTGCTGAGGAGGATACTGAGATACAGGCTATTAAACTAGATGGGATTGAGATTCGCAAGGAGGAGGTGTTGGCTATTCTGGTAAGTGTAAAAATAGACAAGTCCCCTGGGCAGGATCGGATTTATCCTAGGAGTCTCTGGGAAGACAGGGATGAGATTGCCAAGCCTTTGGCTTTGATCTTAATGTCATCATTGTCTACAGGAATAGTGACAGAAGCCTGGAGGTTAGCAAATGTTGTCCCCTTATTCAAGAAGGGGAGTAGAGACAACCCTGGTAATTATGGACCAGTGAGCCTTACTTTGATTGTGGGTAAAGTGTTGAAAAGGGGTATAAGAGAGAGGATTTATAATCATCTCGAAAGGAATAATTTGATATGGGATAGTCAACACTGTTTCGTGAAGGGTGGGTCATGCCTCACAAACCTTATTGAGTCCTTTGAGATGGTGACCAAACAGGTGGATGAGGGTAAAGCAGTTGATGTGGTGTATGCAGATTTCAGTAAGGTGTTTGATAAGGTTCCCCACAGTAGGCTGTTGCACAAAATATGAGATTGAGTTAGTGGTTTGGATCAGAAATTGGCTAGCTGAAAGAAGACAGAGGGTGGTGGTTGATGGAAAGTATTCATCCTGGAGTTCAGTTACTAATGGTATACCGCAGGGATCTGCTTTGGGTCCACTGCTGTTTGTCATTTTAAATAAATGACCTGGATGAGGGCATAGAAGAATGGGTTAGTAAATTTGTCGATGACAGTAAGGTCGGTAGAGTTGTGGTTAGTACTGAAGGATGTTGCAGGTTACAGAGGGGCTTAGATAAGCTGCAGAGTTGGGCTGAGAGGTGGCAAATGGAGTTTAATGCAGTAAAGTGTGAGGTGATTCACTCTGGAAGAAGCAACAGAAATAGAGTACTGGGCCAATAGTAAGAATCTTGGCAGTGCAGATGAGCAGAGAGATGTTGGTGTCCATGTACATAGATCCCTGAAAGTTGCCACCCAGGTTGATAGGGTGTTAAAAAGGTGTGTTAGCTTTTATTAGTAGAGGGATTGAGTTCCGGAACCACGAGGTCATGCTGCAGCTGTACAAAACTCTGGTGCGGCTGCACTGGTATATTGCATACAATTCTGGTCACCACATTATAGGAAGAATGTTGAGGCTTTGGAAAGGGTTCAGAGGAGATTTAGAACATAGAACATTACAGCGCAGTACTGGCCCTTCAGCCCTCGATGTTGCGCCGACCTGTCATACCAATCTGAAGCCCATTTAACCTACACTATTCCATGTACGTCCATATGTTTGTTCAATGACCACTTAAATGTACTTCAAGTTCAACTTAAATTTATGAGGATGTTGCCTGGTATGGAGGGAAGGTCTTACGAGGAAAGGCTGAGGAATTTGAGGCTGTTTTCGTTAAAAGAAGGTTGAGAGGTGACTTAGTTGAGACTTTCAAGATAATCAGAGGGTTAGATACGGTGGACCGTGAGAGCCTTTTTCCTCGAATGGTGATGGCTAGCACAAGTGGACATAGCTTTAAATTGAAGGGTGATAGATATAGGACAGATGTCAGAGGTAGTCTCTTTACGCAGTGAGTAGTCGGGGCATTGACAGCCCTGTCTGCAATAGTAGTAGACTCTCCAACTTTAAGGGTATTTAAATGGTAATTGGATAGGCATATGGAAGAAAATGTTTAGATTAGAGTGGTGCTGGAAAAGAACAGGTCAGGCAGCATCTGAGGAGCAGGAAAATTGATGTTCCGGGCAAAAGCCCTTCATCAGGAATAGAGGCAGGAAGCCTCCAGGGTGGAGAGATAAATGGGGGGAGCTGGGGTTGAGGAGAAGGTAGCAAAGAGTACAATATGTGAATGGGGGTGGGGATAGGTCAGGGAGGAGGGTGGAGCGGATCGTGGGAAGGAAGATCGGCGGGTAGGACAGGTCATGAGGATGGTGCTGAGCTGGAAGGTTGGAACTGGGCTAAGGTGGGGGTGGGGGGAA
>NC_057731.1:469572-539845 GCF_004010195.1 Chiloscyllium plagiosum | reverse complement strand
CCTTGGTGGTGGGGTGTGTTTGGAGGTGGCGGAAATGTGAGCGGATGATGCAGTTAATGCGAACGTCGGTAGGGTGGAAAGTGAGGACCAGGGGGATTCTGTCCTTGTTACGTTTGGAGGGGTGGGGTATGAGGGCGGAGGTGCGGGATGTGGATGAGATGTGTTGGAGGGCATCTTCAACCATGTGGGAAGGAAAATTGCGATCTCTAAAGAAGGAGGCCATTTGGTGTGTTCTGTGGTGGAACTGGTCCTCCTGGGAGCAGATACGGCGGAGGAATTGGGAATACGGGATGGCATTTTTGCAGGAAGTAGGGTGGGAAGAGGTGTAATCCTGGTAGCTGTGAGAGTCAGTGGGTTTCTATATGGATGAAAATGGAATAGTGTAGGATAGGTAGGCTTCAGATTGATTTCACAGGTTGGCGCAACATTAAGGGCCAAAGGACCTGTACTGCGCTGTAATGTTCTATGTTCTAACATTGCATAAAATGTCATTTAATTCACATAAACATTAGAAAAGCCAGAGACATTGCTTTCTCTTTGTCTGCATCATTCCCTTGGTAACTACTTTCTCCCCATAATCTTCTAATGTTGTGTTCCTCTTCTGCTTCCTGTATCCTTCAGTTCCCTTATTTCACCATTGTTGGTTGTGTAAATGGGGTGTTTGGTTTAATTTCATAACTGATGCTGGCACTTTTGAGAGTGTAACCATGCAGTTTGAGCTGAAGACGAGGTATATTGGATTCAAAACGTCAATTGTTTTTTTCCCTGTTTGCAGATACTGCTAGATCTGCTGTGTTTCTCAAACACTTCCTCTTTTAATACAATTTGTGCTCAACTTGTGAAGTGGAGCTTGAGGTTGCAACTAGCAGAGCAGTTAAGGGGAACCAGTTAATGTTGTGTATTTGGACCTTTGGAAGTTGTGCAACAAGGTGCCACGCTGCAAATTATTGTGTAAAATTAGGGTTCATGGATTAAGGATTAATTAACTGAGGCAACCAAGAGAGGGAATGAACAGATACTTTTTGTGTTTGCCAGCTGTCACCAGTAGGGAAGGGCAAGAATCAGTGTTTGGGCCTCAGTTATTTACAATCTATCTCAGTGTCTCAGAGGAGCGGACTGAGTGTTTGTATTTAAGGTCTCTGACGTGGGAAAGTAAATTGCACGGAGGCACTAAAAGGCTGCAAAGAAATAGTAATGAGTTAAACAAGCATGCAAGATCATGGCAGATAGAATATGAGGTGAGAAGTGGATTTCTGAAGGATAATAAAAAAGCAAAACATTTTGCATGTTAAGGAACAGGGGTGTTTTGGTGTTTAAAGAACGTGGATGACATACACGAATCAGAGAATTAATATGCAGCCACAGCAAGCAGTTCCGAGAACAAATAGGCTCTTCACCTTTATTTTGAGGGCTATGAGTGAATAAATTGCCCTCTAATATTGGAACTTTGGTGAGATTATGTCCAGAGTACATTATTGTGTTTTGATTTCCTCACCTAATGCAGAATATATTTGCCTCTGAGGGAATGCGACAAAGATTTACTAGGCTATATTCCAGCATGATGTTTTTATCTATGAGGTGAAACTGAGTGGACTTGGCCTATATTGAAGTTAGATAGCATTTAGTAAAGTGAACACTGATCTGATTTAAACATTGTATTCATAAGGAGCTTGAGAAAGTAATTACTGAGAGTGTCAGATATTTCCCAGATTGAGTGGACAGCACCAGAGCCTGAGATGAGAAATTTCTCAACTCAAAGGTTTGTGAATCTAAAATCCTTTATCCAAGAAATCAGTAGACACACAGTTATTGACTTTATTCAAGACAAAGGTGAGTGAATTTTGGATGTTAAAGGGGTTTAGGGATACTGCAGCAAAGTGGATTTGAAGGGGATGATCATAATCTTGTTGAAAGGCAGAACAGATTTAAAGGGCTGAATTAAATGATTATTGAAGGAAATAGGAACCTAGATAGTGGATGCACTGGCAGTAATCTTCCAGTAGTCCTTAGATGGTGGAAAATTGCTATTGTAGTACCCTTATTCAAAAAAGTAGGGAGACAAAGGAGTAGGGTAATTGTAGGCCAGTTAGCCTAACATCTGCCAATGGGAATTACTGGAGACTGCTATGAATGATTTAGAGATACGTAACAATGAAGGGGAAATCATCCAGACAAATTTATTACAGTTCTTTTAAGAGGTTGTAAGCAAGATTTGGTACAGGGTGTAATGTATCTGGCTTTCCAAAAGGCATTCAATAAGGTACCACACATAAGGCATTTAATAAGATAAGAGCAGATGGTGTTGGTGTAGTCGCATGAGTAGAGAATCAGCAAACTCATAGACAAGGTTTGGATGAAGGGAGCATTTTTAATATAGTAGCCTGTAACTAGTGGAGTACAGTTATGAGAAATGCTGGGGCCACAATGATTTACAATTATTTAATGTCTTGGATGAGAAAATGAATATACTACAGCCAACTTTGCAGATGACAGAAAAATAAATGAAATGGCAAAGGGTAAGGATAACACCAAGAGTCTACAAGGGGATAAAAACAGGTTAGTAGCGTAGGTAAAACTTGGCAGATGAAATATAATATGGGAAAGTGAGGTTATGCACTTTGGCAGGAAGAATAGAAGAGCTGAATATTATTTAAATGGCGAAAGACTACAGAAAGCTGTAGTTCAAAGGAATTTGGAGGTCCACGTGCATGAATCACAAAAAGCGCCTCACTTCAGATAATGGCGAAGGCAAATGACTGCAAGTCTTTATTTCAAAGGGAATGGAGTATAAAAATAGGGAGGTCTTACTAAAACTAGACAAGATTTTTAATCAGTAAGAGAATTAAGGGCTATATGAAAAAGGCAGCAAACTGGAGTTGAGGATTATCTGATCATCCATTGAATGGTGCAGCAGACTTGATGGGCTGAATAGCCTACTTCCCCTCCTACATTCTTATGATCTTATTTCTTTATTTCTTCTCCTGTTTTGTTGTGTTTTACTTGGGTCATTATGCTATACTGAATTACAGCTGACTATAAGATACAAGAGCAGAATTAGGTCACTTGGCCCATTGAATTTGCTGTGCTATTTGATCTCAACCATGACATCAAATTTAGGACGGTAATTGGTGTTATTTGTTACGTGAAAATGTTGAAAATTAACATTTTGTTGCCGCTGAAAATTAATTTACATAAATGTTGTTGCCGCTGAAAATTAATTTACATAAATGTTCTGTGCAGGTATTGCAGGATGTTGTGCAAAGTCAACAATTGCTCCTCTGGATCGAGTGAAAATTTTACTACAAGCTCACAACCGGCATTACAAACACCTTGGTAATTATTAAGAGGATCTGTCAGTCTGCTGGAATTTTTTTATTTGCATATTGGAACATGCCAGTGTTCAAAGAAACTGGGACCAATGTTAGTCAGGTTGCAAGTGACCCATTTGAGATTAAAGGTAGAGTCTGAATGAGTACTTAACATAGCATACTTTTGTTCGGGAACTTGATACAAGTGGATGTGGGTCGAGAGTGTGGTGCTGGTAAAGAACAGCAGGTCAGGCAGCATCCAAGTAGCAGGAAAATCGACGTTTCGGGCATAAGGATTTCTGATGAAGGGCTTATGCCTGAAACGTTGATTCTCCTGCTCCTCGGGTGCTGCCTGACCTGCTGTACTTTTCCAGCACCACACACTCGACTCTGATCTCCAGCACCTGCAGCCTCACTTTCTCTAAGTGGATGAGGTCCAACCTTTGTCTGGAATGGGAAATAATAGACAGCTATTATTTTAGAATAATAATAGAATAATAGCTCCACAAGAAAAGGACCACTCAGTAGGAACAATCTAGAACTATTCTCTAAACTGTCCACATATCTGTGTTGCTCAAGCTGATCTGCCTCAGCACAAAGTAATCACACACTTAAAGCAACAACTACGATATAAATGTGCACCTTAGAAAAATAAACCAGCTGAGTAATTCCTGCAGACAATTTCTAATGTATTTCCTTTTGTTCTAATTTCTGCAAAATTCTCCTTCTTGCACAATTCCCCAGTCCTCCGCTCAGGAGTTAATTTGCTTCTGTTGCTTTGAACTAATTGGTGGTCAGCGCTTGGTAATGAGGAGCATGAAGTAGCACAATGGCAAAGGAAAACTATCACCTTGGAATTAAGAGGGAAATAGAAGTAAAACATAAAGTAGGGTGAGGGAAGGGAATGTGAGTGGAGTTTGACACTGTTGGACTGCCTCCTCGTATTTCATGACTTAAACACAGACATCAAGTGTAACAATCACAGAATTGGATCTTTATCTGTAAGACATCATGTTACCCCACCAGCATGAGTGTTCAGTCAAATGAATTCTGAAGTATTGAGTTCATAATTCATTATAAGAACTCAGTTACCAAGCTCAGTTCTAGCCTGACCATAGGAAACAGTGACTTGCTCTAAATACTTATATTGCAGTGAAAGTCTGATATGAAGTGGATCAATGTATTGCGAATTCACCAATAGTGAGAGTGTTCACTGCATCAAGAAAAAATAAATTATGCCCTTGCAGAAATATGAAAGGTAATAATTTTACTACCAGCATGGTAAATAAATCTCTCCTGTGAGATTGAGTTAAAAATCATACAACACCAGGTTATAGTCTAACAGGTTTAATTGGAAGTACAAGCTTTCTGAGCACCGCTCCTTCATCAGGTAGCTAGTGGAGCAGGATCATAGGATACAGAATTTATAGTAAATAATCCTGCCCCACTAGCTACCTGACGAAGGAGCAGTGCTCCAAAAGCTTGAACAGTGCTTCCATCTAAACCTGTTGACTATAACTTGGTCATAGAGATATACAGCATGGAAACAGACCCTTCGGTCCAACCCGTCCATGCCGACCAGCTATCCCAACCCAATCTAGTCCCACCTGCCAGCACCCGGCCCATATCACTCCAAACCCTTCCTATTCATATACCCATCCAAATGCCTTTTAAATGTTGCAATTGTACCAGCCTCCACCACTTCCTCTGGCAGCTCATTCCATACATGTACCACCCTCCCTGTGAAAAAGCTGTCCCTTGGTCTCTTTTATATCTTTCCCCTCTCACCCTAAACCTATGCTGTCTAGTTCTGGACTCCCCCCTGGGAAAAGACTTTGTCTATTTATCCTATCCATGCCCCTCATAATTTTGTAAACCTCTGTAAGGTTACCTCTCAGCCTCCGACGCTCCAGGGAAAACAGCCCCAGCCTGTTCGGCCTCTCCCTATAGATGTGGTTCTGTTCGCCGAGCTGGGAATTTGTGTTTCAGACGTTTCGTCCCCTGTCATAGTGACATCCTCAGTGCTTGGGAGCCTCCTGTGAAGCGCTTCTGTGATGTTTCCTCCGGCATTTATAGTGACTTGTATCTACCGCTTCCGGTTGTCAGTTCCGGCTGTCCGCTGCAGTAGCCGGTATATTGGGTCCAGGTCGGACAGCTGGAACTGACAACCGGAAGCGGCAGATACAAATCACTATAAATGCCAGAGGAAACATCACAGAAGCGCTTCACAGGAGGCTCCCAAGCACTGAGGATGTCACCTAGACAGGGGACGAAACATCTGCAACACAAATTCCCAGTTCGGCGAACAGAACCACAACAACGAGCACCCGAGCTACAAATCTTCTCACAAACTCTCCCTATAGTTCAAATCTTCCAACCCTGGCAACATCCTTGTAAATCTTTTCTGAACCCTTCCAAGTTTCACAACATCTTTCCAATAGGAAGGAGAACAGAATTGCACGCAGTATTCCAACAGTGGCCTAACCAATGTACTGTACAGCCACAACATGACCTCCCAGCTCCTGTACTCAGTACTCTGACCGATAAAGGAAAGCATACCAAAAGCCTTCTTCACTATCCTATCTACTTGCGACTCCACTTTCAAGGAGCTATGAACCTGCACTCCAAGGTCTCTTTGTTCAGCAAATCCCGAGGACCTTACCATTAAGTATATAAGTCCTGCTAAGATTTACTTTCCCAAAATATAGCACCTCACACTTTTCTAAATTAACCTCCATCTGCCACTCCTCAGCCCATTGACCCATCTGATCAAGATCCCGTTGTAATCTGAGGAAACCTTCTTCGCAGTCCACCACACCTCCAATTTTGGTGTCATCTGCAAACTTACTAACTATACCCCTTATGCTCACATCCAAATCATTTTATGTACATGATGAAAAGTAGTGGACCCAGCACCAATCCTTGTGGCACTCCACTGGTCACAGGCCTCCAGTCTGAAAAACTGTCTTCTACCTTTGAGCCAGTTCTGTATCCAAATGGCTAGTTCTCCCTGCATTCCATGAGATCTAACCTTGCTAACCAGTCTCCCATGGAGAACCTTGTGAAACGGCTTACTGAAGTCCATATAGATCACATCTACTGCTCTGCCCTCATCAATTCTCTTTGATACTTAAAAAAACTCAGTCAAATTTGTGAGACATGATTTCCCATGCACAAAGACATGTTGACTATCCCTAATCAGTCCTTGCCTTTCCAAATACATGTACATCATGTCCCTCAGGATTCCCTCCAACAACTTGCCCACCACCACGTCAGGCCCACTGGTCTATAGTTCCCTGGCTTGTCCTTACCAGCCTTCTTAAACAGTGGCACCACGTTTGCCAATCTCCATTCTTCCGGCACCGCCTGTGACTATCGATGATACAAATATCTCAGCAAGAGGCCCAGCAATCATTTCTGTAGCTTCCCACAGAGTACACCTGATCAGGTCCTGGGGATTTATCCACCTTCGTGCATTTCAAGACATCCAGCACTTCATCCTCTGTAATATGGGCATTTTTCAAGATGTCGCCATCTATTTCCCTACATTCTATATCTTCCATGTCCTTTTCCACAGTAAACACTGATGCAAAACACTCGTTTAGTATCTCCCCCATTTTCTGTAGCTCCACACACAGGCTGCCTTACTGACCTTTGAGGGGCTTAAAAATGTGTTGCTGGAAAAGCGCAGCAGGTCAGGCAGCATCAAAGGAGAATCGACGTTTCGGGTATAAGCCCTTCTTCAGGAATCCTTTCTCTGAAGAAGGGCTTATGCCCGAAACATCGATTCTCCTTCTCCTTTGATGCTGCCTGACCTGCTGCGCTTTTCCAGCAACACATTTTTAAGCTCTGATCCCCAGCATCTGCAGTCCTCACTTTCTCCTAGTTGATCTTTGAGGGGCCCTATTCTCTCCCTAGTTACCCTTTTGTCCTTAATGTATTTGTAAAACCCCTTTGGATTCTCATTAAATCTATTCCCCAAAGCTATTTCATGTCCCCTTTTTGCCCTCCTGATTTCCCTCTTAAGTATATTCCTACTGCCTTTATACTCTTCTAAGGATTCACTCGATCTATCCTGTCTATTCCTGACATATGCTTCCTTTTTATTAACCTAACCCTCAATTTCTTTAGTCATCCAGCATTTCCTATACCTTCCAGCCTTTCCTTTCACCCTGACAGGAATATACTTTCTCTGGATTCTTGTTATCTCATTTCTGAAGGCTTCCCATTTTCCAGCCATCCCTTTACCTGCGAACATCTGCCCCCAATCAGCTTTTGAAAGTTCTTGCCTAATACCTGTTGAGTGATTTTTAACTTTGTCCATCCCAGTCCAACACCAGACCTCCATACCATGAGATTGAAGCAGACAGATGAAATTAATACTGTTTCTATCCAAACACCACCTTTATTGCAGCCCCTTGGCTCAACGTGACAATTGCTTTCTCCAGCTGAAGGAAATGCTTTTCTCTTTTTAAAATTCTGCTTCAATCCCACATAGCTACTTGATTTTGTAAAATAATCTCTCCATGATTAAGTATGCAGCTGCCAGCAAAAGGATCTGAAGTACCCATCTAAAATGTCTCACTTTTTGGCCCCTATCATCTGCATTATGTCAGACTTGCACTGTGATTCTACCTTAATCTGTACTTACGATGCATACTAACATTAAAATGCAATACATTAAAAGAAACATGGTGCAAACTTCAGATAATGTGGAGCCAAATTGATACATTCACGTTTTTCATCTCTCCGATGTGAGATGTTGCTACAGATCCACCTAAGCACTTGATTACTATCAAGAATGATGAAATAAATACTCCAAATCCTTAAAACTTGACTGAGTGACTTTTCCACTTTATCAGAATCTTATCATTTAACAAAGCAGTCCTGTTGAGCAGAACTGAAAGCTGTTTTAATCCATTTTGTGCTGATCCCAAATTCAGCAGGTAGTTGAACCTACATTCTCACAGACATGTTGGGCTACAGTGTGGTTGACGTTTGCAGATTGATGCAGTAAATGGGAAGAAAAAGCAGAGATAAAAGGAAGTGTTATTTTGTATAGTGAGATATCCAGAATGCACTATGAAAGTGCAAATGATGCAATCCAGTATTAACTTTGAAAAGGGAAATGGGATTTCAAAGACTACAGTTGACACAAGACATGGAAATTAGGTAAAAACCAAGGATGTTAATAACAGATTTGAGAAGCTCAATGGCAGACAGTCTATAACTTGATAATGCAGATTCATGATCAGTTTCAGAAAAACCAGGTAAAGATATTTACTACTGACCTGTTCCTCTCTTATTATGATCTGTAATACACTGCTGACGGGAAGTGGAAGCAGATTTAATAGCAACTTTCAGAAGTGAATTGGATAATTTCATAATATGGAAAATGGGTAATGTAATGGAACCATCACAAAGAATTGGTAGCTCTTTCAGAGAGCTGAAACAGCCACAGTAGGTTAAGCTACCTCACTGTAGTGTATGTTTCTATTGAAGGGTAGACAAAACTAGGAGAGGCAGGATAGAACAGGAATTCTCAAAATAAACCTTGAATTGTCAGTGCAAGTCAGTGAGGAGAGGTTAAACCAAGATATTTAATCAACTGACACCAGAGTTCCGAGTGTTTTGCTGGGAAAGCACAGCAAGTCAGGCAGCATCCGAGGAGCAGGAGAATCGACGTTTAGGGCAAAAACTCTTCATTAGGAATGCTGTGCTTTCCCAGCAACACACTCTCGACTCTGATCTCCAGCATTTGCAGTCCTCACTTTCTTCTGACAGAGAGCAGACTTCAATGAGGCAGAAACAGCTGAACTGGATTAATTGGAATCAAAGGTTAGCAAGAATAACAATAGCTGAACAATAGGCTACCTTCAAAGGGAAGGAGGTTTGGCTGCAGTTCAGGTATGTTCTGTTAAAAGGGAAAGGCTGGATAAACAAACCTCAAATTCCCTGGACGCCATAGGAAATAAAAATTCAAGAAGACAATGTGTCAGGTAGTGAATATAGTTGAAAACCAAACTGAAAACAGAATGTTCAGAAAGAAAGTGAAAAATCAAATATCAAAAGCAAAGAGATTATAAAGAATGACTGACAGCCAACACAGAAGGAAATCAAAACACTTCTGTAAGCAAATCAATAGAAAAAGGGTTAGGTGGCTCAGTGGATAGTACTGCTGTCTCACAGCACCAGGGTCCCAGGTTCGATTCCAGCCCTGGGTGACTGTCTATGTCGAGTTTGCACATTCTCCGGGTGCTCCGGTTTCCTCCCACAGTCCAAAGATGTGCAGGTCAGGTGAATTGGCCTTGCTAAATTGCCCATTGTGTTAGGTGCATTAGTCAAAGGGAAATGGATCTGGGTGGGTTACTCTTCGGAGGGTCGGTGTGGACTTGTTGGGCCAAAGGGCCTGTTTCCTCACTGCAGGGAATCTAATCTAAAAAAAGGAGGATTAGGGCTAATTTGGGACCAAAAACGAGATTTATATTTCGAGGCAAGTCACATGGTTGAGGTGTTAAGTTATTACTTTTCATCTGTCTTTACGACTGAGGCAGATTCTGCCCTGGCCATGAGTACAGTGACAGGAGGAAACACAGTCACTAGAATAGTTTAATATCAATGAGGACGAGGTATTGGAAAGCTGTCTGTACTTAAAATTGCTAAAGTAATGTGAGACTGGATGAGATGGGTCCAAGGATATTAAAAGCAGTGAGAATAGAAATTGCAGAGGCAGTGGCAATTAACTTTCAGACTTCCCTGGATTGTTTCAAAATGTTGTAAAGATGGGCCCAACAATTATAGTCAGTGCAGGGGAAATTTCTAGAAACAATAAATTTAGAATAGAATTAATAGTTAGATGGAAACATGGATTGATTCAGAAGAGTGAACATAGACACTTTAAGGAAACATTGTGTCTGACCAACTTGTTGGGAATTTTTAAAAGAGGTAATGGAGAGGGTTGATGAAGACAGTGATGTACATGGACTTCCAAAAGATGTTTGTGCCATGGAACTGATTTGTGGGGAAAGTTACAGGTCATGGAATGAAAGGGACAGTAGCAAGATGATTATGAACTTAGCTGAAGGATAGGAAACAGTAATTGTTAGTGGTGTTTTCTATGCTAGAAGAAGGTTTACAGTGAATTTCCCCACATGTCATTGCAACAACCCTTGCTTTTCCTGATCTTGGCCAAAGTTTTGACAAAGGGTCAGTTAGACTCGAAACATCAGCTCTTTTCTCTCCTTACTGATGCTGCCAGACCTGCTGAGATTTTCCAGCATTTTCTCTCTTTGGAGATGAAAGACCTCAGCTGGGCCGTCAAGCAGATCCGAGTAATACCAAAAACCTGGGCAAGCTGGGTAGAGAGGTGAGAGGAGTGAATCAGTGAAACTGCATGGGTAATAGGTATTTAGCATTTGAATGGGTGGATGGTATCTCATCCTGCTGCAGTATTTCAAAGGATCATGGCTGATATGATTATAACCTCAACTTCACGTTTTTGCTTACCTACAAACATACAAACGGGACAGATTTGGATCATTTGGTGCCGCGTGCCTGCTCAAGCATTCAGTAAGATCTCGCTGATATGTTTGTGTTTCGAACTCCACATTTCCATTTTCCCTCAACAATCCTTAATTCCCTTGCCTAGCAAGAGTCTGTCCACCTCTGTATTATTCATTATTCTGTGATCCATCTCCATCATCTTCTTAGGCAGTATCCTATTGTTGCTCAACCCTCTTAGGGAGAACATTTTTCCCTTCTCTCCTAAAAGGACGAATCCTAGTTTTAAAACAGTGCCCACACCTCTGGATTCACCCACAAGAGTCATAGAGTCGTAGAGAGGTGCAGCATGGAAACAGACCTTTTGGTCCGACCCCTCCATGCCGACCAGATATCCCAACCCAATCTAGTCCCACCTGCCAGCACCCGACCCATACATATTCCTCCTCTTAGGGAGAACATTTTTCCCTTCTCTCCTAAAAGGACGAATCCTAGTTTTAAAACAGTGCCCACACCTCTGGATTCACCCACAAGAGTCATAGAGTCGTAGAGAGGTGCAGCATGGAAACAGACCTTTTGGTCCGACCCCTCCATGCCGACCAGATATCCCAACCCAATCTAGTCCCACCTGCCAGCACCCGACCCATATTCCTCCAAACCCTTTCTATTCATATACCCATCCAGATGCCTTTTAAATGTTGCAGCTGTACTAGTTGCCTCCGTTTCCTCTGGCAGCTCATTCCATACACATACCACCCACTGTGTGAAAAAGTTGCCCCTTGGGCCTCTTTTATTTCTTTCCCCTCTCACCCTAAACCTATGCCCTCTAGTTTTGGACTCCTCCACCCCAGGAAAAAAGACTTTGTCTATTTATCCTATCCATGCCACCCCAGGAAAAAAGACTTTGTCTATTTATCCTATCCATGCCCTCTCATCCTTTTCATGTCCAGCTTGTCAAGTCCACTCAGGATCTTGTACACTTTAATGAAGTCACCTACTACTGTTCTCAGTGGAAGCTAGCCTAGTCTGTCCAACTTATCCTCCTAAGACAACCTGTTCATTCCAACACACTTCTATCCTCATTTAAATTTGGCAACCAAACTGTACTCAATATTTCTAGATCCGGCCCCCGAACACATGAACACACACATATTCCCCCTCCCCGCCCCATTACTAATACTTTTCTCTGGTTCATATTCTGTTCCCCTTTACAGCAATTGGAAAGACAACCTCGTGGCCAGTTCAGATGGCTGTTAGATTCAGACTTGAGAAATTCACCTCTCAGTAGTTTTGCAACTTCACTCAATTGAACTAGCTTGAAAGTATACGCATGTTACTGCAGTTCATCCTAAGTGTGAGAATTTTCTGATCATTCATCTGCAGTATCTATGCTGCTTTGTGTGACAATGTATCCATCCTTAAAAAAAAATTCTCATTCCTGGTGTATGCATTGTATCTCATTGCAATTTATACGACTGGTCCGCCTCAGTTTCTGGTCAGTGGTGACCACTGTCCAACCCTGGGACCCTGGTGCTGTGAGACAGCAGTGCTATCCACCGTGCTGCAGTCTGTTTGGTGTGGGTGCATCCAAAATGCTGTAATGTCATTACTGTGGGGTGCACTGGTTCCAAAAAAAACTGTGTGGTTGAATTGCCCACTATTGGTTTGCTCACTGGCTGCTGCCGTCTAAGAGGTGTTGGGATTTATTAGAACTTTGTAGGGCCCTTGTAAACTTTTGATATTATATCACATATGTGTTACAGGCTGCAGCTCAAAAGAAATCAGTTCATTTTGTTCCTCCCTGTCCATATTTTCTGCTTGAAAATCAGGTGCAGGAGTGACTAATTCCTACTTTGACATTAATAGATTTTAACCAGTGGGTCCAAGTTATTAAAGTAATGTGGGAGAAAAAAAACCTTAAGCCAAGTTTGTCAGAATGTTCATTTGGAAGGTATGTTTTCTAAATAATTCACTGGTATATATTGATCTCACTGCTCAAAGGGTATTGAAACCAGTGTAGTTGGCAGGTGAAGCAGAGTTAAAGAACAGGAGTTATTTAGACCACGAAACACACAAATTCATGCATTTTAAAGCTATTTGTGTATTCACTGCCTAAATTTCTGTCTTTACATTTGTGACGCAAACTGTCATTGTACATTTCTCACGTTATGAATACAATCTTCCACTAGTGATGCTGTTGCACAAATGCTAATAAATTATCCAGTTTAAGAAATGCTTGTAATCTGAATCAATTTTGTAATTAAAAGTTCATTGTTTGGAGTTCAGTTTGTGACTGAGATCTTTCTTACAGGAGTGTTTTCTACTCTGCGTGCTGTCCCAAAGAAAGAAGGCTTCCTTGGCCTGTATAAAGGTAACGGAGCAATGATGGTCAGGATCTTTCCTTACGGTGCTATTCAGTTCACTGCATTTGACCGATACAGAAAGGTAAAGTTAGTTGAATAAATAGAATTCATGATAACAGCATTATTAAAATATGGAATTAATACACAAGTACAAGTTGTAACAGTCATTTCTGTTTTGTGACTTGCTGATCTGAATGAATGGGAAATAGTGTGGTACAGCAATTAACCCTAATATGCCTAATATTCTGGAGCACCAGAGCAGTATTTTTTATTCATTCATGAAATGCAGGCTTCACTGGCTGGGCTAACATTTATGGTCTATTCCTAATTGCCATTGAGGAGGGTGGAGCTGTCTTTTTGAACTATTGCTTTCCTTATGGTGTAAGTGCATCAGGGAAGGAATTTAAGGTTTTTGACCCAGCCATACAGCAAGAAAGAAGATATAATTCCAAATTAGGACAGGAGGTGCATTGGAGAAGAACTTCCAGGTTGTGTTTCCATAGAGGGTATTGGTAGAGGGTTGCTTTTCAGACTGGAGGCCTGTGATCATCAGTGCGCCACAAGGATCATTGCTGGATCCACTGCTTTTCGTCATTTATATAAATGATGTGGATGTGAACATAGGAGATATGGTTAGCAAGTTTGGAGGTGTAGTGGACAGTGAAGAAGGTTACCTTGGAGTACAATGGGATCTTGATCAGATAGGCCAATGGGCCGAGGTGTGGTAGATGGAGTTTAATTTTGATAAATTTGAGGTGCTGTATTTTAGGCAAGTCAGGGCAGGACTTATACACTAGGATAAAGCGAGGACTGCAAATGCTGGAGAGTCAAGAGTTGAAAAATGTGGCTCTGGAAAAGTACAGCAGGTCAGGCAGCATTCAAAGAGCAAGAGAGTCAACGTTTCGGGCATCAGCCCTTCATTAGGATTTAAACACGTATGTTTGCCTTTATTAGTCAGTGCATTGAGTATGGGAGTTGGGAGGTTACATTGAGGCTTTACAAGACATTGGTTATGCCACTATTGGAATACTGCATGCAGTACTGGTCTCTCTGCTGTAGGAAGAATGTTGGGAAACTTGAAAAGTTTCAGAAACGATTTACAAGAATGTTGCTAGAGTTAGAGGGTTTGAGCCTTAGGGAGAGGTTGAATAGACTGGGCTGTTTTCCCTGGAGCGTTGGCAGCTGCGGGGTGACCTTAGGGGTTAATAAAATCATGAGGGGCATGACAAATCGACAAGGTTTTTTTCCTAAGGGTAGGGGAGTCCAAAACTAGAGGGCATAGGTTTAAAGTCATTTAGCTCATTGAATCTGTGTCCACACTTATGAGAAATCTAATCAGATAACATTGCCTGGTCTGTGTGTGGCATAGTGCTAACTGAGACAAACTTCAAATAGATGTTTCCACACTGTAATCTAATCTAATCTAATCTAATCTGGCAATTTAGAACTGGCTATTCATAAGGTGCTATGGGCCATCAGCAGAATTGTATTGAATCACAAACTATAACCTCACGGCCCCCCACATTCCCAGCTCTACCATTGCCATCAAGCTGGGAGATCAGTCTTGTTTAAATGAGGAGTACAGGAGAGCATGCTCAGACCAGGACCAGGCAGACATAAAAATCGCCTCATAGCGTCAACCTAGAAAAGCTAGAACACAGGACCACTGGTGTGCCAAACAGTAGAAGGAGCAAGTGATACAGTTAAGAGATCCCACAAACAGCAGATCAGATCTAAGCTCTGCGGTCCTCAAGCATCAACGTTGTGAATATCGGTGGATAAGAAAACAACTAATAGGTGGAGGCGATTCCCCAAATATTCCCAGTCACATTGATGGAGAGCCCAGTACAGAAGATAAGGCAGTTGCATTTACAGTTATCATTGCCAAAAGTGCTGATTGGATGATCCATCTTGGCCTCCTTCTGGGGTCCACAGCATCACAGTTGTCAGTCTTTAGTCAATTCAACTCGTTCCACCTGCATCAAGGATTGGCTAAAGGTACTGGGTTTTCCAAAGGCACTGACAACATTCTGGTAGTATTACTGAAGAGTTATGCTAATGCTCTAGATATGTGCTGTAAGGTTTTATAACTTTGACATTACAGTTGCTAAATCACATCCTGGGGGTACCATTGACCACAAACAGAACTGGTTAAGCCATATAAAGTCATGATTAAGTCATTCAGTTTGCTCAGATATGGCCTTACCTTAACAATTCCCCTTGATTCACAAACAGAAAGTGCTGGACAAACTCAGCAGGTCCGGTAGCATCTGGGGAGAGAGAATCAAAATTAACATTTCAAGTCCAGTGACCCTTAGTCTCCTTTATTAGAGTCAGTCATAGATTCTAACAGCATGGAAACAGGCCCTTTGACCTAACTCATCATGCCGACCAAATTTCCTAAACTGAACTCGTCTTGTTTGCCTGCATTTGCCCCATATCCCTCTAAACCTTTCCAATTCATGTACCTGTCCAAATGCCTTTTAAATGTTGCAATTGTGCCCACCTCTACCACTTTCTCTGGCAGCTCATTCCATATATGCACCACTGTCCGTGTGAAAACGTTGTCCCTCAGGTCCCTTTTAGATCTTTCCTTTCTCCCCTTAAACCTGGGCCCTCTAGTCTTGGACTGCCCTACCCTGGCGATTCACCTTATCTATGCCCCTCATAATTTTAAAACCTCTATCAAGTCACTCCTCAGCTCCCTACACCCCAGCTTATCCAGCCTCTCCTTTGGGGTGGCTCAGTCATTAGCTTTGCTGCCTCACAGTGCCAAGGATGCTCTTCGGAGGGCCAGTGTGGACTTGATGGGCTTATTGGCCTGCCTCCACCCTGTCGGGATTCTGAGTTTCCACAGAACTTATTCTAATGTCACATAAATCCAGAACCTTCTCTTCAGCCCCCATCAATATTGCTGTCTTAACATTTCTCTTCCGTCCATGTATAGCTGAGCCACCCATTGTGCTGTGGACTTGGACTTGACTTTGGCTGCAGTCTCCAGAGGAATCCCCTTCTTTGTCAGTATTCAGGGTTGAATACTGATTAGACAGCAAATATGAAAACATTAGTGTTAGTCTTTATTACAGTGTTTGTAAATGAAAAATTCTTCTTGCAATTATGGAGAGTTTTAGTGAGATCATACCTGGAACAGAGTGTGTGGCTTAAAACGTGTTACCTCAAGAAGGACCTACTTGCCTTGAGTTCACTAAAGGTTCATGAGATAGGTTCATGGGATGAGGAAATTGACCATTAGGAGAGAATGGCAGGTCTATATCAGGAAACTTCTTTTTGAGATTTTCTCGAGGGCTGCTTTTTAAATTTTGAGGGCTACTTTTTAGTATTCAAGTCTCCTTTTTTCATTCTTATGAACAAATGCATTTGATGATGCAGTTGCTGAGTAGCAGTACCTTTTATATTTGTGGATATCAACTTGCACCGAAGCAGAGAGAGAAGAATTCATTGATATTCTCAATATGAATTCTGTATTAAACATGAAGTACCGATGCACAAGAAAATTATTGATTTGCTAGACATTGCCATATTAAAATAGGCATAAGACAACAGGCATAAGTTGGCAGCGAAAGTTTTTTTTATATCAAAGTAACTGACACACACAAAGCTATCATCCTAAAAGCACTTCTACAGACTGATGTCCCAACTAATGCGTTTCCATTGCATGTGCACAAAGCTGGAATATATAACTAGTTACTACAGTTCTACCCTTTATTTATCATCTCAGATCTCAAACTCTGACTTAATTGACAAGTTTTCATTGCAATAGCATCCATTACATTCATTCACATATAGTGGCACCTGAACGTTTGGGCATTTAAATGAGAGAATCCACATACATTTGCCAGAATTGATTTCAAATTTCATTTTTGCTTGTTTCTTAGTTAGCTGATTAGTTTATTAGCTGATTGTTGATTAGTTTAAAACTCTTCTCCCTTCCTGCCTCCCCTTCTCACCCTTCCAGCCTTACCTACTTGCCCCATGCCTTCCCTTTTACTCAGGCAGTTGCCTTGCACTCTTACCTGCCTGCATTTTCAACCTCCTTTCTTCACCGACCCCTCATAGCATCCTCCTTCACCCAGTGCGGTCCTCCTGTCCATTCACAGCCTTGCCCTTGTTATTTTCGCAACTCGACCCATCACTCTAGTCGCAGACTTCTCCCAACCCTTCCCCTTCACTTGTAGGCTATCGTTTTCTCACTGTACTTCTTTCTGTACAATCCCTCTCTTCACTCCCTTGAAGCCTCTTACTTCCTACCCCTGTTGTCCAATGGCTAAGGGCTTTCTGCCCATTTGTCACCCTCAAACACACAGTGAAAGTCTTCTTCACCTCTGGCTTACTTAGTTTCATTTTTGTCTTATATGTTCATTGCTCCTTCAATCACAGGCTGTATCTTGCTCATGTTTGCTACCGACAAATGTCAGTTGGCCAATCAGCAGCAGGCATGAAAGAGAACCAGCCTGAGATTGGAAGAGCAGCTCCCAGCTGATTCTGTTCATTCTGCAAAAGCAGTGACATTTGTCTGGTCATCCTCATGCATGGATTTTCCCAGGCATCTTGACTTTTGGGGATTAATTTACTGCTGCCCCCATGTCTGTTGAGCAGTGACCAATAATTATGAGAGTTTAGAATGGCAAAAGATCATAGGATCATGATAGCACAGAAACCCCTGTCATATTATTATTTCAGCCCTCTATTGAGTATTTCAGTCCATTACTTTCTTCCTGACCTTACAAGTTTATTTCCCTTTTGTACTCTGTACTCCTCCAATTTTCTCTTAAATCATTGATTTCTGATTTTGTTACCTACTGTATGAGGCAGTCTTCAATATTCTATGCTGTTGCTCAAAACCTTAAAATTGTATCCCTTAGTTTCCACCAGCTTTTCTTTTGTCTATATTGGCCAAACCTGTCATAATTCTGTTCATGTTCCCCTATTCCTGTTTTGAACTCTGCCATTAATTTGATATTGCCTCTCCCTATCCCATCTACCAAAATGAATCACCTCACACTCAGCCATACCCACTGCCTCCTATTTGCTCCCTAACCAACATAATCTCTCCCTTGACTATCCTTTGATTATTTGTGTTTGTAAAGCACTTTTGAATTCTATTGACTCCCCAGAAGAGAGTTGGATGAGTACTTTGAGGAGCAGGAAAATGATGAGCAGCAGAGAGAAGGAAAGAGGGTATCAAAAACAGAAATTGCTGAATGAGCTGAGTGGGTCTGGCAGCGTCTGTGGAGAGAAATCAGAGTAAATGTTGCGAACCCAGTTCTGAGGAAGGGTCATTGGATCCAAAATGTGAACTCTGATTTATCTTCACAGTTGCTGCCAGATCTGCTGAGCTTCTCCAGCAATTTGTGTTTTTGTTTCTGATTTACAACATCTTCATTCTTTTGGTTTTACTTAGGGGAGAGAGTATGGTTGGATAACCGCATCAAATAGCTGACACAAATATAGTTATGATTTGGATTTGCCGGTGTTGGACTGGGATGTACAAAGTTAAAAATCACACAACACCAGGTTATAGTCCAACAGGTTTAATTGGAAGCACACAAGCTTTCGGAGCGACGCTCCTTCACCAGTGGTATGGAGGGCTCAATCCTAACACACAGAATTTATAGCAAAACTTTACAGTGTGATGTAACTGAAATTATACATTGAAAAATTGATTGTCTGTTAAGTCTTTCAGCTGTTAGAATACAGTGATAGTTTCACTTCTTTCATATGTAAATCACAAAACCTTTTTTTTAAAAACTTGCATTCTCGGGTTAGCTGTTAACAATGGTGATAGCTAGACAATATAGTTTGTAGTCTTCCCTATGATGTATATGGTGTTGGTGCAAGTACCTAGGTGATGGCTCTTATATCTCTACATCTGAGCTTGGAGGTCCAACTGCTGTAATAACATTTCTCTGAACAGGTTGCTGCGAAAATACCTATATTTGTCTTGGCGGGGACAATGAAGCTCCACCAGACTCTGAAGGGATTTTTGAATGAAGGGAGTATGACTGGGACTGCATTTTGTAGAATTTAGAACAATAGTTGATCATAGTAACACATGAGTGTGTATATCAGTGAAGTTACTGGGATTTGTGAGATGTCTTAAGTAATTCATCAATGCACTAATGTGTATTGTGGCAATAGTTGGGAATGATTTTTGTGTGTTTAGAATTGTGAACAAATGAATGTCATTTTGATTTTTCTCAGCTCTTGATAGCCAAACTTGGTATCTCTGGGCACATTCACCGATTAATGGCTGGATCCATGGCAGGTAATTTGTTTCCTTCTGAATTCTTGATAATCTTCCAATGTAGCTGGTGTGAAGAAAATCTCTGAAATTGCTTAAAAAAAATTAACAGTGCTTTTAATGAAGTTTTTGGATCAGTTATGGCATAGAGGAGGCCATTTGGTCCATCTACTCCAAGCTGTCACCCAGCAGTCAACCAGTCCTCCTACCCACTCTAGTCCTGATTATAGAATTCATACAGTGTGGAAGCAGGCCATTCAGCCCATCAGGTCCACACACACCCTCCAAAGAGCATTCATCCCAGACACACCCCACTACTTTATCCTTGTAACTCTGCATTTCCCACCTGCTAGTCCACCTGGCCCGCACATCCCTGGACACTGTGGGCAATTTAGCAAGGCCAGTCCACCTAACCTGCACATCTTTAGACTGTGGGAGGAAACCAGAGCACTTAGAGGAAGCCCCTGCAGACATGGGGCGAATGTGCAAACTCCATATTCTTAGCCTGAGATTGAGAATTGAACCCAAATGGAATCCCTGGTGCTGTGAAGCAACAGTGCTAACCACTGAGCCCATTATTTCCCTCAAAGTACCCAAACAGTCTCTTTTTGAAATCATTCCTTGTTTCTGCTTCCATCAAACTTGTACATCATGAATTCCAGGTCATTACCACTTATTATGTAGAAATATTCTCCTTTGTTTCCTCCCCTTTCTAATTCTGCATTTAAGTTCCTTCCTAATTTCTCTATACTCCTCTAAGGCTTTCGGCTTCTGCATAGACCAATCCTATGCTTTCTTTATTATTTTGACTGAGCTTACAATTTCCTTTGTCACCCATGGTTTCTGGATCCTGCTATTCCTATCCTTTAATTTTGCAGTGACATGCAAGACCTGCGCTTTAATCAACTGCTCACCATAAGCCTCCCACATACCAGACATGGACCTGCTCTCAAATATCTGCTCCCAATCCACATTTCCCAGTTCCTGTCTAATTTGGATGTAATTGACCCTTGCTCAATTAAGCACCCTCACCAGAGGGTTAATCCTACCCTTGTCCATGTCTACTTAAAATCTTATGGAGTTATTAGTCTCGAAGCCCAAAATGCTGTCCTACTGAAACATCGATCACCTGACCTGGTTCATTCCCCAAATAACAAGTCTAGTATGGTCGCTTCTCTGGTTGGATTGTCAACATACTGTCTCAAAGAGCCTTTCTTGACACATCTAACAAATTGTTTTCTATCCAAGCCCCCGGCTGTAGAGAGGCCCAGTCAATAAGAGGAAAGTTGAACTGGAGGTGCCATTATTGGACTGGGGTGTACAAAGTTAAAAATCACACAACACCAGGATATAGTGCAACAGGTTTCTTTGGAAGCACTCGTTTTTGGAGCACTGCTCCTTCATCAGGTGGTTATGGAGTATAAGATTATAAAATACAGAATTTATAGCAAACGTTTACAGAGTGATGTAACTGAAATTATGTATTGAAAAAGACTTGGATATCGTTTGTTAAGTCTCTCATAGAGTCAGAGAGATGTACTCCATGGAAACAGACCCTTTAGTCCAACCCGTCCATGCCGACCAGATATCCCAATCCAATCTAGTCCCACCTGCCAGCATCTGGCCCATATCCCTCCGAACACTTCCTATTCATATACCCATCCAAATGCCTTTTAAATGTTGCAATTGTACCAGCCTCCACCACTTCCTCTGGCAGCTCATTCCATACATGTCCCACCCTCTGCGTGACAAAGTTGCCCCTTAGGTCTCTTTTATATCTTTCCCCTCTCACCCTAAACATATGCCCTCTACTTCTGGACTCCAGGGAAAAGACTTTGTCTATTTATCCTATCTATACCCCTCATAATTTTGTAAACCTCTATAAGGTCACCCCTCAGCCTCCAATGCTCCAGGAAAAACAGCCCCAGCCTGTTCAGCCTCTCCCTGTAGCTCAGATCCTCCAACCCTTGCAACATCCTTGTAAATCTTTTCTGAACTCTTTCAAGTTTCACAACACCAACTCCTGTACTCAATACTCTGACCAATAAAGGAGAGCATACCAAAAGCCACCTTCACTATCAAGGAGCTATGAACCTGCACTCTCTATTCAGCAACACTCCCTCGGACCTTACCATTAAGTGTATAAGATCCTGCTAAGATTTGCTTTCCCAAAATGCAGCACCTCTGAATTTATCTGAATTAAACTCCATCTGCCACTTCTCAGCCCATTGGCCTATCTGGTCCAGATCCTGTGGTAATCTGAGGTAACCCTCTTCGCTGTCCACTACACCTCCAACTTTGGTGTCATCTGCAAACTTACTAACTGTACCTCTTATGCTCACATCCAAATCATTTATGTAAATGACAAAAAGTAGAGGGCCCAGCTCCGATCCTTGTGGCACTCCACTGGTCACAGGCCTCCAGTCTGAAAAACAACCCTCCACCATCACCCTCTGTCTTCTACCTTTGAGCCAGTTCTATATCCAAATGGCTAGTTCTCCCTGTATTCCATGAGATCTAACCTTGCTAATCAGTCTACTGTGGGGAACCTTGTCAAACACCTTATTGAAGTCCATATAGATCACATCATCTTCTCTGCCCTCATCAATCTTCTTTGTTACTTCTTCAAAAAACTCAATCAAGTTTGTGAGACATGATTTCCCTCACACAAAGCCATGTTGACTATCCCGAATCAGTCCTTGCCTTTCCAAATACATATACATCCTGTCCCTCAGGATTCCTTCCAACAATTTGCCCACCACCGAGGTCAGGCTCACTGGTCTATAGTTCCCTGGCTTGTCTTTACCGCCTTTCTTAAACAGTGGCACCACGTTTGCTAACCTACAGTCTTCCGGCACCTCACCTGTGACTATCGATGATACAAATATCTCAGCAAGAGGCCCAGCAATCACTTCTCTAGCTTCCCACAGAGTTCTCGGGTACACCTGATCAGGTCCTGGGGATGTATCCACTTTTATCCGTTTCAAGACATCCAGCACTTCCTCCTCTGTAATCTGGACATTTTGCAAGATGTCACCATCTATTTCCCTACAGTCTATATCTTCTTACAAGTTTGTTTCTCAATTTTCTTCTGACTATTAGGGGGTCTATAATACAATCCCAATAAGATGATGATCCCTTTCTTATTTCTCAGTTCCACCCAAATAACTTCCCTGGATGTATTTCCAGGAATATCCTCCCTCAGCACAGCTGTAATGCTATCCCTTATCAAAAATGGCACTCCCTCTTCTCTCTTGCCTCCCTTTCTATCCTTCCTGTAGCATATGTATCCTGGAACATGAAACTGCCAGTCCTGCCCATCCCTGAGCCATGTTTCCGTAATTGCAATGATATCCTAGTCCCATGTTCCTAACCATGCCCTGAGTTCATCTGCCTTCCCTGTTAGGCCCCTTGCATTGAAACTTTATTGCTGGAACAGCACAGCAGGTCAGGCAGCATCCAGGGAACAGGAGATTCGACGTTTCGGGCACAGGCCCTTCTTCGGCCTGTGCCCGAAACGTCGAATCTCCTGTTCCCTGGATGCTGCCTGACCTGCTGTGCTGTTCCAGCAATAAAGTTTCAACTTTGATCTCCAGCATCTGCAGACCTCACTTTCTCCCCTTGCATTGAAATAAATGCAGTTTGATTTATTAGTCCTACCTTGTCCCTGCCTGCCCTGACTGTTTGACTCACTTCTGTTCTCAGCAGTTTAATTTATCAGGCCTACCTTGTTCTCTGCTTTGTCCCCGCCTGCCCTGACTGTTTGACTCTCTTTTCTCAACTGTACCTGTCTCAGATTGATCTCTTTCCTCGCTATTTCCCTGGGTCCCACCCCCCAATGTAATAGTTTAAATCCTCCTGGGCAGCTCTAGCAAATCTCCCTGCCAGTATATTAGTCCCCTTCCAATTTAGGTGCAATCCGTCCTTCTTGTACAGGTCACTTCTACCCCAGAAGAGATTCCAATGATCCAAAAATGTGAATCGTTCTGCCATACGCCAGCTCCTCAGCCATGCATTCATCTGCTCTATCCTCCTATTCCTGCCCTCACTAGCTCGCAGCACCGGGATTAATCCAGATATTACTACTATCGAGGATCTCCTTTTTAAATTCCTGCCTAACTTTCTGTGTTCTTCCTTCAGAATCTCATCCTTTTGCCTTCCTTTGTCATTGGTTCCAATGTGTACAATGACCTCCTGCTCGCCCCTCTCCTCCTTGAGAACATCCTGCACCCTCTCTGAGACATCCTTGATCGTGGCATCAGGGAGGCAACATACCATTCTGATTTTTCGCTGCTGGCCGCAGCAACGTCCATTTGTGCCTCGGACTAGAGAGTCCCCCAACATAGTTGATCTCTTGGAACTCTATGTACCCCTCATTGCATTAGACCAGTCTCAATACCAGAAACTTGGCTGTTCGTACTACATTTTCCTGAAAATCCATCACCCTCTACATTTTCCAAAACAGTATACTTGTTTGAAATGGGTATAGCCACAGAAAACTCCTGCATTACCTGCCTACCCCTCGTAACATTCCTGGAATTAACCCATCTATGTGACTGTATCTGCAACTTTTCTCTCTTCCTATAACACCCATCCATCATCCTCTACATTTTCCAAATCATTGCCTCTAGCTGTCTCTCCAACCGATCCATTTGATCTGATGGGGTTGCAACCAACAACGTTTATTACAGATATAATCCTCAGTAACACATAAATTCTCCCTGAACTCCCACATCCAACAAGAAGAGCATATCACTCTAATAAAGGTCATTTTTGTACTTCCAGTCTACAGAACCAGAAAATAGTACTGTCTTATTCCTTTATCACTGCTCCATGCTAACTTCATACTTCCGGCTTATATTTTTAAGTTTAATCAAGAGACATTTCTCAATGAAACATATAATCGAAAAAAAACCCAGTCTACTCACTACTGTAGACTTTCTGTAAGACTACACGTAAAAATATTCACATCTCTTTCTGTGCTGTGACCTCGCTCAAACAGGTTCCTCCAAGATTAGTAGTGGATTTCACTGTTTGTTAATTTTTCCAGACACACTCCGATGTCCAGCAATACATGAATTCAAACAGCAAAGGCATTAACTGCACAGGTTCAACAGCTGTGTCAGTCAGCAGTGTGGGTTTCTTTCTCTCTCTCTCTCTCCCGCACTGACCTCACCATGTGCTGCCTTTGCCTGTTTTTCTCCCTTTTAAATGGTGCTGTTGTTTTGATTTCTTGTTCTACAAATTTCTAAAACAAAGCAACAGCATATAAAACAGTAATTGCTGCTAATTTGAGGGAATCACCTCCAACACATAAAACACCTCAAAAAAGGAGCAGCTGTTACAGCCAGAAATTTTTCCCATCCTTCATCTTGTAGTAATGCCTTTCTTACATGGTTTTTCTATCTCCAGATATATTTTCTTCCTCAGATTCCTGACTACTGCTAAGAGGCCTGCTGTACACAACTTCCATCATGGTTTTTTTTCCCTTTGGGTTTCCTGAATTTTACCCACATAGATTGTACACCTTTTGACTCTATATTACTTCTTGCTATCAATTTAATTTTAATTCTTACTAACAAGACAACCCAATCCTCTCTGCTCATCTGCCTGACCTTTTGGTAGGACACACACTTTTGGATATTTGGTTACCAGTCCTGATATCCCAATCACCGTCCATTTTAATTCCCCATCTCGTTCCCTTTCCGACGTGACCATCCTTGGCCTCCTCCATTGTCACAACAAATCTGACTGCAATTTGGAGGAAGAATATCTCATCTTCTGCCTCAGCAACCCAGAGGAAATTTGGGCGGCACGGTGGTTAGCACTGCTGCCTCAGTGCCAGAGTCCTGGGTTCAATTCCCGCCTCAGGCAACTGTCTAGGTGGAGTTTGCACATTCTCCCAGTGTCTGCACGGGTTTCCTCCGGGTGCTCCGGTTTCCTCCCACAGTCCAAAAATGTGCCGGTTAGGTGAATTGGCCATGCTAAATTGCCCGTAGTGTTAGGTGCAGGGGTAAATGTCGGGGAATGGGTCTGAGTTGGTTGCTCTTCGGAGGGTCGGTGTGGACTTGTTGGGCCGAAGGGCATGTTTCCACACTGTAAGTAATCTAATCTAATCTAAGGAATCAACATTTGAGTTCTCCAATTTCAAATAATCTCGCTTCCCATCACCTGACTCACTTCCCAGGCCCTCCCCCTCCTCCTCCCTTTCCTTCCTCTCATCGACCCTTCCTTCCAGCACCAACCGGATTCATTCCTCTCATCGACCAACCAGGTTGTACCCTCTATCTGTGTTCGCCTATCCCCACCTCAGCACCCTGCCCCCACCCCCTTTATCTGCAGCTCCCCTTCCATCCATCCTCAGTCCTGAAGAAGGGTTACAGCCAAAATGTTGACTTCTTCACCTCCTAATGCTGCCTGGCTTACTGTGTTCTTCTAGCTTCCTGCTTGTCTACCTTGGAATCCAGCATCTGCAGTACTTTTGTCTCCGGCACGGATCTCCTTGTAGCCATGACTCTGTGATACCCACAACATCATACCTGCCAATTTCAATCCACATTATAAGCTCATTTGCCTTGTTTTGTATACTGCATGCATTTAAGTACAGCACACTCAGTGATGCGTTGACTCCCTCCTTCTCATGGTTTTACCACTATCTGTTGAGTCTGAAGTTAGATTTCTGACACTTCCCATACTCTCTAACCTATTACTTGTTCTCGTAACTTTAATTACGTCTGCTGATTCCTCCCCTAGAACATGGAACATTATAGTGCAGTACAGGCCCTTCAGCCCTCAATGTTGCATCGACATGTGAAATCAATCTGAAGTCTATCTATCCTACACTATTCCATTCTCATCCATATGCCTATCCAATTACCATTGAAATGCCTTTAAACTTGGTGAGTCTATTACTGTTGCATGCAGGGTGTTCTTTGCCCCTACTACTCTCTGAGTAAAGAAACTACCTCCATCTATCCTATATCTATCACCCCTCAATTTAAAGCTATGTCCCCTCATGCTAGCCACCGCCATCTGTGGAAAAAGGCTCTCACTGTCCACCCTATCTAACCTCTGATTATCTTATATGTCTTAATTAAGTCACCTCTCAACCTTCTTCTCTCTAATGAAAACAGTTTCAAGTCCCTCAGCCTTTCCTCATAAAACCATCCCTTCATATGAGGCAACATCGTTGTAAATCCCCTCTGAACCCTTTCCAAAGCTTCTACATCCTTTCTATAATGCGGTGACAAGAACTGTATGCAATGTTCCAAGTGCAGCCGCCCCAGAGATTTGTACAGCTGCAGCATGACCTCGTGATTCTGAAACTCAATCCCTCTGCCAATAAGAGCCAACACACTGTATGCCTTCGTAACAAGCCTATAAACCTGGGTGGCAACGTTCAGGAATCTATGTACCTGGACACCGAGATCCCTCAGCTCATCTACACTACCAAAAATCTTACCATTAACTAAGTACTCTGCATTCCAGCTACTCCTTTCAAAGTGAATCACCTCACATTTTTCCGCATTAAACTCCATTTGCCACCTGTCAGCCCAGCTCTGTAGCTTATCTATGTCCCTCTGTAACCTGCAACATCCTTCAGTTCTGTCCACAACTCCACTGACCTTAGCATCATCCACAAATGTACTAACTGATCCTTCTATGCCCTCATCCAGGTCATTTATAAAAATGACAAACAGTAGTGGATCCAAACAGATCCATGTGGTACACCAGTAATAACTGAACTCCAGGATGAATTTTTCCCTTCAACCACCACCCTGTGTCTTCTTTCAGCTCGCCAATTTCTGATCCAAGCTGCTAAATCACCCTCAATCGCATGTCTTTGTCTTTTGTGCAATAGCCTACTGTGGAGAACCTTATCAAACACCTTACTGAAATCTGTATGCACCACATCAACTGCTTTACTGTCATCCACCTGTTTGGTCACCTTCTCAAATAACTCAATAAGGTGTGTGAGGCTTGACTTACCCTTCACAAAACTGTGTTGACTATCCCTAATTAACTTATTCCTCTCCGGATGATTATAAATCTTATCACTTATAACCCTCCTTGAAATTTTTCCATAATTTCCCATGCAGATCACCCCCCCACCCTCATGACCCCATTTAGTTTAAAGTGTTATCCACAGCCCTAGTTACGCAGTTTACAAGGACACTGGTCTTAGCGTGATTCAGGTGGAGTCCATCCCACTGGAACAGCTTCCTCCTTCTCCAGTACTAGTACCAGCGCCTAATGAATTCAAATCCATTTTCCCACACCAATCATTAAGCCACTGGTTTTCCTCTTTAAGTTTGTTGACCAATTAGCTTTGGGTCCAGTAGTAATCCAGAGATTATTACCTTTTTTGCTTCTGCTTTTTCATTTAGTCCCCAGCTATTCATATTCCGTCAGCAGAACCTCCTTGCTATCTATACCTCTACCATGGATCAAGACACTTGGATCTTTCCCCTCCCACTCTAAGTTCTTGTGCAGCCCAGATGAGAGATTCTGAATCTGGGCACCAAGCAGGCAACACGACCTTCTCAAACCTGTCCACAGCGAATAATGCCTATTCCCCTGACTGTACTATCACCTGATTACATTGACATTTCTCTTTTCTCCCCCCCCTCTTAAATGGCTTCTTTACCATGGTGCAGTGGTCAGGTTGAACACAGAACAGGCCCTTCTGCCCTTCTTGTTGCGCCGACATGTGGAACCAATCTGAAGCTCATCTAACCTATACTATTCCATTCTCATTCATATGCCTGTCCAATGACCACTTAAATACCCTTAAAGTTGGCGAGTCTACTATCGTTGCTCATCCTCCCTACAGCATTCACTGCCATTCACACAGGGAATAAGAATCTCAAAGCTGTTAGACAAGCCTGAACCAACCATTTTTAACTGCTTCATAAATGACATTCCCTCCATCATAAAGTCAGAAGTGGAGATGTTTTCTGATGATTGCACAATGTGCAGCTCCATGACTCCTCAGACTTATCCATGTCCCTCAAGATTTTATAAACCACTATAAGGGCACTCAATCTGTGATGCTCCAGGGAAAAGAGTCCCAGCCTATTCGACATTCCAGTTTTAACAGCATCCTTGTAAATCTTTTCTGCACTCTCTCAAGTTTAACAACACCTTTCCTATAGAAGGGCGACCAGAATCATACGCAGTATTCCAAAAGTATCCTCATTAATGTTTTGGGCAGTCGCAACATGACTTCCCAACCCCCATACTCAATGTTTTGATCAATGAAAGCATTATAGTTGCTGCCTTCACCACCCTGTCTATCTCCAACTCCACTTTCAAGGAATTATGCACTGCACCCCAAGATCTCTGTTCAGCAAAAGTACTGAGAGCCCTATCATTAACTGTACAAGTCCTGCACTGATTTGCCTTACCAAAATGCAACACCTCACATTTATCTAATTGAAACTGCATCTGCTACTCATTGGCCTATTGTACTCTGCGATAACCTTCACTGTCCACAACACCACCTATTTCGGTGTCATCTTATAAATTGTACTTCCTATGTTAACATCCAATTTGTTTATGTAAATGACAAAAAACAGTGGACCCAGCACCGATCCTTGTGCACATTGCTGGCCACAAGCCTCCAATCTGAAAATCAACCTTCTTCCATCACCATCTGTCTCCTAACTTCAAGCCAGTTTTGTATCCAGTTTGTTAGCTCCCCCGGATCTCATGTGATCTAATCTTAGTAACCTGAATACCACACAGAACCTTGTCGAATGCTTTGCTGAAGTACATATAGACAATATCTGCTTTCATCAATCTTTGTCACCTTTTCAAAAAAACTCAGTCAAGTTAGTGAGACAAGATCTTCTGTGCACAAAGCCATTGACTATCCCGGATAAGTTCTTGCCTTTCCAAATGCATATAAATCCTGTCCCTTAGAATCCTGTCCAACAACTTCCCACTTAAGGCTCACTGGTATATAGTTCTCTGGCTTTTCCTTACAAGTTTACAGTTTGCCAAAGCTAACTCATGTCCCCTTTTTGCCCTTCTGATTTCCCTTTTATGTCTACTCCCTTGGCCCTCTGGTGATTCATTTGATCCCACCTGCCTATACCTGATATATGCCTCCTTTTTCTTGATCAAAGCCTCAATTTCTTTAGTCATTGAGCATTTCCTGTACCTTGCTCTACACACTAACAGCAACATACTGTCTCTGATCTCTTGTTATTTCATTTTCACAGGCCTCCTGCTTCCCAACCATTCCTTTACCTGCAAATAGATTTCCCCAATCAACTTTTGAAAGTTCCTGTCTAATACCATCAAAATCGGCCTTACTTCAATTTATAACTTTAACTTTTGGATCAGGTCTATCCTTCTCTGTCACTTCTTTTAGAACGATCACTTGCCCAGAAGTGCTCTCCCACTGTCACCTCAGTCACTTGCCTTTGCCTTATTTTCCAACAGACATTCACGTATTATTCCTTCTGTATTGGTTACATCCACATACTGAATAAGAAACTTGTATTTTACACATTTAACAAATTCCTCCCCATCCAAGGCCTTAACACTATGATAGTCCTTGTGTATGTTTGGAAAGTTTAACTCCCCTACCATTATAACTATTAACCTTACAGATATCTGTGATTTTCCTACATATTTGCTTTCAATTTCCCGCTGACTATTGGGGTCCTATAATACAATTCCAACAAGGTGATCATCTCTTTCTTATTTCTCAGTTCCAGCCATATACCTTCACAGGATGATCTCCCAGGAGCATCCTCCCTAAGTACAGCCATAATGTTATCTCTAACCAAAAATGCCATTCCCCCTCCTCTTTTGTCTCCCTTTCTTTTCTTGCTATAGCACCTGTACCCCGGAACATTAAGCTACCAGTCATGTCTATCCTTGTGCCACGTTTCAGTAATAGCTATGATATCCCAGTCCCATGTTCCCAACCAGGCCCTAAGTTCATCTGCCTTAACCTGTCAGGCCTTTTGCATTGAAGTAAATTTGTTGATTTGTTTGATCTGTTGTTGAAGTAGATGATTAATCAGGTTGTTTCTCAGCTGCACTTTCTTTGACTCATTTGTCTATTAAAATCCACATAACTCAGCTCACAGCTTCCATTATTTTCTGGGATAAAGAAACCCACTGATTAACAAAATAAAAACTGAAAGAATTAGAAATCAGATACATCCTTACAATACACCCTTGGCATCCAAGACTACTTTCGGAGTTGGTAAGGGTGATGTTGTTGATTGGACTATGCTTAGTATTTTCTTCAGAGCAGAAGGCAGATACAGTAGTCATTTCCACTGACACATTTGCCATTGATGGCTGGACTAATGCGTGTTGAAGTTGACCATGATTAATGATTATGGGTTTGTTGATTTTCAGTGCCCATCCTCGATCTTCCTGGGAACTTTCCGGTTTTCTTTTAGTTGCTCATAGTTGAGGCGTAGCTGCTGATTTTTCCCAGGAACTAGCAATCCTCTTTGGCATCAGGCAGTCATTAATTACTGAGAATGCTATAAAATGTCACACAAAGCCACCTTTGATCATGCCAAGGTTCCTTATTAAACTGGTCAAATAGAGTGATGACCAAACGATAACACCAAGTTTGTTTTACTACTGACCATGTAAGCCTGAGTTTAGGTTGTTATTGCTTTCATGTTCTTTGAGAGAACAACAGACAATAAGGAGTGTTATCTTACAGGGATGACTGCAGTGATATGTACTTATCCACTTGACATGATTCGAGCCCGTCTGGCCTTCCAGGTGAAGGGCGAGCACAGGTATGCTGGAATCATTGATGCTTTCAGGGTCATTTATACACAGGTGCGTATTGCATCTTTCTGTTACACTCTATGAGAAATGAACCTGATGAGCTGTGTTGGAAAATTGAAAGTAATTAAATGCTGATGTTCCCTAATATAATGTTAGTAAGTATTTCAATGACGGAGGTTTGGAGCATAGTTTGTAGCTTTCTGGGTGTAAATGTCAATCCCATAGTCATAAAAGGATTTCATTTTCATCCCCATTTTCAATGGAGTTTTCCTTAATTTGCTCTTGAGAATGAGAAAAGTCAATTTTTCAAAAATTTATGTTCGGGACTCCTTCTCAATCCCAAATACAACCTAAAACCTCTATTACTTCCATTGCAGTTAGACAGGAATGCTGAAGGAATGTCAAGCTGCTGGATCCAATTCCAATGAGCAAGCCAGCAGTTAATGGGACTGTTATAAAGCCACTTTAGTTTCATTCCAGCAAGACCTTGCAATTACAGGTCTGGTTTGGAGTAATAATACCACTCCTGAAAGATTTTGCATCGCTGGGAATGTGGGAAGTTTAAAACTGCAGAATTTAAGCCAATGCAGCTATTTAAAGAGACCCAGGTGTTCCAGCAGTGCTGCAAGCATCTGCATCAATAGTGACAGATAGTCACATTCTTTCCAGACAGTTAGATGCAAGATACTACTTATTGTGTGAACTGAGCCTCGCAGTCAGAGTAACAGGCAGCTCATCGTTGGGCTTAGAGCAAAGAACTTCCTTTCTCAGTATTGCTCCCTGTTGCTCTTGTCACTCTGGAGCATGACTCCTTATTTATATGGTCACTCTGAGAGTGCTGCATCCTGTTCGTGCAGTCACGCTGGGATTGTGATCCCTTGTTTGTATGGTTGTATGTGTTTCTTCTGCCATTCCCGTCTCTCTAGCTGACTCCATGGTTCTCACATCCTCTGTGCTATCAGGCCATATTTGTCTTAATTTTGCTTTCTAATTTGTGTTTTCCTTTGTCCATTCATATTTGGTTGCTCCTCTAGATATGCACTTATGTTAGTTCAGTATCATTTTATTCATTGTTTGTTGCTCCATTTTTCTTTTTCTCTACGTTTCCCAGGGCTTCTCTATGCCTCCTTTCATCTCTCCTTGTTTGGGTACTCTGCCCTATTAGTTGCTTACTTCCTATTCTGTTTTTGTTCATTCAGGATGTGGACAAAACTGGTTAGCCGTTTTTTTTTCTGTTGCCAATTGCACTTTAGGAGATTATAATGAGCTGCTGTTTTGAACTGTTCCAATCTGTGTGACGTATGTAGGCCCACAATGCTGTCAGGGTGCAACACTAAAGGAATGGCAATGCATTTACAGGTCAGGATGGTGTGTGTTTTGGAGGGGAATTTTCAGGTGTTGGTGTTCCTATGTGTCTGCTGCCCTTGTCCTTCTAAGTAATAGATCTCATTGGTTTAGAAAGTTCTTCTCACTGCAGAATTCTCAGTCTGTACCTGTTGTTGGCCTTTACATGGCTAGTCCCATTCAATGTGGGGTTTCAGCAATTCTGATGCCATTAAATGTCAAGGTGCAGTGGTTAGAGTCTCTCTTGCTTGGCGAGTTCATTGTCTGGAAATTGTGTGGCATGAATGTTAATTTCCACTTGTCAGTCCAAACCTTGTTATTCTCCATGTCTTACTGCATTCAGATTACAGATTACATTACAGTGTGGAAACAGGCCTTTCGGCCCAACAAGTCCACACCGACCCGCCAAAGCGCAACCCACCCATACCCCTACATTTACCCCTTACCTAACACAATGGGCAATTTAGCATGGCCAATTCACCTGACAGTATCTAATAAATCATGAATGGTGCTGAACATGCAGCAAACATTGGTGAACATCCCACTTCTGACCTTATGATGGAGGGAAGGTCATTGATGAAGCAGCTGTAGATGGTTGGGCCTAAGACACTGTCCTGAGGAACTCCTATAGCGATGTCCTGGAGCTGAGATGACTGACCTCCAGCAAACACAACCATCTTTCTTTGTGCTAATTATGACTGACCAGGGAAGCGTATCCTCCTGATTTCCATTGACTCTAGTTTTCTTTGGGCTCCTTTATGTTGCACTTGATCAAATACAGCCTTGATGTCAACGGCAGTTGGCCTCACTTCCTTTTTTGAGTTTATCGCTTTTGTTGATGTTTGCACCAAGGCTATAATGAGGTCAGAAACTGGGTGGCCCTAACAGAACCCAAACTGTGCATCAGCCTGCAGGTTATTGCTGAGCAGTGTTGCTTAATAGTACCATCAGTGACAACTGCCATCACTTTGCTTATGATTGAGGGTAGACTGATTAGATTACTTACAGTGTGGAAACAGGCCCTTCAGCCCAACTGGTCCACACCGACCCACCGAAGCGCCACCCACCCAGACCCATTCCCTTACATTTACCCCTGCACCTAACAATACGGGCAATTTAGCATGGCCAATTCACCTAACGTGCACATCTTTGGACAGTGGGAGGAAACTGGAGCCCCCGGAGGAAACCCACGCAGATATGGGGAAAATGTGCAAACTCCACATAGACAGTTGCCTGAGGCGGGAATTGAACCTGGGTCTCTGGTGCTGTGAGGCAGCAGTGCTAACCACTGTGCTACCGTGGGCAATAATTAGTCAGGTTTAACATGTCCAAGTATTTGTGCATATGCCAGACCTGGGTAATTTTCCGCATTGTTGTAAATTTCTTGGAATGACTTGGCAAGAAGTGTGACTAGTTCTGGAGCTCAGTTTTGGAGTACAATTCAGAATGCGTCAGGGCTCATAGTCTTTGCAAAATCCAGTACCTTCAGCTGTTTCTTTATATCATTTTGTAAGGACAATATACATTATTATTTTGGGAATATGAACTGAAAAATTGAAGTTTGCACTGCTGTGTTGCAAAGGTAGAACCATTTGACTTTTAGAAATTGCAGAAACTGTGTGGTATTCACTTCTCAGTTGCTTAAAGTAAGTAAGTTTTGGAGAAGTTGGTTTTAAAGTCAAAGATCTACAGCATCAGAATAGGTCCTTTGACCCACTGGGTCTGTGCCGGTCAAAAGAAACCACGTAACTATTCTCATCCCATTTTCCAGCATTTTGGGCCTTGGCATCTCACGTGCTTATTTAAAATTAGGGTTTCTGCCTCTACTAGCAGTGAGTTCCAAATTCCTACCACCCTCTGGGTGAAAAAAAGTTATTTTTCATGTCCACTCTAGACCTCCTGCTCTTTACCTTATTTACACCCTATAAATTCACATGTATGTATCTGTGTATTTGATACTTTAGGGGACTGTTTAGTTAAGAGAACAGGCAAGTAGTAAAATAACACTACTTGTGACTATCAGCAAATCTCCAGGTTAGTTTGCCATCTTGGACAATGCTCAGAGATGTTACAGAGTGGCTGTAGGACATTCTTCTGGGGGTGAGCAAACAGCCAGATGTTGTGGTCTAGATTGATAACAAAATAGATGAAAGGGGGTGATTTCTATACATTTTAATATTACTTATTTTGCATTTTTAGCTTATGAACTAGTGGCATGTGGGTTTTGTGTGTGTAAAGAGGTTTAATGAATAACCTGTAAGTATCTCTATAACTGTGGTGATTTCTTTTAAAAAGAAAAAAATGAAAGAGACAGTTCTTGAAGACTAATGGAGGTTTATTTACATTGGGAAAATTTTAGAAAGTATAAAATAAACAGTAATGTGCATTAGATAGCACTTAGAAGATTCCATAATTGTTTTTTGGTTTAGGAGAAACACCCATAGCTTAAGAAAACCTTTTTTGGTCTGGGGAGTTCTGCGTAAGTCTTGACAGTAGCTAGGTGTGAGAAGCAATTGCTCCTAAAGAAGGGAGATAGCTTAGAACAATAAATCTTTCAATTAAAACTCTGAATGGATGAATTGAAACCAAGGAAATTTAGACCTTGTTGTTTGCATCAATAGCAGGCATATTGGTGAAGACGATGTCTTTTATGTTTCACCTCTAGTTGGTTCCCTCAGCATCTGCTGAAGACCTATATGGAACATGGTAATCCAAAGGAAGGATGTTCACCCATCTTTGACCTGATATAGCCCAGATCCAATTTGATGACTCCCAGGCAACCTCCTTCTGACTGTACATTACTGTCCTTCCACCTCTGCTGGGTGTGTCCTGTTGGTAGGACAGAACATACCCAGGGATGATTATGGTGGTGTTTGGGACACATTACATAAGACTGTGTTGGGCAGTTTCTTGACTTGTGTATGGGACTGCTTTCTATTTGACACAGCACTGCAGACATTAGGAGGACTTTGCAAAGTTGACAGCACTGGGTTTATTATCACTTCTCGTGCCTAGGTAAATGCAGTGCTGTCTGTCTGGTTTGATTCCTTTTTGATATAGCTAAGTAGCTTGCAAGGCTATTTCAGGAAACATTTAAAACTGTTTGACATTGCTGTTGATCTGAAGGAGGTTATATGGAGGTCAGACCAGATAAGGATGACAACTTTCCTTCTGTAAAGGACATTAGTTGTCAGATGAGTTTTTATGACGATCAACAATGGTTTTGTGATCATCATTACTAAAGCTAGGTCCATATTAAAGGCTTATTGATTGTGGTTAAATTCAATCAGCTACTATGGTGAGATTTGAACTTGTGACCTGGAACTTTAACCTTGACATCTGGGTTGGTAGTCTGTTGAGATTACTGTTATCCCATGTTTTCTGTCAATAATTTGCAAGGCAAGAAGGACAATGATGCTTTTGCTGTTGTTAGATATTTTTATTTGCTCTTGTGCTCTGAATGCCCTTGCAAACTATTTCCTCTCCAAAGTTCTTGAACCTGTTCTTACCTCCCAAATTGGATAGACTTGTCACAACTTCATGTTATTCAGATCTTCTGGATTTCCATCCCAACAGCAGTCACAAATGAAGTCTTATGTGACTGTGACTGCAGTAAGCTATCTTTCCTCATACTTCTTGACCTATCTGTAGCCTAGTCACAGCTGACCACTCTGACATAAGAACATAAGAAATTGAACAAGATTAAAACATTTGGCCCCTCTAACCTGCTGATTATTCTGTAAGAACATGGCTGATCTGCTGCAGACCTCAACTCCTCAAATTTAAAATATCTATCTCCTTCCTTTAAATACTTCTGGTGATCTAGCCTCCACAACACTGTGATGTTGAGAATTCCAGACATTCACTACCTTCAGACAAGAAATTTCTTCACATAGAACATTACAGCACAGTACAGGTCCTTCGGCCTCTCGATGTTGAGCCGACCTATGAAATCAATCCGAAGCCCATCCAACCTAGACTATTCCATTCTCGGCCATATGTCTATCCAATGACCATTTAAGTGCCCTTAAAGTTGAAGAGTCTACTACTGTTGCAGGCGTGCGTTCCACGCTTCTTCTACTCTCTGAGTAAAGAAATTAGGTCTGACATCTATCACCCCTCAAATTAATGATTTGGAGACGCCGGCGTTGGACTGGGGTGTACAAAGTTAAAAATCACACAACACCAGGTTATAGTCCAACAGGTTTAATTGGAAGCACACTAGCTTTCGAAGCGACGCTCCTTCATCAGGTGATTGTCACCTGATGACAATCACCTGATGAAGGAGCGTCGCTCCGAAAACTAGTGTGCTTCCAATTAAACCTGTTGGACTATAACCTGGTCTTGTGTGATTTTTAACCCTCAAATTAAAGCTATCTCCCCTCATGCTAGCCATCACCATTCGAGGAAAAAGGCTTTCACTATCCATCCTATCTGACCCTCTGGTTATCTTATGAATCTCAATTAAGTCACCTCTCAACCTTCTTCCCTCTAATGAAAACAGCCTCAGGTCCCTCAGACTTTCCTCATAAGACCTTCCGTTCAGACCAGGCAACATCCTAGTAAATCTCCTCTGAACCCTTTCCAAAGCTTTCGAATCCTTTCTATAATGCGGTGACCAGAACTTATGCAATTCTCCAAGTGCAGTCGCACCAGAGTATTGTACAGCTGCAGCATGACCTCGTGGTTCCGAAACTCAACCCCCTATCAATAAAAGCTAACACACCGTATGCCTCCTTAATAACCCTATCAATCTGGGTGGCAACTTTCTGAGATTTATGTATGTGGACACCAAGATCTCTCTGGTCATCTACACCACCAAGAATCTTAACCATTAGCCCAGTACTCTTTGTTCCTGTTGCTCCTTCCAAAGTGAATCACCTTGCACTTTTCCGCATTAAACTCCATTTGCCACCTGTCAGCCCAGCTCTGCAGCTTATCTATGTCACTCTGTAACCTTCAACATCCTATGGCACTAATCACAACTCCACCAAGCTTAGTGTCATCCGCAAGTTCACTAACCCATCCTTCTACACACTCGTCTAGGTCATTTATAAAAATGACAAACAGCAATGGCCCCAAAACAGATCCACTAGTACAGATAATAGTACACCACTATTAGCTAAATTCCAAGATGAACATTTCCCATCAAACACCACCCTCTGTCTTTCACCTAACCAATTTCTGGTCCAAACTGCGAAATCACCCTCAATCCCATGCTTCTGTATTTTATGCAATAGCTTGTGAAATTTAGGGAGCTAGAACAAACAGAGTTGTTATCTCTGGTTTGTTGCCCGTGCCACGTGCTAGCGAGGTGAGGAATAGGAAGAGAGAGGAGTTGAACATGTGGCGACAAGAGGGAAGGTTTTGGATTCCTGGATAATTGGGGTTCTTTCTGGGGTAGGTGGGACCTGGACCAGAGGGTACCAGTAACCTGGGGGGGGGAATTTGCTCATGCTCTTCGGTTTAAACTAATTCAGCAGGGGATGGGAACCAGAATTTAGTTCGGGTATACAGGAGGTTGAGAGTAGTGAGGTCCAAAATAGGTTTCGAGGTTGCAAGTGGGCAAGCAAGAAGTTGGTTTGAAGTGTGTCTACTTCAACACCAGGAGCATCCGAAATGGGTGGGGGACCTTGCAGCATGGCTTGGCACTTGGGATTTCAATGTTGTGGCCATTTCAGAGACATGGGTAGAGCAGAGACAGGAATGGTTGTTGCAGGTTCTGGGATTTAGATATTTCAGTAAGAACAGGGAAGATGGTAAAAGAGGGGCTGATGTGGCAGTGTTAGTCGAGGACAGTATTACTTTTGCAGGAATGACGTTTGAGGACTCGTCTACTGAGTTTGTATGCGCTAAGGTTAGAAACAGGAAAGGAGAGATCACACTGTTAGGAGTTTTCTATAGGCTTCCATATAGTTCCAGAGATGTAGAGGAAAGGATAGCAAAGATAATTCCCAATAGGAGCAAGAATGACTGGGTAGTTGTTATGGTGGCCTTACCTTTCCAGATATTGACTGGGAATACTATACTTCGAGTACTTTAGATGGGTCAGTTTTTGTCCAATATATGCAAGATGGTTTCCTGACACAGTATGTAGACAGGCCAGAAAGGGATGAGGCTACATTAGATTTGTTACTGGATAATGAACCAGGCCAGGTATTAGATTTGCAGGTAGCTGAGCACTTTGGTGAGCATGACCATAATGTGGTTATGTTTACTTTATCGATGGAAAAGGGTAGATATATACCACAGGGCAAGAGTTTTGGTTGGGGGAAAGGCAATTACGGTGCGATTCAGCAGGATTTAGGATGCATAGGATGGGGAAGGAAACTGCAGGGGATGGGCACAACTGAAATGTGAAGCTTATTCAAGGAGCAGCTGTTGTGGTCCTTGATAAATATGTACCTGTCAGGCAGGGAGGAAGTTGTCGAGCGCAGGACCTATGGTTTACTAAGGAAGTTTAATCTCTTGTCAAGAGGAGGAAGAAAGCTTCTGTTAGGGTGAGATGTGAAGGCTCAGTTAGGGCACTTGAGAGTTACAAGTTAGCCAGGAAAGATCTAAAGAGAGAGCTAAGAAGAGCTAGGAGGGGAATTGAGAAATCATTGGCAGCTAGGATCAATGAAAATCCTAAGGCTTTCTGTCGATATATCCGGAATAAAAGATTGTCGAGAGTAAGATTAGGGCCAATCGAGGATACTGGTGGGAAGTTGTGAATGGAGTCCAATGAGTTAGGGGAAGTGCTAAGTGAATATTTTTCATCAGTGTTATCACTAGAAAAAAGACATCTCAGTTTTAAATGTGTGTTCCCTTATTCTGAGACCATGTCCCTAGTTCATTACTTTCTCGCTAATGGAAACATCTTTTCAACATCTACCTCAGGCTTGCTCAGAATCTTGCATGTTTCAATACAATCATCCCTGATTTTCCTGTTTGAATGAAGACCTAACTTGCTTAGCTGTTTTTTGATAAGTCAGCTGCTGTACCCCAGGAATCAGCCCAGTGAATCTCATTTGAACTCCCTCCAATGCCATTCCTGATAAAGGGCTTATGCATGAAACATTGACTGCCCTGCTCCTTGGATGTTGTCTGACCTGCTGTGCTTTTCCAGTGCCACATTGTTTTGACTCTGATCTCCAGTATTTGCATCCTCACTTTCTCCCAATGCCAGTGCACCCTTTCTTAAATATGGAGACCAGAACTGCACACAGTATTCCAGATGCAATCTTACTAATACTCTGTACAGTTGTGACAGAGCTTCCCTGTTTTTAAACATCAATCCTCTAGCTTAAAGGCCAAAATTCTATTTGACTTCTTAATTACTTGCTGCACTGTATCCTAACTTTTATGTTTCCTGACAAGACCACCCTGATCCCTCTAGAGGCGGCTCATTTTTGGAGTCTCTCTCCATTTAAATAATAGTGTATTTTATTGTCTCAATGTGTGTCCCAGACTGATCCCATTCTTAACTGTCCAGTCATAGCCAAGAGGCACTTGTAATTGTTTCTCTACTGATACCCATACTTTAACCTCTGGAGTCTTCCTAGCTCTTAGCTTTGGTCCCACATTAGATGCTGAAAATGTGTTGCTGGAAAAGCACAGCAGGTCAGGCAGCAGCCAAGGAGCAGGAGAATCGATGTTTCGGGCATGAGCCCTTCTTCAGGAATGAGGAAAGTGTGCCAAGCAGGCTAAGATAAAAGGTTGCAATCTGCAATCTTCTTCCTGACCTCTCCGCCCCCACCCCCACTCCGGCCTATCACCCTCACCTTAACCTCCTTCCACCTATCGCATTTCCAGCACCCCTCCCCCAAGTTCCTCCTCCCCCTCTTTTATCTTAGCCTGCTTGGCACACTTTCCTCATTCCTGAAGAAGGGCTCATGCCCGAAACATCGATTCTCCTGCTCCTTAGATGCTGCCTGACCTGCTGCGCTTTTCCAGCAACACATTTTCAGCTCTGATTTCCAGCATCTGCAGTCCTCACTTTCTCCCACATTAGATACCAAGGTAACTGATTTAGCACCTTCTGCACCATTGCAATGACAACCTACATGCACTTGATAAGCTTGCCCAGTAGATTCATGCTTTTGCTCACCTGCAGAAGCCCTCATCCCAAACTTTGGTGCCATTAGATCTGTCTATGCCTAAGTCCTTCCAATTATGCTCCCATCTTCCATTCTATGTCAACTTGATCTTATCCAAAGTTCTTTTGCTGTAAGGCCGACATTGGCTCCCACTCTGCCTCTGGAAATATCTCCAGCTCTACAACCCTCAGATTCAATCCTGACCTCTTGAGCTGCTCCTTGTTTTCATCATTCTGCCACAAGCAGCAATGCTTAATCACCGGCTTTGGGAGGGAGGGGGGTGTCAAATTTTGCTTCAGTGGGATGCTTTGGGATATTTTACCACCTTATACAGATGTTCGCCTTGCCCTTCACTCCTCCCTCGAATATCTTGACACCAGGAACAGCTGTGTAAGAATCCTACTCATTGCCTACAGTTCAGCCTTCAACACTATTATCTCCTCGAGACTGTTTGATTGGTTACTAACCTTAGTGATCTCGGACTAAGCCCCACTCTTTGCAACTGAATTCTCAGTTTCCTGACCCACAGGCCACAATCAGTGAAGATTGGGGACAACATTTCAGCCTCACTAATACCCAACACTGGCGCCCCTCAGGGGTGCGTACTCAGCCCCCGACTGTACTCACTGTATACCCATGACTGCGTCGCCAAATACCAGACTAATGCCATTTAGAGGTTTGCCGCTGATACTGCCATAGTCGGTCGAATTTCAGATGGTGACGAGACAAACTATAGACTGGAGGTGGAAGACCTGGAAAAATGGTGCACTGAGAACAACCTAGTTCTCAGTGCCGGCAAAACCAAGGAACTCATTATTGACTTTCGGAGGCCTAAGAGAAAGACAACGGAACGAGGACATGCTGCAACCCAAAAGACTAGCCACACTACCATACATCAGGAGCATTTCAGCTAACGATCTGCATCCGTGAACATCAACTATCCACGAAACGCCATGACCAGTTATCCTTAGTAGCCACACACGCAGACGACAAGCAACATGAATTCGACTGGGACAATACTACCATTATAGGGCAAGCGAAACAAAGAACAGCCAGGGAATTCCTAGAAGCTTGGCACTCATCCACAAACTCCATCAACAAACACATCGATCTGGACCCAATATACCGGCCACTACAGCGGACAGCTGGAACTGACAACCGGAAGCGGCAGGGACAGGCCACTATAAATGCCGGAGGAAATACCACAGAAGCGCTTCCCAGGAGGCTCCCAAGCACTGAGGATGTCACCTAGACAGGGGACGAAATGTTTGCAACAAAAATTTCCAGCTCGGCGAACAGAACCACAACAATTTCAGAGGGATGTTACTCATGCCTCCCTCAACATTAACAGCACAGAGGTGGAACGAGTGGAGAGTGTCAAGCTCCTGGGAGTGGTCATCCACAACAAGCCTTCTTGGACTCTTCATGTGGGCGCACTGGTTATGAAGGCCCAACAACATCTCTCCTACCTCAGGCAGCTGAGGAAATTTGGCATGATGGCGAATACCCTTGCTAACTTTAATAGGTGCGTCATCGAGAGCATTTTGTCTGGATGTATCACCAGCTGGTATGACAACTTTACCATTCAAGATCGGAAACGGTAACAGAGAGTGGTGAACTCGGTCTGGACAACCACAAAGGCCAACCTCCCATCTGTAGAATCCATCTACCAGGCCCACTTTCAAGGTGAGGCTGCCAGCATTCTCAAAGATCCATCCCACTCTGGCAATTTTTTTCTACAATCGGGTAGAAGGTACACAAGCCTGAACACACGCATCAGCCGGTTTCAAAACCGTTTCTACCCTACTGTTGTGACAATACTGAATGGACTCACAAACTCTTAACATTTACCTGTACGTGTGTTTTTGTTTTTGCCGCTGTTAACTATTATTTACTTATCCGTGCTACTTAATTTTGTGATCTACCTGTATTGCTCACAAGACAAAGCTTTTCACTGTGCCTCTGTACATGAGACAGTAAATTCAATTGAATTCAATTCTTCGAATATCGGATTATCTGGCAAGTTCGCAAGGTCTGGATGCTTGGCTCAACTCTGTTATCCGGCATTCAATTATCCGGCATTTGACTAACCAAACAAAATACTCCCCGCCTTTGCCATTCGGATAATCGAGATTCCTCTGTCAATGCTATTTCAGTGCAAGATATAATTGCTGTTATCAATGCTCAGAGCATATACTCCCACCACTTCCCCCCAATAAAAGGGCTCAGTTTACAGTAAAGTGGGCACAATCCAACATTGGCTTCCTGCTGTAGCAGTTTGTGAAATGCTGAAAATGTGATGCACTCAAAGCCATTGCTACAAGAGGTACTGTCTTTGTGGAGTCTGTTGTACAGTTGTGGCTAAATATGAAATAAATATGTGTTCCAAATTTTGTTTTTTCTTTTTATATAGGAAGGAGGACTTCGAGGGTTTTACAGAGGTCTGACTCCAACTATTATTGGCATGGCTCCTTACGCAGGTACTCAAGAGCTCCAAGAAAGTGCACTTTTATTGTTACTGCTTTTTGTCAGTTGCGGTGCCGTTGCGTAAATATTTCTGTAAGGACTGAGGGCAATGGTACATTAAAGCCTTCTCTCTCATCCTTTCACTGTCAATTCTCATATTAAATGGGCAGATCATGCTTTGCTTCATTTTGAAGATTATTTGTATTCGCTCATGGGATGTGTCACTCATAAGCCAACTTTATTATCTACTGTCCTAATGAGGAGGTTCCTCCTAATTGCCTTTGGGAATATGATGATAAGGCAGCTGAGTGGCTTGCTAAGGCAGTTAACAGTCAGCTATGTGGCTGTGTCATGACTAAAATTTAGACCACACCAGCTAAAAGTTATAACATAGAACAGGCCCTTCGGCCCTCGATGTTGCGCCGACCTGTGAATTATTCTCAGCCCACCCCCCAACACTATCCCATCATCATCCAAGCTTTGTTTAAATCTCCCTAATGTGGCTGAGTACCTACATTGGCAGGTAGGGCATTCCACGCCCTTACCACTCTCTACGTAAAGAACCTGCCTCTGATATCTGTCTTAAATCTTTCACCCGTCAATTTGTAGTTTTGCCCCCTCATACAAGCCGTCGTCTTCATCCTAGGAAAAAGACTTTCGCTGTCTACCCTATCTAATTCTCTGATCATTTTGTATGTCTCTATCAAATCCCCTCTTAGCCTTCTTCTTTGCAATGAGAACAGACCCAGGCCCCTCAGCCTTTCCTCATAAGATCTTTCCTCCAGACCAGGCAACATCCTGGTAAATCTCCTCTGCACATTTTCCCATGCTTCCACATCCTTCCCAAAATATGGCGACCAGAACTGTACACAATATTCCAAGTGCGGTCGCACTAGCATTTTGTACAGTTGCAGCATGATATTGCAGCTCCGGAACTCAATCCCTCTACATGAAACCTAACAAACTGTATGCCTTCTTAACAGCACTATCAACCTGGGTGGCAACTTTCAGGGATCTGTGTCATTAGACTCCAAGATCCCTCCGCACATCCACACTACCAAGAATCTTTCCATTGACCCAGTACTCTGCCTTCCTGTTATTCTTCCCAAAGTGCACCACTTCACATTTAGCTGCATTGAACTCCCTTTTGCCACCTCTCAGCCCAATTCTGCAGTTTATCCAAGTCCCCCTGCAACATTCTTCCAAACTGTCCACTACTCTACCGACTTTAGTGTCATCAGCAAATTTACTAATCCATCCACCTATGCCTGCATCTAAATCATTTATAAAAATAACAAACCGCAGTGGTCCCAAAACAGATCCTTGTGGCACACCACTAGTAACCGGACTCCAGGCTGAATATTTTCCATCCACCAGCACCCGCTGCCTTCTTTCAGAAAGCCAGTTTCTAATCCAAACTGCTAAATCATCCTCAATTCCATGCCTCTGCATGTTTTCCAACAGCCTACCATGTGGAACCTTATCAAAGGCTGAAGTCCATATATATCACCGTAACTGCCCTACCCTCATCTACATGCTTGCTCACCTTCTCAAAAACCTCAATGAGGTTTGAGAGACACGACTTGCCCTTGACGAAACCATGTTGACTATCTGAAATCAAATTGTTGCTTGCTAGATGATTATAAATCTTATCTCTTATAATCCTTTCCAAAACCTTTCCTACAACAGAAGTAAGGTTCACTGGTCTATAATTACCTAGGTTATCTCTACTGCCCTTCTTGAACGAGGGCATAACATTTGCAATCCTCTGGTACTAAACCTGTAGACAATGACGACTCAAATATCAAAGCTAAAGGCTCTGCTATCTCCTCCCTAGCTTCCCAGAGAATCCTCGGATAAGTGGCATCCGGCCCAGGGGACTTGTCTACTTTCATTCCTTCTAGAATTGATAACACCTGTTAATAACTAACCTCGATCCTTTCTAGTCTAATATCTCGTACCTCATTCTTCTCCTGTACAATATTCTCCTTTTCCTCAGTAAAAACTGATGAGAAATGTTTGTTTAGCACCTCTCTGATCTCCACAGAGTCCACACTCCATTTCCCACTTCTGCCTTTGACTGGCCCTATTCTTACCCTAGTCATCCTTTTATTTCTCACTTACCTATAGAAAGCTTTACGATTCTATTTGTGAAAGACTGCTCGTATCCTCTCTTTGCTCTTAACTTTCTCTTTAAATCCTTCCTAGCTGATGTGTAACTCTTCATTGCTTCCTCTGAGCCATAAGCCTCCTTCTTCTGCTTAACAAGAGATGCAATTTCTGTTGTAAACCATGGTCCCCTTACCTTGTCACTTCCTCCCTGCCTGACAGGGACATACCTATCAAGGGCACGCAATATCTGTTCCTTAAACCAGCTCCACATTTCCATTGTCTGCATCCCCTGCATTTTGCTACCCCATTCTATGCATCCTAATTCTTGCGTAATCGCATTGTAATTGCCCTTTGCCCCATCGATAACTCTTGACCTGTGGCATGAATCTATCCCTTTCCATCGCTAAACTAAACGTAACTGAATTATGGTCACTCTCTCCAAAGTGCTCACCTACAACTAAATCACACACCTGGCCTGGTTCATTACCAAGCACCAGATCCAGTGTGGCCTCCCCTCTTGTCGGCCCTTTGACATACTGTGTCAAGGAACCCTCCTGTACACATTGGACAAAAACTGATCCATCCGACGTACTAGAGTTTATAGCATTTCCAGTCAATGTTGGGGAAGTTAAAGTCCCCCATAATGACCACCCTGTTCCTTTCATTTCTACCCAAAATAATTTTGCCTATCCTCTCTTCCACCTCCCTGGAACTCTGCGGAGGCCTATCAAAAACTCCAAGCAGTGTGACCTTCCTTTCCTCTTTCTAACCTCAGCCCTCGTCAAAAATTCTTTCAGCCTCTGTTATACTATCCTTGACTAACAAGGCCATGCCTCCCCTTCTTTTACCGCCTTGCCTGTTCTAAATGTAAGATCTAATCCCTGGAACCTGAAACATCCATTCCTCACCCTGCTCTATCCATGTCTCCGAAATGGGCACAACATCGAAGTCCCAGGTACCTATGCATGCTGCAAGCTCACCTACCTTATTTCGGATACTTCTGGTGTTTTTCTTAGTCACCATTACTGATATCAGCATTTGAATTCAAGACTAATGGATTGAATCTAAATTGCTTATTTAGTTGATGGGATATGCACACAAGTCTCTGGGTCATTTGTCCAGGCCTCATGATTACTAGTCCAGTAACATTACCACTACCCTCTGGGATACAATCCACAATAAGTATCCATACATCTAACACTGATACAACATTCCTAACTTCAGTTTTATCCTGCAGTCTCCATGCTCAAAGATAGGTGTAATCTTGCCTCCTCATAATCCCTTAATTCATATATTGCTTTAATCAAAAATAAGTTAGAAATGTATTTTGATTTTGTTTTCTATATCCACCATTTGTTTCAGATTTTACATTATTAAATATTAATTTCAGGAATTTCGTTCTTCACTTTTGGCACTTTGAAAAGTATTGGCCTCAGTCAGGCTCCTGGTATTCTTGGAAGGCCTTCGTCTGACAATCCGAATGTTCTGGTTTTAAAAACCCACGTGAACTTGCTATGTGGTGGAATAGCAGGCGCATTTGCTCAAACAGTATCGTAAGTGTTCATCAGCATAACTGGGAGGAGAGCAAGGGCCATGCCCATTCTGCTGCACTGTAATCATAGCAGACAATTATGTATCAGTTATATTTGTTGATGTCATCTTCATCTAAAATTTCACATTTATGTCTTGATCTTTAATGGGATGTGGCCTTCACTGATAAGTCTAGTATTTGTTGCCCATCCCTAATTGTCCTTAAACTGAGTGGCATGTTATGAGCATTTCAGAGTTAACCACATTGTTGAAAATCTGGACACTCATAGGAACAGGATCCTGGACAAATGACCCTTCAGCATGCTTCATCTCTCAATGAGGTCATGGCTGATCTGTTGCCTAACTCTATATGCATGCCTTGGTATTGACGATACCCCCACTCTCTGCCTTCAGTGGATCAGTTGTACTCTTAATCAGCCATTTTCCCTTTACATAAGATCTCCTTATTGTCTTTTATGCCTCCTACACGTTTCTTTTCATAATTATGCAGGTTGGACTAGATAAGGATGGCAGATTTCCTTCCCTAAAGGGTAGTAGTAAACCTTACGGGTTTTACAACAATTGATGGTAGATTCATGCTCACTGTGGACTAGCGTTATCTTCTGGATTTAATTAATCACATTTAATTTCCACTGGCTGTGGTGGAAATGTCCACCAAATGTCCTGAACCGTTAGCCTGGGTGTCCGATGACCTTACCACTGACCACCATCTCCCCAAGATTGGGACAGCTGATCTGTTTGTAGCAGATTTGTATGATGAGACTATAACAGATCCCCATGATCAGATGGTCATGTATCTCATTGAATTAGTTCATGGCTGATTTGAATGCTAATACCATTAACCCTTCTTTTTGTAAAACATTTAATATCCTTGCCTACAAAAATCTTTTAATCTCAGTTTTAAATATGCAATAACCCTTGTGAGAAAATTTCAAATGCCCACAGGGATACAATCCACAGTATGTGTCTATACATCTAACACTCATACAGCATTCCTAACTGCAGTTTTATATTGCGGTTTTATCCTGCAGTCTCCATGCTCAAAGATAGGCTGTAATCTTGCCCCTCATAAGCCCTTGTGTGAAAAAGTGCTTCCTGACATCACTCCTGAGCAACCTAACTCTAATTGTAAAGTGAAACTCCTGTTGTTCTGGGCTCTCACACCAGAAGAATTTGTTTTGTAATTTTGTAATGTTTTAACTTCATTAAACATCTCAATTAGGTCACTCCTTAAATCTCTTATAAACAAGGAAAACAACTCTAGTTTATAAAACGTAGACAGCTCTACAGCTGTGACATACTTCCATCCCTTTGTATTTTAGCCCTGTTGTGCCTTTCTCATTTATTTTTCATCCCTGTCTCTTTGTTTTCACTGACTTCTGTAATTTGATCCCTACATTTTTCTGCTCATCCACAATTAAGTCTTTCAGATCACCCACAGTTCCTAGCTTCCAACATATTAGAAATATTTCTTTTCCATCTTCCTTGGGCTCGATGTTATTAACTTTGTCCTCTCCCACATTGAACTCCGCCTGCTCTGATTGCATCTGTCAGTTTTCCTTTGCAATTTTCATCTCCTATGCAAATTGCTTGCTGAACCAACAAACTTAACAATATCAGCAAACGCATTATTCTAATTTTTCTCTGACCACTTATAAATATAGTGAAAAGCCATGGCCCAGTACAGGTTTGTCACAGTTAGTACAGACCCATTATCACAACTCTCTCTCACCTATCTCCTAACCAATTCTCTATTCATGCCAATAGTTTGACTTTGATTCCACATTCTCCCATTTCTGTTAAGCTCCTTACGTGGACTTGGGTCAACTGTCTTCTGCCGGTCCATATAAATAATACAAAAGAACCTCAATTATCTGGCATTCGATCATCCAAAAATCAGATTATCTGGCAAGATTGCAAGGTCCCAATACTTGGTTAAACTATATTATCCAGCATTCAGTTATCCGGAATTCGATTAACCAATCAAAATACTCCCTACCTGTGTCCTTCGGGTGATCGAGATAATCACTCCCTTATCGACCAACTTTGTTGTTTTCCCAAAAGCTTTACTCAGTTGGTTAGATATAACTAACTATTCAACCATTACATATCTGGAGTGAATCAGCTCATAGAGTCCACACTGATTCTCTGAAGAGCATGCCACCCAGACTTAACCCCCTATCATATTCCTATAACCAGACATTTCCCATAACCTATGCCTCCTTGAGCAATTTAGCAGGCCAATCCACCTAACATGCACGTCTTTGGACTGTGGAAGGAAACCATAGCACCTGGAGGAAACCTATTCTGACTCCTTGCTGACTGTCTCAACAGTCAATTTTTGCTCAAATCACAGTCACTTAAGGGTGCAATTCTTAAATTAGTAGAGACTGTTTGGCACATTGGCCCAAGTTTGGTCAGTGGGTAGGTTTGGGCATTAAGTGGCCTTGGGTAGTGGGCAAGGCTGAGATGAAAAAGTAAATTTGTGGTGTGCGGATTTTATCGTTGATGTTTTTAAAATTATTGCTTGGAATATATTTTCAGGAAGTCTGTTGAATGTTATTGATGTTGTAGATATCCTCTAGATGTGGCTCGGAGGCGAATGCAGCTAGGCTCCATTCTGACTGAAGCTGATAAATGTGTGTAAGTACAATCTTTATACACCCAAAGATTTTTCTGGTAATGACAGGATTGTGATACGACAGTGTCTCAGCCCCCCTCTCTCCTGCACAATAAAGCAGTTGCCACATATAAATTCAAATCAGTGACTGGAACACTTTAACTACAGTGAAGGATGTGCAATAAAATGAGTGTACCAAAACATTCTGTTTAAATTTGTGTAACCTCACAGACTAGGCAGGCTCCATTACTCACTGATTTGGAAGCTGTGTCAGCAAATGTGTAGAAGTGAATGCAAGACCCTGGAAGTGGTTATTTAAACACATTCTCCTTTTTAGATTAACCTCATGGGGGCTTTATCTGCTTCCCTCTACTTTATAAACTGTGATAATTCAGACAGTGACCCTGTTATTCCTGTGTGCCATTCTACTCACTGATCACTCCCATTAACTGTTGGCTATTATCCAGTGGATATTTTCTCTTTCTCTCTTTCGCTGTCCCTCCTCCCAGTGAAAGGATGCCATGAATCGGGGTCAGACTCTTACCTGGGATCAGCAGACAGAGACCCTGTGATCGGCACACAATGATATTGGACATTTGTTGGATTAAGACTATTAATGAGCATTGATAAATGCACCGTTTCTTCAGTGGTTGTAACCAGCTGGTTAATTCAACAAGAATACTTAATGAATTCTGACATTGTACTTTCAAGAAGAATAATTTCATGTTTAATCTTTGTTACACCATCAGATCGATGTGCAAAACTCTGAAATATGTCTATAAAGTGCATGGCATACAGAAGGGCCTCTACCGGGGACTCACGCTCAATTACATTCGCTGTATCCCATCTCAAGCAGTGGCATTTACCACCTATGAACTGATGAGACAAGTTCTTCATCTGAACTGAGGGCATTTCGGAATGTTACCAGGACTATCAAATTCATGATTGTGATCTTGTGACTGTCAACCAGAAGAACATTTCCACAGTAGAGACTCTGATGTGAGAACTGCTGGGCACTAAACTGTTATTTATTTAATTGAGTAATTAATTGTGATTAAGATTGAAAGTCAGCATCAGTGTTCTGTGTTTTCAGGTTTGTGAAAATTATTGCCGTCCTATTCCATCCTTGCATTTCACTAGGCTTGGTAATCAATTTCAGCTTCTATACCCCAATTCTGAGAAGAGAGAGATGAGGTTAACATAGAGTCATAGAATCATAGAGATGTACAGCATGGAAACAGACCCTTTGGTCCAACCCGTCCATGCCGACCAGATATCCCAACCTAATCTAGTCCCACCTGCCAGCACCCGGTCCATATCCCTCCAAACCCTTCCTATTCATATACCCATCCAGATGCCTTTAAATATTGCAGTTGTACCAGCCTCCACCACTTCCTCTGGCAGATCATTCCATATTTGCACCACCCTCTGCATGAAAAAGTTGCCCCTTAGGTCTCTTTTATACCTTTCCCCTCACCCTAAACCTATGCCCTCTAGTCCTGAACTCCCCGACCCCAGGGAAAAGACCTTGTCCAATGTACTACAGTTACCATTGTCAGTTTTCCAATACTTTATGTATGAATGTTTTATTCTCAATCTGTTAATATTCCATTACACAAATATAACAAATATGAGGCTTATTTTGCACACTCAATCATATATTTGATGAAAGTTCATTTTTAAATACTGTAAAACTTGTAATCTCCAGCAATTGGATTCCAGTAAAGCTTTGACTTTTTGTAGAGCTGACCTTGAAATTGGTTGTGTTTGGAATATTGTTTCAGTCAATCCTTTTCCTCTGGATGGCAATATTAAACTTCCAGCAATTTGATGGGAATTTTTGCAGAATGTCCAATGGAAAACATTGCATTTGAGCAATAATGACCTCCATTGTCCCTTTATCCAAGTCATTCCACCATCTACCAAAACCTTGAATGCAGGGCTGCACGAGCAGCCATGTCCAGATCTTCATTTGTTAAATCGCTTGGTCTACCTGTTTGGAGGATTAGAATTGCAAGGGACTGGCACAGTTCAGAAACAGACCATCTGGTTATAGGGTGTGATGCTGGAAAGAGCACAGCAGATCATGCAGCATCTGAGGAGCAAGAGAGTTGATGTTTCAGGCTTAACCATTCATCAGGACTGTTGTTTCAGGGCAGAGGAGATGAACAGGAAGTTGCAGTTGGCAGGACTTTCACTGAGGTCTTCGCGGATGGAGGAGGAAAACTTCAAGGTGGCCATCTTTGGAAGTGGCTTCGCAGTGTAGTTTGCAGCAATTAGGAAATAGTGAGCACTGCAGATACTGGAGAAGTCTGAGTCGATGAAGTGTGGTGTGCTGGAAAAAGCATAGCAGGTCGGGCAGAGTCGACAAATTGGGCTTGACTGTTCATCAGGAGTCTTCACTATCTGTTCAACTGGTCCATGCCAGATATATATTGTCCACAAAAAACAGGACAAATCCAAGCCAGCCCATTACCATCCCATCAGTCTAATCCCAATCAACAGGAGAGTGATGGAACATCCACAGTGCTATTAAGCAGCATTTGCTTAGCAAACAACCCGCACGATGGCCACAACAGCCAATCATCTCATGACAATCCCGGCTTTGGTTCAAGCATGGACAAAAGAGCTGAATTCCAGAGATGAGGTGACAGTGACAACCCTTGACAGAGCAGGAGGAGGAAAATTTTCTCTTTACTACCATGAGCACTTCCTTCAGCTTTTCCTCGGAGCACCTGCACCATCTATTCCACATTTTCAGTTTCATGTATTGTTTTCGGTGCAGGCTGTATCAGCTCAGGTCCAGTTTCAGCAATGCTGAGATGAACTTCACATTGGCCCTGGGTTCCTAAAACACCCTGAGGAGCTCACAGCCCACAACCTGAGCTGCCTTATGGGAATGCCCTGTGTGTCCTTCAGCTTGGCATGGAGGTAGGTTTTGAACAGGCTACTGTTGCACATCATCCTTCATCTGCTGTTCTGAAACGCGTTGGCATTTTTCCTGCCAGATGGTGGGTATCCCCAGTGGAGGGCTGTCTATGCAGTCGTTTTCCCACTTCTCATCAGGGATCTAGGGTGAAGGGGCTGAGTGTAGTAGTCCCATGGAATCACAGATTGCAATAACTTACAGAATCTCAGTCCAACTGTTTGTTCTGTGTTTCTGTGAAGTCTGTGAATCACAGTTGTAGGTGATTTCAAACATTTGTTGTGATTTTGGTTACATTTCAACCTGATCTTTTGATTTCCAGTGTGGGCAAGTCAGAGGACTTTGTTGTGGGTTTACCTTTGGTCCTGGCCAAGTAGGTGATTAGAATGTAGAACAGTACCGCAAAGGAGCAGACCCTGCAGCCCACTGTTATGCTGAACATGAAACCAAATTAAACTAATCCCTTCTGTCTGCCCTCGGTTCATATCCCTCCATTCCTTGTATATTCATGTGTTTATCTAAAAGCCCCTTGAACACCCCAATCATATTTGTCTCCATCACTACTCCTGGCAATTCACCTAACTTGTACATCTTTGGACTGTGTTGGGAAACCGGAGCAAACCAACGCAGACACAGGGAGAATGTGCAAGCTTCACACAGACAGTCGTCCGAGGCTGGGATTAAACTGGGTCACTGATGCTGTGAGGCAGCAATGCTAACCACTGAGCCACCGGTCACCCCTCAGCCTCCGCAACTCCAGAGAAACCAATTTGAATTTTTTTAGCCTTACCTTATAGTTCATACTCTTAATCCAGGCAGCGTCCTGGTAAACCTCTTCTGCATCCTCCCCAAAGCCTAAATGTTCTTCCTGCAACGTGGCTACCAGAATTGAAAGCAATACTCTTAAGCATGGCCGAACCATAGTCTTATAAAGCTCTAATATGATATCCTGACTCTTGTACTGAATTCCCTGACTAATAAAAACAAGCATGCCATATGCCTTCCTTACCATCCTATCTCCTTGTGTGGCCACTTTCAGGGAGCCATAGACTTGAACCCCATGATCCCTCTGTATATCATTGCTATTAAGAGTCCTGCCATTAACTGTATACTTCCCCTTAACATTGGATCTCCAAACGTGAAACACCTCACACTTACCTGGATTAAACACCACCTGCCATTTCTCTGCCCATATATGCAACTGATCTATATCCTACTGTGTCAATTGAGACAACCTTCTACATTGTCCACAACTCCCCCAATCTTTGTGTCATCTGCAGACTTACTAACCCATCCATCTTTGTTTTCATCCAAGTCATTTTATATAAATCACAAACCATGATGTGGAGGTGGCACTGTTGGACTGGGTGGACAAAATAAAATCTCTCAACACCAGGTTATAGTCCAACAGGTTTATTTGGAAGTACTAGCTTTCAGAGCGCTGCTCCTTCGTCTATGGAGCAGAATCATAAGACACAGAATTTACAGCAAAAGATCACAGTATCATGCATGCAACTGATGATATATTGAACAAACCTAGATTGCTGTTAAGTCTTTTATCTTTTAGAATGGGTTGCAGGTTTCGGTTCAATAGTATGTAAATCCCAGAACTTCTTTCAGATCACATTCTCGAGATAATTTAAGGTTTCATAAAAAAAGTGACATTTCAGCACAGACAGTGCATTAAAGGTGTGAGGTTTGAGTCCGTCTGTATCCATACCTTGAGTCAGGCTGGTTTTATTTCCAAAGTAGATTAGATTCCCTACAGTATGGAAACAGGCCTTTCGGCCCAACAAGTCCACACCAACCTTCCGAAGAGTAACCCACCCAGACCCATTCCCCTACATTTACCCTTGACTAATTCACCTAACAATATGGGCAATTTAAAGTGGCCAATTCACCTGGCCTGCACATCTTTAGATTGTGGGGGGAAACCAGAGCACCCAGAGGGAACCCACGCAGACACGGAGAATGTGCAAACACCACACAGACAGTCACTTGAGGCAGGAATCAAACCCGGGTCCCTGGTGCTGTGAGGCAGCAGTGCTAACCACTGAGCCACCGTGCCACCCTTGTAGGAATCCTGCGTAGGAATTTATAAAATTGTTGCATGGATTGACTGCAGATTGTGTGCTTTTTGAACAAAATAGAATGTATCTGCAATTATAATTCTGCAAATGCAAATTCACCCCATAGATATATATGTGTTAGCGTGAGGGGGAGAGAGAGAGAGAGTGTGTGTGTTTACGTGTGAGAGTGTATGCACCTCTCCGGGGGGGGGGGGGGGTATATATGTGTGCGTATAAGAGGGATCTGCGTGAGTGTGAATACGTAAGAGTGTATAGTGTAGTGGGGTCACCTGTAGTGTGACGTGAACCCAAGTCCTGGTTGAGGCCATCCTCACGGGTACTGAACTTGGCTATCAGCCTCTGCTTGGCCACTCTGCTGTTCTGTATCCTGAAGTCCAGTAGAGGTCACAGTATGGATCCCTGTGGAACACCACTAATTATGAACCTCCTGTCAGAAAAACGCTCTTCCATCACTACCCTCTTTCTTCTATGGGCAAGCCAATTTTGAATCCAAACAGCCAAGTCACTGTGGATCCCATGCGTTTTAATCTCGTTGAGCCTACTGTGAGGGATCTTGTTAAAAGCCTTACTAAAATCCAGGCGGACAACATCCACTGCTCTACCCTCCTCAATTGCCTTCATCATCTCCTTGAAAAATTCAATTAAGTTAGTAAGACATGACCTGCTCCACGAAAAGCCTGACTGTCGCTATAATTAGGCTATGCTTTTCCAAATGCACGTAAATTCCACCCCTAAGAATCCTTTTGAATAGCTTCCCAACCACTAATGTGAGACTCAGCAGTCTATGGTTTCCTGGATCATCCCTCTTTTTCTTTTTGAATAGAGGAACAACATTAGCTACTTGGTAGTCCTCAGGGACCTCTTCACTGGCTAGAGAGGATACAAAGATCTTGGTCAAGTCCACAGCAAATTCATCTCTTGCCTCTCTCATCAGGCCCTGGGGACCTTATTCACCTTCATGTTCTCCAACACCACTTCTTTCTTGATCTCAAAATGTCCTAGCATGTTAGCATACCCCACACTAATCTTAGTATCATCTATATCCTAGTGGGTGAATATGGCAAATACTTATTTAGAATCTCGCCATATTCTCTGCCTTTATCCTTGAGTGGTTCTACCCTCTCCCAAGTTTATCTGCTTGCTTTTAAGATATGTATAAAATGCCTTGGGATTCTCTTTATGCCAAGGACATTTCATGGCCTCTCCTAATTTCCTGCTTGAGCTCTTTCCTGCTTTCTTTATATCCCTTCAGAGAAAGCACAGAGTACCCACCAATGCCTTTGAGGGAGAGAGATGCCTTTATTCCAATTCCATTTAGATTTAGCTTCCTAACCTTCTCCCTAACAGTTAAAGGTTTGCATTACCCTTAGAATTTTGCCTGTAAACTGATCAATTGGAAAACATGGGTGACTTACTGGTGATGGTTAACAAATGTGGAAAAAAATTCCATGGATGATTTGGGGAGGGAAAAAATGTCCAGGTGCAACACACTTGAGATTTTGCTATTTCAAGTTGCAGAAGCTTTGATTTAGTAGTGATCTGGATGGTGAGTGAAAGAAACCACAGAGTTGTACAGCACAGAAACAGACCCTTGCCATAAATACAAGGCAACAGGTGCAGCTTGGCAAGTGTTTGGTTTTATGTTCTGCTCCAGAGAAAATCAAACAGCCTTGAAATGAGCAGCTTTTCTGTTTTCAGATGGAATTTTGGTGCAGAAGGTAGTTTGGAGTAGGCTGTTGCAAACTGATAAATATTTGCAATTGAAACTTTTTGAAGACCGTCCAGTTTCATTAATCAATAATTCTCTGGTGTGTTGATCCTGGTGTGCTCCACACAAATCAGAATTCAGGCTTAAAGACTCATGATTAATTATTTAAACATCTAACTTGGCATCCCGACAGGGATTTCTTGGAACATGAATCCTGGAAATGAAAACATTTAACACCCCCCCCCGTACTATCACTAAAATGTGTCCCTACAGCTGCCCCCAGCTTGCCATTAATTGCTGAATCATGCCCAAGGAATCTCAGCTAGGTTGCAGTAATTGAAAATGCAGAGTGATTAATTAGGTTGGTAAGGACTATAATTTAGTTGTGATACCGGGACGGCACAGCGGTTAGCACTGCTGCCTCACAGCACGAGGGTCCCAGGTTCGATTCCAGCCTCGGGCAACTGTGTGGAGGTTGCACATTCTCCGTGTCTGCGTGGGTTTCCTCCGGGTGCTCTGGTTTCCTCCCACAGTCCAAAGATGTGCAGGTCAAGTGAATTGGCCATACTAAATTACCTGTAGTGTTAGGTGCATTAGTCAGAGGGAAATGGGTCTGGGTGGGTTACTCTTCAGAGGGTCAATGTGGACTTGTTGGGCCGAAGGGCCTGTTTCCACACTGTAGGGAATCTAATATAATCATCTGGCTCTGAAAAGGAGAATTAGAAGCTTAATATTCCAGAGTGCAAGATACCCAGTAAACATAGGGAAGGTAAGGCATCTTAACTCAGAAAATCACAAGACAGGATCAGTGAGGTTCAGATGTTGGTAAACAGGACCCCATCTTCAGTAGTTGTAGGGAAGTTCAGGGTATAAATCAGAAAATTGGACGCACGTTTAGTAAGAGTATTACAGCAATTGTAGGGGACTTTAACCTTAAATAGACTAGGTAAACCAAATTTGCAGTAACAGTTCATGGAATGTACAATATTTTTCTAGATAAGTTTACTAAGGAAGCAACTAGGGAAAGGATATTTTGGAGCTAATATGTGCAATGAGGAGAGGTTAATTAATAACCTTTAATTAATAATGTTTACTACTATTACACTTCTTATGACAGCATTTAATATAAAATTTGACAGCTTACGTCTGATACTAAATCTCAAAACAAAAAGCAAAGGGGTGAGATTGCAAAGTTTGTTTGAAAAACATGATGAGTTATGATGCAATTAGATTAGATTAGATTACTTAGTGTGGAAACAGGCCCTTCGGCCCAACAAGTCCACACCACCCCGCCGAAGCGCAACCCACCCATTCCCCTACATTTACCCCTTACCTAACACTAGGGGCAATTTAGCATGGCCGATTCACCTGACCTGCACATCCTCGGACTGTGGGAGGAAACCGGAGCACCCGGAGGAAACCCACACAGACACGGGGAGAACGTGCAAACTCCACACAGTCAGTCGCCTGAGGCGGGAATTGAACCCGGGTCTCTGGCACTGTGAGGCAGCAGTGCTAACCACTGTGCCACCGTGCCGCCCACGAATTCTGATGAAAGATCATTGCCCAAAACATTAACTGTCTCACTCTCTCTCCATGATACTGTCAGACCTGCTAAGCATTTCGCTTTTACTAAAATGAGATTTGTTGAGGAATGACTTGCATTGTAACCGAAAACAAAATTCCGACAGCAGCCAAACCCAGCATCCCAATGTGGCTAACAGGAATTAAAGATGATATTCCAAAATATAGCCAAAACATATGTGGCATTTCATAAGAAATTGATAAGGAAACCATCTGGAGATGTAAAACAGATGAAGGGGAGGCAATGGCCTAGTGGAATTATTGCTAGACTGTTAATCCAGAAACTCAGCTAATGGTCTGGGGACCCAGGTTCAGATTCTGCCATGTCAGATGGTGGGATTTGAATTTTTTTCAAAAATCCAGAATTAAGAATCTACTGATGACTATGAAACCATTGTCAATTATTGGAAAAATTCACCTGGTGCAGTAATGTTCTTCAGGGAAGGCAATCTGCCATCCCTAGCCCACATGTATGAGGGTTGTATTTGCATAGGATGCTTTTCAGAAGATTGGTGTGGACTTAAGCTGAAAGGGCTCTTTCCACACTGCAGGGATTCTATGATTTTGCGACTCCAGACCAACCACAATGTGGTTGACTCTCAACTGTCCTCTGAAATGCTCTAGCGTATCAATCGCTACAAAGTCTCAATGAAGAAATGAAACCAAACACACTGCCCAGCATTGACCCAGGCAAAAGACAACAGCAGAAACAGCTCAGTTGACCCTGCAAAGTCCTCCTTACTAACATCCGGGGCGAATGCCAGAATTGGGAGTGCTTCCTCACAGACTAGTCAAGCAACAGTCTGACAGTCTTATTTATTGGAATCATACCTTACAATGTTCCAGACACTACCATTGCCATCCCTGGGTATATCCTACCCCACGGCAGGACAGACCGAGCAGAAGTGGCTATACAGTGGTATACAGTCAGGAGGAAGCTGTCCTAAGAGTTCTCAACATTGACTCCTCATACCATGAAGTCTCATGTTTCAGGTTAAACATGGGCAAGGAAACCTCTTGCTGGTTGCCTCGTACTATCCTCCTCAGGCTGATAATTAGTAGTCCTCATACCGAACATTTGGAGGAGGCACCAAGGGTGGCAAGGACGCAAGGTATGCTTTGGCTTAGGATTTCAAGGTCCACCATAGAGTGTGGCTTGGTAGCAGAACTACATTGAGCTGATTGGATTCTAAAGGACGCAGCTGCTGGACTGAGTCTGTGGCAGGTGGTGACAGAACCAACAAGAGGGAAAAACATAACTGACCTCATCAAGTGGGCGGCACGGTGGCACAGTGGTTAGCACTGTTGCCTCACAGCGCCAGAGACCCAGGTTCAATTCCCGCCTCAGGCAACTGACTGTGTGGAGTTTGCACGTTCTCCCAGTGTCTGCGTGGGTTTCCTCCAGTTTCCTCCCACAGTCCAAAGATGTGCAGGTTAGGTGAATTGGCCATGCTAAATTGCTCATAGTGTTAGGTAAGGGGTAAATGTAGGGATATGGGTGGGTTGGGCTTCGGCCGGTCGGTGTGGACTTGTTGGGCCGAAGGGCCTGTTTCCACATTGTAATGTAATCTAATCTAATTACCAATCTGCCATGCGGAGATGCACTGTCCGTGACAATATTGATAAGAGTGATCGCCACACAGTTCTTGTGGAGATGAAGTCCTGCCTTCTCATTCAGAATACCCTCCACTGTGGGGAAATCTAATCTGAACAGAGTGTGGAAACAGGCCCTTCGGCCCAACAAGTCCACACTGACCCTCCGAGTAATCCACCCAGACATTTTCCTCTGACTTGCATCTATCACTATGGGCAAATTAGCATGGCCAGTCCACCTGACCTGCACATCTTTGGATTGTGGGAGGAAACCGGAACACCCAGAGGAAACCCATACAAACATGGAGAGAATGTGCAAACTCCACACAGTCACCCAAGGCTGGAATCGAAGCTGGGTCCCTGGTGCTGTGAGGCAGTAGTGCTAAGCACTGAGCCACTGTGCCATCCTGTTTTGTGTGACATTATCACTGTACTAAATGGGTCAGGTTTCAAACAGATCTTGCAAGGCAAGACAACATCCACAGGTGCTCAACAACAGCAGAATCATACTCAAACACAATCTGCAACCTCACGGCTTGGCATATCCCCCACTCAACCATTACCATCAAGCCAGGGGATCAATCCTAGTTCAACGAAGAGTGCAGAAGAGCATGCCAGGAGCAGCACCATGCATCGCTCAAAAATGAGGTACCAACCTGGTGAAGCTACCAAACAGGACTACTTGCATGCAAAACAACATAAGCAGCAAGTGATATACACAACTAAGCAATCCCCATGACCAATGGATCAGATCTACGCTCTGCAGTCCTGCCACATCCAGTCATCAAAGGCGGTGTACATTTAAACAATTCACCAGAGGAGGCTGCTCCACAAATATCCCCATCCTCACAAATCCAAAAGGTGAGGCTGAAGGATTCACAGCCATCTTCAGTTGCAAGTGCCAAGTGGATGATCCATCTTGTCTTCTTCCAGATGTCCCCAGCATTACAGATACTAGTCTTCAGCCAATTCAATTCACTCTGTCATATTAAGAAATGGTTGGAGGCACTGGATACTAAGGCAATATTCCTGACAATATTCTGGCTTTAGTACTGGAGACTTGCGCTCCAAAACTTGCTGCTCCCCTAACAAAGCTGTTTCAGTACAACTACAACATTTGCATCTACCCAACAATGTGGAAAATTGCCCAAGTATGTCCTGTAAATAAAAAGCACAACAAATTCAGTCTGGCAATTACCACCTGATCAATCTATCCTTGATCAAAGTGATGAAAGATGTCATCAATAGGGCTATCCAACAGCACTTGCTCAGCAATAACCTGCTCAGTGATGCCCAGTTTGGGTTCTGTCAGGGTCACTCAGGTCCTGACCTCATTACAGCCCTGGTTCAAACATGGACAAAAGAGCAGAATTCTAGAGGTGCCAGCCCTTGATATCAAGGAGCCCCAGCAAAACTGGAATTAATGGGTAGAGGGAAAAATCTCCAAGATCACCTCTCAGGCGCTCGCCATCCTGACTTGGAAATATATTGCCATTTCTTCACGGTTGCAATGTCAAAATCCTGGGGCTCCCAAACAATATTGTAGGGTGGCACAGTGGTTCACATTGCTACCTCACAGCACCAGGGACCTGGGTTCAAAATCAGCCCTGGGTGACTGTCCTATGGAGTTTGCACATTCTCTTCTCTGTGTGGATTTCCTCCAACAGTTCAAAGATGCACAGGTTCAGTGGATTGGCCATGGTAAATGACCCTGCAGTACCCAGACATATGTAGGCTAGGTGGATTAGCCAAGGTGAATGCAGGTTTACGGGAATAGAGTTGGAGTCTGAGTCTGGGTGGGATGCTCTTCAGAGCGTCAGTTTGGAACTAATGGGCCGAACGTTATCTTTCCACACTGTTGGAATTCTATGAGTGATTCTTGAGGGCACCTCCCTCAATGACTACAGTCATTTAAGAGGAGGGCTCGCCATCAAGAACAAAATGGTTTGACCTCACCAGTGGCGCTCATATCCCACGAACAGGTAAAAACCAAACATCCAGCTGTTTCTGAGCCTGGGCTGTAGCAAAATGAACAAAGGACCAGTAGATTAAGAGAGGTTTTATTGAATTAACACACTTCCTTATTTGGAGTAGAAGGTACACTGATCATGGATATTTATGATACACTCAAATTTATCTCTTCATACCAATTACAAATTCTATAACAAGTCGCACAGACATCATTAAACTCTTCTCAATGATTCAATTTTTCTTGCTATACCACCACTTGTCCACTACAGAGAAAAAGAAAACCAGTATTATAAAAGAACACAATTAAGGACATTCCACTTAAATACAACCACATTTCAGCATGATTGGATCAAATTCAGAGTCATGACAGCATGGAAAACCCATCTTCACCCCATCAAGTCTATGCTGGCTTTCTGTAGAGCAATCAGTGCCATTTTCTGCACCATATTTCCATAGTTCTGCATGCTAAGAGAAGGTGGAGGAGGCAGAGGTTGTTGGAGGAAACTGATTAATGCTGAATTTGAATGTAGCTAACATGGAGCAACCACGTGCAAGGGTACGTGATGTCTCTGATCGTGTTTTCCGGGTCCTGGAGGGGGGATCGGCGCAACATCGAGGGCCCAAGGGCCTGTACTGCGCTGTATTCTTCTATGTTCTATGTTCTATAACCACCATTCTGTGGGTCAAGAATTCCAAGGATTTATAACCACTTAAATAAAGTAGTTTCCTGCGTCAGTACTAAATGGTCAAGCCCCTGACATCATCTTCTGGACTCAAGAAGGAGAATTAAATTCTTCAGTGCTTATTCTAGTTAAATCCTCACAAAATACATTCCTGAATGAGATCATCTCTCATTCTCTCAATTACTGTTAAGAAATGTTAACCTACTCAATCCCAGAATCAATCTAGTGATTGTTACACTAAATCTCAGGAAATACATATTAGAATTCTGAAGAAGGGTCACCAAACTTGAAATGTTAACTGTTTCTTTCGCCATAGATACTGCCAGACCTGGTGAGGTTCTCCACCAATTTTTGTTCTGGTTTCTGAAGTACATCTTTCTTAGGGTTCAGAGATCAGAAATCTAGCGGTGACCAGCAATGTCCTGGACAAATGCTGCAAGCCTTCCACACTTGCATTTCAACCCTTTTACAAAAAAAGGTCCATGCATCATTTGACTTCCTAACAGCTTTCCGTATTTGCCTATTTACCTGTGTTTCATGTGCAAATCACTGATACTGACATTTGTAAATTTACCTTTTAAAATCATATTTATCTATTATTCTCACCAAAATGAATTATCTCATATTTCCCCACATTAATTGGAGGTGTAGTGGACAGCGAAGAAGGTCACCTCAGATTACAACAGGATCTTGACCAGATGGGCCAATAGGCTGAGAGGTGGCAGATGGAGATTAATTTAGATAAATGCGAGGTGCTGCATTTTGGGAAAGCAAATCTTAGCAAGACTTATACAGGGAGTGCAGGTTCTTAGCTCCTTGAAAGTGAAGTTGCAGGTAGATAGGATAGTGAAGACAGCGTTTGGTATGCTTTCCCTTATTGGTCAGAATATTGAGTACAGGAGTTGGGAGGTCATGTTGTGGTTGTACAGGACATTGATTAGATTACTTAGTGTGGAAACAGGCCCTTCGGCCCAACAAGTCCACACCGACCCACCAAAGTATTCCCCTACATTTACCTCTTCAACTAACACTACGGGCAATTTAGCATGGCCAATTCACCTAACCTGCACATTTTTGGATTGTGGGAGGAAACCGGAGCAACCGGAGGAAACCCGCACAGACACGGGGAGAATGAGAAAACTCCACACAGAGTTGCCAGAGATGGGATGTGAACCCAGGTCTCTGGTGCTGTGAGGCAGCAGTGTTAACCACTGTGCCACCATGCCGCCCCATTGGTTAGGCCACTGTTGGAATATTGCATGCAATTCTAATATTGCATGCAATTCTGGTCTCCTTCCCATCGGGAAGATGTTGTCAAACTTGAAAGGGTTCAAAAAAGATTTACAAGGATGTTGTCAGAGTTGAAGGATTTGAGCTATAGGGAGAGGCTGAACAGGCTGGGGCTGTTTTCCCTGGAGCATCGGAGGCTGAGGGGTGATCTTATCACGGTTTACAAAATCATGAGGGGCATGGATAGGATAAATAGACAAAGTATTTTCCCTGGGGTGGGGGAGATCAGAACTAGAGGGCATAGGTTTAGGGTGAGAGAGGGAAAATATATAAAAGAGACCTCAGAAGCAACTTTTTCACAGAGGGTGGTAAGTATGGAATGAGCTGCCAGAGGAAGTGGTGGAGGCTGGTACAATTGCAACGTTTAAAAGTCATTTTGATGGGTATATGAATAGGAAGGGTTGAGAGAGATATGGGCTGGGTGCTGGCAGGTGGAACTAGATTGGGTTGGGATATCTGGTCGGCACGGACGGGTTGTACCAAAGGGTCTGTTTCCGTGCTATAGATCTCTATGACTGTGACTCTATTACATCCCATACTCTTTTCCACCTAAATATGTGGACAGTTCACAGAGATGTGTAAGAGCAATAATTGGGTAATTATAATAGGGGATTTCAACTTTCCCAACGTAAATCGGGATAGGAGATAGTGAGGACTGCAGATGCTAGAAAATCAGAGTCAATAATTGTGGTGATGGAAAAACACAGCAGGTCAAGCAGCATCCAAAGAGAGTAGACTCTCATGCTCCTCGGATAAATTGGGATTGTCTACTGTTAAAAAGAGTTGAGGGTGAATTTCTTGAAATGTATCCAGGGGAGGTTTTTTGTATCAATACCTAGAATGCCCAACAAGGGACAGCGCAGTGCTGGATCTGGGGAAAGAAGCTGGACAAGAGTTCGATGTGGCAGTGGGAGAACATTTAGGCAATAACCACCACAACATGGTATGGTACAAATTTATTCTGGACAGAGAAAAGGATGGATTACAAAAGACCGCTTTGGACTGGGGGCAGGCAGATATTTATTAAAACAAAACAGGATCTGGCCACAATAGACTGGGAATGATTCCTCGTGGGTAAGTCTACAGCAGAGCAAGGGGAGGCATTCAAAATGTAGATGGAGAGAATACAGGTTCAACATGTACCCTTTAGAGGCAAACACAGGACCAATAAGTTCAGAGAACCCGGGAAGTCTAGGATAATTCAGGGCTAGATGAGAATAGTAGGGCTTTTAGCAAGTCCAAAGGAAGCAATTCAGCTACGGTCCTGGACAAAATACAGGAAGTGCAGGAGGGAACTTAAAGCAATCAGAAGAGCAAAAAGGAGGCATGTAAAAGGACTTGTGAACAGGATTAGGGAGAATCCCAAGATATTTTTATAAATACACTAGAGGGAAGAGGTTAACCAGGGAAAGTGTAAAGTCCATTAGTAACCTGGGGGCAACCTGTGTGCAAAGCCATAGGATGTTTGAAGGATGTTGAATAAATAATTCTCTTCAGTCGTCACTCTGGAAAGGGAGAGCGTAGGTATTGATTCAGGAAAAAGGACTGTGACAAACCTGCAGTTTGACAGAGGAAATGGGGAGGTGATGAGGCCCCGTTGGGCTTGGAAACAGTTATTGAAGTGTTCGGCCATTAGTTGAGTTTGGTTGATGTGGGTGTCCTGGAGATGCTCTCTGAAGCGCTCTGCAAGTAGATGTCCTGTGTCTCAGTGTAGAGGAGACTGCATCAGGAGCAATGGATACAGTAAATCACGTGTGGAAGTGCAGGTGAAACTTTGATGGATGTGGAAGGCTCCTTTGGGGCCTTGGACATAGGTGAGGGGGAGGTGTGGGTGCAGGTTTTGCAATTCCTGCGGTGGCAGGGGAAGGTTCCAGAAGGAGAGGGTGGATTGGTGGGGGAGGTGGACCTGATGAGGGAGTCGGAGGGAACGATCTTTATGGAAAATGGATAGGGGCAAGGAGGGGAATATATCTCTGGTGGCAGAGTCCCTTTGTACGTGGTGGAAATGGCGGAAGATAATGCGACGTATATGGAGGTTGGTGGGATGGAAGGTGAGGAGCTGTGGGGGGAGGGAGTTCTGTCCTTGTTTTAGTTGGAGGGGAGGGGTCAAGGGCGGAGGTTGCGGGACATGGGTGAGATGCATGGAAGGGCATCAACCACCACATGGGAGGGGAAATTACAGTCTTTAAAGGAGGCGGCCATCTGGTGTGTTCTGTGGTGGAACTGGTTCTCCTGGGAGCAGATGCAGTGGAGGCAGAGGAATTGGGAAAAGGGGATGGCATTTTTACAGAAGGCAGGGTGGGAGGTGTAGTCCAGGTAGCTGTGGGTGTTGGTGGGTTTGTAGAAGATGTCATTGTTGAGTCGGTCACCAATGATGGAGATGTAGAGGTCCAAGAAGGGGAGGGAGGTGTCTGAGGTGATCCAGGTGAGCTTAAGGTCGGGTTGGAATGTGTTGGTGAAGTTGATGAACTTTTCAATCTCATGGGAACACGGGGTGGCGCCGATACAGTCATCAATGTAGCAGAGGAAGAGGTGGAGAATAGTGCTGGTGTAACTGTGGAAGATGGACTGTTCCATGTAACTAACAAAGAGACAGGCATAGCTGGGGCCCATGCGGGGCCCTCTTTGTCAGAGGGAGGTCTGTCTAACAAATTTGTGAGAATGTTTTGAAAATGTGATCAAGTTTGGATGAGGAAAGTTCAGTTAATGTAGTTTATATGAATTTTAGCAAACATTTTGACAAGGTCCCACATGAGAGACTGGTAAGACGGCTAAAGCACATGGAATTCAGGGAAACGTGGTGAGATGAATCAGAAACTGGTAGAACACTGTTTGAGTGACTGGAGGCTGGTTTCCAGCGTTGTACCACGAGGATTAGTATTGGAACCCCGTGTTGTTTGTTATATACAGAAATGATATAGATGAAAATGTGGGGGGAATGTTAAGTAAATTTGCAGAAAACACCAAAATTGTTAGAGTGGTTAATAGTGAAGATAATGGTTGTAGGTTAGAGGAAGATATAAATGGGTTGGTCAGACCGGCGGCTAATGGTGTTTAACCCTGATAAGTGCAAGGTGATGCACTTTGCAAGAAGGGACAAGATAAGGGAGTATTTAATGAATGGCAGGACACTAGGTAGCTTAGAAGAACAGAGGGATCTTCGGGTGAAGTCAGCAGAGGATGTGAATAGGATAGTTAGAAAGGCATATGGGACACTTGCTTTAATCCATCATGGCATAGAGTATAAAAGCAAGGAAATAATGTTGGAGTTGTACACAACTTTGGTCAGCTTACAACTAGAGTACTGTGTGCAGTTCTGGTCACCTCACTACAGGGTGGGATAGTACTGGAGGGGGTACAGAGGAAATTCACCAGGATGGAGAAACAGGCTTGATTGTTTACAGCAAAGACTGATTGAGGTGTATAAGATTATGAAGGATACAAAGTGAAAAGAGAGCAGCATGATAAGGGGCAGGAGATTCAGAGGGGATTTGGGGAAAAAACCTTTTTACTCAGTGGTGGTGGGAATCTGAAATGCATTGTCTGTGGAGGCTGGAGGGCTTTTCTGCACTGTATGAGTCTATGAATATGAAAATCTAACATTAGCAGAAAATCTGGGTACATTACAGTTACTTGCTTCTCCTTAGTCATTAGGTAAATTATAAATAGTTGAGAACCTAGCATTGATCTGAGTGCACCACAAACATCCTGAATGTGAAATTGATCGATTTGTTCCTACTCCTTTTTCTTTGGTTAAGGAATATGCTGTCCACCCTAACATATTAACCCAATCCATCTTCTGCAATAAATCTGCATAGTAGCACCTTATTGAGGCATTTTGAACATTCCAATATATCACACTGATTTGTTCAACTATATCTACCCCACTACATCCTCAAATTTTGTCAATCAACTTGTCAATATTTTTATTTAACATCATGTTGACTTTGTCTAATCAATCATTTTATAAATGCCATTACCCCCAACTTAGTAATGGATTCCAGTATTTTCCCTTTCAAAACATTTCAAATTCTAGCCTTTGATTCTAATCAGTTTCTCTGCACTAGAATCTAGAGACAGTGAGCAATGAAGAGAGGGACATAAAGAGTGAGTGAACTCAAGAAAAATAGCAAATAGACACATTTGCCCTGTCCCAAAGTGAACACAACCTGGTGATAATCTGTCTAGCTGGACAAAGACTAAGAGCCAAAATGGCTTCCAGAAAGTGATTCATTCATCGATAAGATGTGGAGGTGCTGGTGTTGCACTGAGTTGGACAAAGTTAAAAATCACACGACACCAGGTTATAGTCCAACAGATTTATTTGGAAGCACTAGCTTTAGACCTTTTTGCTCGTGAAGGAGCAGTGCTCTAAAAGCTAGTACTTCCCAAATAACTCTGTTGGACTATAACCTGGTGTTGTGATTTTTAACTTCATCAGATAAGAGGGAGAGAGACTTGGGAAAATTACACATCAGTTCTCAGTTTGAGAGAGATCACAAGGGTTTGGGATATTCTAGAAATCTAATGGCTCAGAAAGAATGATATTGCAATGGGGAAAAAGATGTTTTCACAGACACAGGTCCAAGGCATATCTGACGTACAAGTGATATGGTTATTCTCATCTCAATTCAAGAACTAAAGCAGCAAAGTATGAATAATAGAAAATAGTGCAATAGGTGTTGACCAGCGTAGTAATCCTGCACCAAATTCCATGACGAATTTGCCAAGCACTGTGTAATAACATGCACTCTATGGAGGTGTAAATACAAATTAGGAAATGTCTTACCATCCACTGGGACTGAATCACCTGCTCCATATGCTGGTACCTGGAAAAATAGTGTTTAGGAATGTTTAATGCGAGTCATATAACTAATAATAGCATGACCAAAGGAGGCCATTTGATCCATCATGCTTGTTCTGACTCTGATGGTGCTGTCTAATGAGTCTCATTATCCTGTTCCTACTCCATAGACGATAAGAAATAAGAGGCCATTTGGCCCCTTGAGCCAGATCCACCATGGCTTCATGACTGATTCGACATTCCTCATGTCCACTTTCCTGCCCTTTTCCTTCGATTGCCTGACTAAGAACCTCTCTTAGCCTGAAGTCTCAGTCCATTAAACATTTAGAAGAAATTCCTCCTCATCTCAGTTTTGAATTGGCACCTCTTTATTCTGAGACTACGTCATCTTGGTCCCAAACTCTCCCATGTGGGGAACATCCTCTTAACATTTACCCTGTCAAGCCCCTTAGAACTATGTCTAAATGAGATCACCTTTCATTCTTCTAAACTACAGGGAGTTCAATTCCAAACTATTTTGCCTTTGCTTATAAGACAACCCGAAACGTCGATTTTACTGCTCCTCGGATGCTGCCTGAACTGCTGTGCTCCTCCAGCACCACTAATCCAGAATCTGGTTTCCAGCATCTGCAGTCATTGTTTTTACCTTATAAGACAACCCCTTCAGTCCAGGGATCATCCTGATGAACTCTGAACTGTAATAGAGTTATAGAGATGTACAGTATGGAAACAGACCCTTCGGTCCAACCCGTCCAGATATCCCAACCCAATCTAGTCCCACCTACCAGCACCCGGCCCATATCCCTCCAAACCCTTCCTATTCAGACACCCATCCAGATGCCTCTTTGAAAAAGTAACAAAGAGGATTGATGAGGACAGAGCAGTAGATAAGACCATAAGACATAGGAGCGGAAGTAAGGCCATTCGGCCCATCGAGCCCACTCCGCCATTCAATCAGGGCTGATGAGCATTTCAACTCCACTTACCCGCATTCTCCCCGTAGCCCTTAATTCCTTGTGAAATCAAGAATTTATCAATTTCTGTCTTGAAGACATTTTAACGTCCCAGCCTCCACTGCACTCTGTGGCAATGAATTCCACAGGCCCACCACTCTCTGGCTGAAGAAATGTCTCCGCATTTCTGTTCTGAATTTACCCCCTCTAATTCTAAGGCTGTGTCCACGGGTCCTAGTCTCCTCACCTAACGGAAACAATTTCCTAGCGTCCACCCTCTCCAAGCCATGTATTATCTTGTAAGTTTCTATTAGATCTCCCCTTAATCTTCTAAACTCCAATGAATACAATCCCAGGATCCTCAGCCATTCCTCATAGTTAGATCTACCATTCCAGGGATCATCCATGTGAATCTCCGCTGGACACGCTCCAGTGCCAGTATGTCCTTCCTGAGGTGTGGGGCCCAAAACTGGACACAGTACTCCAAATGGGGCCTAACCAGAGCTTTATAAAGTCTCCATAGCACAACAGTGCTTTTATATTCCAACCCTCTTGAGATAATTGACAACATTGCATTCGCTTTCTTAATCACAGACTCAACCTGCATGTTTACCTTTAGAGAATCCTCAACTAGCACTCCCAGATCCCTCTGTACTTCGGCTTTACGAATTTTCTCACCGTTTAGAAAGTAGTCCATGCTTCTATTCTTTTTTCCAAAGTGCAAGACCTCGCATTTGCTCACATTGAATTCCATCAGCCATTTCCTGGACCACTCCTCCAAACTGTCTAGATCCTTCTGCAGAATCCCAACTTCCTCAGTACTACCTGTCCACCTAACTTTGTATCATCAGCAAACTTCACTAGAATGCCTCCAGTCCCTTCATCCAGATCATTAATATATAATGTGAACAGCTGCGGCCCCAACACTAAACCCTGCGGGACACCGCTTGTCATCGGCTGCCATTCCGAAAAAGAATCTTTTATTTAAGGAGCAGTTGTTGTGAATGATGCACAAATTTGTTCCTCTGAGACAGGCAAGAAGGGGTAAGATTAAGGACCCTGGGATGATGAGAACAGAGGAGCTTCTTGTCAAAGGGAAGAAGGCAGCTTATGTAAGGTGGAGGAAGGAAGGGTTCAGCACAGCTTTAGAGAATTACAGGTTTGCTAGAAAGCTCAGAAATGGACTGAGGACAGCCAGGAGGGGGCACAAAAAAGGCTTGGCAGGAAGGAATAGGGAGAACCCAAAGGGATTTTACTCATACATGAGGAATAAGAGAATGATCAGGGAGAAGGTA
>NC_057731.1:442746-467398 GCF_004010195.1 Chiloscyllium plagiosum | reverse complement strand
GGCAGTAATCCGGAGATTATGACCCTTGAGGACCTGTGCTTCAATTTCCTGCCTAGTGCTTCATAATGCCCAAACAGGTCCTCCACCCTAGCTTTGCCTATGTTGTTAGTCCCAACGTGGACCACAACAACTGGATCCTCCCCCTCCCGCTCCAATATCCTTTCAAGCCGGTCAGAGATGTCCCGAACCCTGGCACCGGGTAGGCAACACACCATGCGAGACTCCCGATCCGGCTTGCAAAGGATATTATCTGTCCCCATAATTATAGAATCCCCTATAACAACTACTTGTCTTTTTGCTCCCCCCTCTTGAATGGCCTTCTGCATCATGGTGCCGTGGTCAGCTGGCTCATCCTGTCCAGAGCCCTTTTCCTCATCCGTACAGGGAGCAAGAATCTCATATCTGTTGGACAAGGTCAAGGGCTGAGGCTCCTGCACTCCTGAACTCCGGTTCCCCCTACCTGCCTCACTTACAGTCACACTCTGATGTCCCTGATTGCTAACTGAATGTGAATTACTTAATCTCCCAGGTGTGACTGCCTCCTGAAACAAAGTGTCCAGGTAACACTCCCCCTCCCGGATATAGATGTGATGTATATGGACTTCAGTAGGGCGTTCGACAAGATTCCCCATGGGAGACTGGTTAGCAAGGTCAGATCTCACTTTTTTCCTTTAGTATATTTACATTTTTCCTTCCCAAAAAGGAGGGCAAGTAAAGGTTGGAGTACAGACCATAATCTTCAAATCCTGCATAATTATGCCAGTATTGGCAGAGGACCTCAGAATTTAAAATGTTACTACTTTATTTAAAAAACAATACCCAGCAGCTACAAATCAGACAGTATAATCAGTGATAGCAAAGCTTTAAGAAATTATTACAAGGGACAAAATTAACTGTCACTTGGGCAAATCCTCTTTAATTTTCAAAAGTCAGCATGAGTTTTAATCATGTCGAACTGACTTGCTCGATCTTTTGGTGTGTTTACAGAGGGTGAAAGAGGGTAATGCTGTAGGTGTGCATGGAATACAAAACCACTTTCCTAAATCTCCCCTTATTAGACAATCCCACCGTTCCAGGGCCCTCTATGACAAATATATCCTCCCTTAGATAAAGGGATCAAAACTACGCAATATTCCAGGGGAGGTCTCCAAGGTCCTATACAACTACAGCAAGATATCTTTACTCCTGTACTTGAATCCCCTTTAAAATAATGGCCAACATACTGTTTACTCCTTTAATTGCTTGCTGCACCTGTTCTAGTGCATCACCACATCCTCAGAGACAGTCAGGGTGGGCAATGAATTGCCAATAATGGTTACATCCCAAGAACAGACAAGAAGTTAATTTTTTAGGTTGTTTATTTTAATCAGAACCAGTTTTAAGTAAGTGTGAAGGCAAAGGTGAAAGAACAGTTGGCAAGGTCAGAGAGAGGTGGAAGGCAGGACAGATTAAATGACACCCAGACACCATTGAGGGATAAATATTGCCCGCAAACTCTCCAAATTGTTTGTTTAAACCCAGGAACTTCTGGCTCAGAGCCGTGAGTGAAAGCACCATTAGACAGCTGTGCTCTTGAACATTGCAAATCGGTACTCAAAAAAATAAACTGGGAAGAGCAGAGCAATGACATGCTTTAGTCCAATAGACCTGAGACAAAACATACATTATAAACTCCAAAAGTTGCAGTCATCAGACAAATTATTAGGCTACTCACCGCATCCACAAAAGCTTTAGCTTCAGTTTCAGAACATCGGAAAGGACTATCAGGCACCGTCGTGTTTGTGCTGAAGACAGAGGCAAAATCTCATGTCAGGAAAACTTAGGTCTGAAATGATTGAGGGGCAAAGCAACCATGTGGATTATATAAATTCATGTATTCATTGGGGAAAATATTGCCTCTGGCCTATTCCTTAATTCACACATTAATTTAAACAAAAATATCAGAAATGTGATGAGCGTAATCTGAACATGAACTATTCCCCTCCCTACATTTGCTGCCCAACTGCAGACTATTACAGCACTGTTTCCTCATTTAATTTACACATTCCCTCCAAATAAAAAGGTACTGCCATGTATCCCATGAGTTCTAACTATCTGCCTTTCTGTGGGATATGAGGAAGTCTGTTCCAGTCCTACGCACACCTCCTCTCTCACCTTTGCAATGATTGTTACAAGTGCCGTTTCCTGTTTGCACTGTAAAGGTTCATCAGCTTTGCTTAAAAGGTTGACCCTTCCCTTACCTTCAGTTGGTTCTTCTTCGTCTTCCCTGTATATGGTGTCTTCCCATGTAAATGCTGTCGTCATTTCTACCTCCATAAGACCCATCTTTTGATTCTTTAAATTGTCTCAATTACCTTCTTTGAATTCCAGCATCACTGGCAAGCTCAACATTTGCTACCATTTATTCTATGCTGCACCCCACCTTTCCAGATGCATTCTTTTTCCCTCCATTCCTTGCTCGCCAAGCCTCTGGACTCAAATAGAACTCACTATATCTTATCTCAGTTTTGACAAATGATCACCAACCAAAAACATTACAGATCCTGTCCGACTTGAGTATTTCCAGTACTTTTGCTTTTTATTTCAGACTTCCCATACAGCAGTAAGTACATTGTTTGGATAGTGAGGCTAAAGCTGGCTGAACCTTCACTGCTTCAGATGTTATCACCAAAAAGTGACAAAAACAAAGTGGTGGAAAAGCTCAACAGGTCTGGCAGCACATGTGGAGAGAAATCAGAGAAAACGTTAATTACAATTTCTCTCCACACATGCCACCAAACCTGCTGAGCTTTTCCAGCAATTTGTGTTTATTTCGGATTTCCAGTAACCACAGATCTTTGGCTTTAATCACCAAGTAGTGGTTGGGAAGAGGGCCACAAGACTCTCTGTAAGCAATAGCATGGAGACAGGAAGAGAAGTCAGGTGTAGAAAAGTTCTGAGATTAGATCTGCATGTATGGATTGAGAATGTAACCCCACTGAGGTGGACAATGGCTTGTCAAAGGTGTAAAGGTCAAACATATTTGGTGAATTAGACGCGCAGTGCTCAGGTAAACCTATACTTCTCCTATCCCTCCTCAGGTACTTTTCTCACACCCTCATCCAACATCCATCCTTCTTTCCTAATCTCTATTCCACATCAATTCTGATCATCATTGACTATGTACTCATTGGAATTTAATGAAAAAAAAAAATCTCAAAGTAACACACCTTGGAGATGATACAGGATAAGTAAGGGCAGCACGGTGGCTCAGTGGTTAGCACTGCTGCTTCACAGCGCCACCGACCCGGGTTTGATTCCAGCCTCAGTCTTAGAGTGTGGAAACAAACCCTTCGGCCAACAAGTCCACATCAACCCTCCGAAGAGTCTCCCACCCAAACCCAGCCTCTGACGACTGTGCGGAGTTTTCACGTTCTCCCTGTGGCTGCATGGGTTTCCTCCGGTTTACTCCCACAATCCCAAGATGTGCAGGTTAGGATATTTAGCTATGTTAAATTGCCCATATAGTCTTCAGGGATGTGTAGATTAGGTGCCTTAGGCAGGGGAAATGTAGCCCAAGGCGGGGTTTGGGTGGGATTCTGTTCGGAGGGTCAGTGTGGACTTGTTGGGCCAAATGGCTCGTTTCCACACTGTAGGGATTCTATGAAAAAATTAAGTAAATGCTGGTGATTATTTGCTGTGCTTCAGGTTTTATTCTTTACAAACTGACCACTCTGCAAGTGTCACACATACCAGTGAATTCCTCCTACTGATTCCTTGTTCATTACCAGAGCCTTCCAAAATTCATGTGTGCTTTTGATCACCTGGATGGCAAAATCCTGAAAGTAACAAATCTCTTGTTATTAGTCTTCTTTCAAGCTGGTGAAACATCAACCAAATACTGAAAATTACAAGGAATCAAAGGGGAGGCAATAGTCTAGTGGTATTATCGCTGGAATTTAATCTAGAGACCCAGGGAATGTTAGGGGAACCAGTTTCAAATCCCTCCACAGCAGATGGTGGAAGTTGCATTCGACAAGTTAAGAGTCTAATGATCAGCATGAAACTGCTGATTGCTGGAAAGACCCATCTGGTTCACTAATGTCCTTTAAGGGAAGGCAATCTGTCATATGTGTAACTACTGACTCACAGTAAAAATGTGATACTGTCAACTGCCCTCTGAAATGGCCTACCAGGACACTCAGTTGTTTCAACAAAGAAATGAAAGCAGTCACACCACCTGGCACAGTCTAGGCACCAGAAATCCCTCCCTAATGATAACATGGGTCAGCACACAGACTGCAGTAGTTCATGGCAGCTGCTCACCCCCACTGACTCAACAGCGGTCAGGATGGACAATAAATGCTGGCCCAGCCAGCGATGCCCATGTAGCACAACTGAATGTGAAAAATATCCAGAAAGACAAAGAACAAGAAGATGGCAGCAAAGATACCCTCCAACAGCAAGTGAGCCCACAGAATTAAAACTGGAACATGAGAGAATAATCTTCACAAATTAGGGGGTCAAAGACTGAGCAGTTGAAAATTAAACAGAAGGCAGCTGGAGCATTAATCCTCAGCAACTCAAATTAGCCAACATAAGATGATCAACTTAGCACCAGACTGCCAGCTGTGAACAGCTTTTTACAACATTAAGTAGGACTGACGATGGAAACAAGCAGCATAATCCACTCCACTTGCCTCAGCAACAGTCAACAAGCTGTCAGTGAATGGTTTTTCATTATTCTAAAAACATATTCTCAAACCACTCCCCCAAACAGCTGACTGTCCCCCTCCCCCAAACAGTCGCCACTTCACAAACAGACCCTGCCCTCTCCCCCAGATAGTCCCTTCCCACAAACAGCCCCTCCCCAACCTCACAAAAAGCCCCCACCTTACACAGCCTCCTCTCCCTCTCCCCAAACAGCTCACGCCCCACCCTTCAATATCTCCTGTGCCACCACTTCGCTTTCAAAATACTTTGCCAAATCTGTACGTCTTTGGGAACCGTTGTACTCATTCAGGACTCAAAGAAGAGGAACTTTCAAAGCTTAATGATAGTTGCCAAGATACCTTGTCTTTGAATTCACCATTGAACGCAAACTGGTTTTCAGGTTTTCCATCAGGCACCTTATATCGTCTGAACCAATCTATTGTGGCCTCCAGATAACCTGGTTTCAGCCGTCTTACATCTTCAATATCTAAATGTAAAAGAACACAAAGTTTGCTCAGTTTAAATTGGTGGATTTTCTGATGTTACAATGCTCCATATTAAAATAGTCAAGTTATTTTTGTTATTTCATCAGTCACTAAAGGCCCATGAGCAACATCATTAAGAAACCGTAAAGTCAATAGGGTATATTTATAGTGCAATTGACAACACGTGAAAGCATAATTTTGCTGTCCTACTACATAGGTCTCACTTGGAACATAGTCTCCTTACTGCGGTTGGCATTACAACCCTTTGTGCCCCATCACCATCAAATTCAAAAGGAATATGTAACGGGAAACTGAAAGCAAGGCAAGTAGCCGAGGTAAGGAATGGACATCTGGGAATGACTCAATACCTTTCTGATTTGAGGATGTGTCAAGTACCAAGGGTGGAGGTGAAAATCAGAAGTGAAAATCTTTCCAATCTAAGTAGGATGCACTTGTTCAAAGCGGCATCAGGTGAGGAGAAAACCATGGGACCGACAGGTGTTTGTAAGAATGAGTCCAAAAAGGAGACCCAGAAGGAAAAGGCTACAGATCGGATTGTAACTTTAACTGTAATTCAGAGACCAGAGGTAAATACTGCAGTGAGTGCAGAAGTAGCATACAGATGAAAGGTATGAAAGGTTTTTAATCTGAAAGGAAATAACCCCATTTTCTTCGAAAGCAGGATCCAGGCTCAAAACAGTATTGAGAGACACAAGGACTATCAGAACTGTCTTGCTGGAGGATTTATTTTCTTCCTTCCAAAGACTTAAACAAATAAGAGTGCTGGTAAATAGGATTGGTGGAGAGCATACCCTGGGTCCATTGTCCAAGGTCCACTTGAATTGTGATTTGTTTGGACTCATGACAGTTCGTGTAGTTAAGAATTTATCAATTTGCTTGATAACACTAAATGGGAGAGTGAAGAATAGATTTAAGTACTACGTTTTGTCATTTGTGCATCCAATATTTTGTAATGAAATGCACTTTCACCTTTTTAAGGACAGAAATATGTGGGCGGCACGGTGACACAGTGGTTAGCACTGCTGCCTCGCAGCGCCAGAGACCCGGGTTCAATTCCCGCCTCAGGCGACTTAATCTAATCTAATCTAATCTAATCTAAAGGCTGTGTCTTTTTAAAACTGTGGACTACAATGAGAAAAGAATGGTTTTTAAACCAACGACAGGCGTACAATTCAAAAGCAAGTAATGTCATACGCACTGTGAACATTGTTTGCACAGCTGTGAATTAGAGCATTGGTCGTCGATGAATTGCAACCAAAGAGCTGTGTACAAATGAAGTTTTGGTCGTCAACAGGTAGCAGATTAGAATAACTACGGTTGTAAACATGATAGAGACCCCCACTACCAACCAAGGGACTTTCTCTGTTCTCAGTAGAAATAGCCACTTTAGACTGTTCTACCTATTGGTCTGCAGTGCTACAGGTTGCAAATTTTAATTTATAAGTCACAGCCTTTAACCAGTGAGCTAGGCACCCTATGCTTCTTGCAAAGAGTGGAAGCATCTGGAACAAGACGGAGGAGCAACATTTTGATCAACACAGCAGATCCTGTGGACGATGATGGTTTTCCCAGTTTTCCTCCAGGGTGTAACTACTTTATTTTTACCCCTGTATGTCCATTTGTGTGCACACGTTTGTAGCGATTTAGGGGATAAAAGTTTTAACGAGTATAGAGTTTTATGCGAACAGTTCATAACTGTTTCTCTGCAGCTAAAGACCAATTACTTGTAATAAATATTAATTCTTATGTACAAAAGCTTGGTTTGTGTTTTCTGTCAACTGGGATTTGAGAATTAGGCAAACTGGGGAATCTGCATGCAGTTTTAAAAGACTCCAGGAATAGCAGGAGTTTGATTTCCATTATGCTCAGTGATGACTCATGACAGTAAATGATCGCACCAATCAATCTGAACAAAATATTTCAACAAACAGCAGGATATGCAATAATTAGTTAACCAGGCTTATTTCAGGAAGAAATGTCAAAAAACATTAACATTGCACCTCTCCCCACCTAAAGTTAAGGAAGCTACATTAACCTGGACAAAGCCACATGCAATCTTCTCAAATCTGTTGACAACACTTAAAACAAGCAGGGCAAGGTCTATTAAAAAATGGTTCTGGAATTCACCAGAAAATTTATTTAAGGATTGTTGTGTCTAAATATACATCGGAACTACATTAGGGCCTGGAATCTGCTTGCGAAGGGATCAAAGTACTGAAGCAAAAGAAACATTAATAATATTTCTGGGTTTGGGTTGGGGGATGTATAATTCCTTTCTAGTCTCTACAGCCCATGATCAAGGAACCCTATTCAGTCCAAACAGTTGTATTTTATGCCAAAATTATCATAACTTCAGCAATTATCTACATACTTTGACCTGGAGGTTGCAGAGACTTACTTTGAAAACTATTTGCCTCAGGATCCTCAACATTTATTGCAATAACTTTCCAGTCAGTTTCACCTTCATCTATCATTGCCAGAATTCCAAGAACTTTGACCTTGATAACCTCTCCTCTGCAACATACCTGAAATAAAACAATAACTCAGATTTAAAATGGCTAATTTCCTTCAATCAGATGCCTTACTGTAGGCAAAATGCCAGAAGAAAATTTTAGAAACAGTATCAAGTTCTCCAAAATACTTATAGTACTACCCTCCAAACATATACCTAGGAATGAGAATTGAGGTGAAAGGGCACTGTAGTGTTGGGGGTGGTGGGAGATGCAGATTCCCCATATCTGCATCTCTAACTATGGAGAGAATGAGTTATAGTTTTCAGTGTGGTAGACAGTGGTGCTCCCCAGGGGTCAGTGCGATGTGTAAAATGACTTGGACTTTAGAATAGAGTTGAGCTTTAAAATCTGATCATACACATGGAGAAGTAAAAGTCAGGATGATACAAATTGCCCATAACATGACTGACAGGATGAGTAGGTAAGTATTAAATGGACTTTAGTAAACAAAAGCTGTAAGGGATGTATTTTGAGACAATGGTAAGAGTAAATACACTTAAATTCTGAAGCTTGGGCAGAAACAAAGGGACCTGCAAGAATATGTGCAGCAGTCTTTGAAGGTCACTGGACAGGGAAACAGAGTGATTAGTTGACAGATAGGGACTCAAGAACAGAGAAATTGAATTGGAAAAGTAGGGTGGTTATAAGCTGAACATTTAAAAAGCTTTAATTAGGGCCTAACTAGAATATTGGTCTAATACTGGTCACTACACATTAGGAAGGATATGAGGGTCCTTAATAGGGCACAAGAATGGTTCCAGGGTGGGAGATTTCACCTACAAAGTTAGGAAAAAATGGGGTTGTTCTCAGAGTAAAAAGAAGAGCGAGATTTGACAAATGCACAAGATTATGATAAGGCAGATGAGGATAAGCTGTTCCATGTAGTTAATTGTTCAAGGATTATGGTGCAGATTTAACGTTTTAAGCACGAGATACGAGAGGAGATGAGGACAAGGACAAGTTCTGTGTTAACAAGGCTGCAGAAGTGGAAACAACCAAAGATTTACAAAGGAAATGGGTTGGACACAAAGGAAATAAACCTGCAGGGTAACGTGGACTGAGCAAGTCCAGTCGGAGAATAACAGACAAGAGCTGTGTGGTTTCACAACTCATCAAATAAATAGTCTGATGAGGCGGGGAGAGTTAGGTGATTGGCTCTCTCCTCAGTTCTAAGTTGATGCACACCAGTTGGGAGGACCTTTAAGAATTGCATGGGAGCAATCCCTAACCTGCAAGCCAGCACCTTCAAAGATTAAATTATAAATACAGCATTTTCCCCACAATAAAACAGAAGAAATGGCTGCTTTGAAATGTACTAGCTGAACATCATCACTGGTTGAACAATAGTATACATCTATAAGACATACCTTGGTTCCAATTTCACAAACATCAATAGGATCATTGTCACCATGGCATTTTGTTGACTCATCTGAGTGTCTTGGGTCTTCCCAAGTCTGTAAGAACAAGAGCACAGTGAGTGTAACAGGCAGGGAACATTGACCAATTGAGCCCCCCATCGACTGTATTTTCTGAGATCTACTGAATGCCTATAATGTACTGTGTACCCTTTGCTGAATCTAAACCCTTTTCATTGCATCCCTTTGATGCTTAGCAAATATTCTTGAAGCCCATTGCTTGGCATGAAGTCCAGTTGATCTCAAACCAGAGATTTCTTGTTCCATCCCATAATTTTTTTGACCTGCTCCCAGTCAAGACAGAATTGTATAGAGTGTCTGGATCCGCTGATCAGGTGTTTCAGTTTCTGCTGTAGTTCTTTAGCCAGTTTGTGTGATGGTGTCCTGGGTAGTGATACTATGGATCTGAGTGGGATGTCTGGTTTGTGCACTTTAGGTAGTCCATAGAATCTGGGGTTGTTGTTGCTTTCAGGTTTCATTCTCTGTAGGTCAAACCTGGTTATCTGTCCTTTTTTTTGTAGGTTCCTCAGTGTGACAGAGAACAGTCAGGGAATTCCTAGAGGCATGGCACTCATCCACAGATTCAATCAATAAGCACATCGACCTGGACCCAATATACCGACCACTGCAACGGACAGCTGGAACTGACAACCGGAAGTGGCAGATACAAATCACTATAAATGCCGGAGGAAACATCACAGAAGCGCTTCACAGGAGGCTCCCAAGCACTGAGGATGTCACTATGACAGGGGACGAAACGTCTGCAACACAAATTCCCAGCTCGGCGAATAGAACCACAACAATGAGCATCCGAGCAACAAATCTTCTCCCAAACTTTGTTAACCATTTTAATTGTGCCATTATATTTGAATAAAAGTGATATAAATTAGCAACATACTGATATATCTTTAATTCTTTGACATATTTGTTAATGTTGTTGAGGTTCATAACATACGAGAGCAACAGATGAATTTGGTGGGAAAGTTCAAGATGCTTACGCATTCAGAATTTAATAAATGTTTCATATTAAGCGTGCCGTTATACCAGACCATGACGATATGGAACAGTGTGATCTTGCAGGATCTCAATGAATCTTTGACATTTTCGTAATTCATTGTGTTTTTCTTCTTTACCTGGGATTAGATGTGCGATCAAATTGACTTTTGCTAATAATATGGTATTTTAAACTGCAGCATGAATTTCAGCCCCTCAAAAATTGTTTCCATGTATTAGTCAACTCTCTATTTTGAATCTTTAAAAAGTCTTAATAATTCGACCTATACATGAGTATATACAGCACTTTTGAAGGTACAAGCACGTGAATTTCCAGTGCAAATTGTTGCCTGAAATGTGGGTGGATTTGTTTCCCGGGCTACTCAGATTAGAACTTCAGTAGAGGTCCACCTTAAACAAAAACCGAAAAACCTCCACATCACACAGTTCAATGTAGAACTAACCTTCAATAAAAATAAACTGCTTTTGATATGGGATAAAGTCCATTGATAAGTTTTGCAGCAATTAAAACTTGGAGAAAGTGAATACTACAGATGCTGGAGAGAGTCAGAGTTGAAAAGTGTGGCGCTGGAAAAGCACAGTGGGTCAGGCAGCAACTGAAGACATTTCAGGCATAAGCCTTCCACATTCCTGATGAAGGGCTTATGCCTGAAACGCCGACTCTCTTGCTCCTCAGTTGCTGCCTACCCTGCTGTGCTTTTCCAGTGCCCCATTTTTCGACTCTGCAATTAAAACCCACAGAATCAGAGTCATGGAGATGTACAGCATGGAAACAGACTCTTTGGTCCAACCCGTCCTGTTGAGCCAAAGGATACATTCAATAAGAAAATTTGGCCAAAGTGGCTTTTAAAAAGGATCAAAGGAAGAGTGGAGAGTGCGCTAGTAAAGGAGATAAATAGACACCAGAGCATAGAGCACAGAGCTAACAATAACAAGCAAAGGCTGTTGGGACATGCACAAGAATTCAGGGTGTAAGGACAGACAAGGGTTGTAATTATGGAGACAATAGAAATTGGAAGGCTATGGACATGTTTGAACTTGCAGCAACGTCACAACTCAGTGATAAAAGGGCCCAAGCTAATGCTCTGGGAACACATATCAGCCAGTATAATTTAAATCTAATAAAAAATATTCTGGAATTGAGTGCTTGTCCAGAAAAACATTGAAATAAGTTTGGAGATTACAAGCCATTTAAGCAACAAATGACTGAGATAGAGGCGTAGAAGGGCAATGCCGCAGAACTAGAAATAAGGACATTTTCCATTCAATTCGTTCAGAGATGTTATTACACAACTCTGCTGCAGGTGGTACTTGAACCCAGATCTCCTGGCTCACAGGCATGGGCACTACCACTGCACCACAAGAGCCCTGGAACCAGAAACAGAGGTCATAGTTGCTGATTCTATAATAATTATGTTTAGTTGTAATCAGGTGGGTGCCATAAATTGTGTAATGTATAACCTAATAAATAAATTTATGAAAAGTGTGCAAAAATGCAATCCTTCAAATGGATTCTAGAGGAAAATACTCATTTTAGAGATGTCTTCAGAAGCCCATATCACGATAAATACTGCTCCAGAGTTGTTTTTAATGGATTCCATTTCAAGACAGTGGCCAGGATGATGTCAGTGGCTGAGATTAGAGTTTGTGACAGCAACTGAAAACAAAGGCATTGCTCATAACTGCAGCTCACCCAGGAACAAAAGTCAGAAAAGCAGAGTTGGACTTAATCAACTTTTATGTGGGATCCAGCTTCATATCAAATCCAAGTACAGTACATCTACAGACTTTCCTTTATCCATAGCACATGTTACTCCTTCAAAGAATTCAGCAAATATTGTGGATACTGGCTTCATGGTGTTGAAAAGAACAATATTAGAGGTATGAGGGGGTATGGTGGGTGAGTGTGAGAGGGAGTTTTCTGTAGACGAAAGCAAACAGTGTTCTATAAGATTGACAATTCTAAGTGAGAAGAGCAGTTGAGATTCAAATAAATATTCAGAAAGTAGCAGAATGATGCCTGTTTTGGACCAACATCATAAACTCACTCCATTTTCATTAATCATATTTTTGCCCATTAACCATCCCATCTCGATCCTTCTGCAACTTCCTTATGCCGCCTTTAAAGCATGCTTTCCAACCTTGGAGTCACCTGGCTCAGGTACAGGCAGCTGGGACGAAGAGAATCCCTGGAGGTATATAGGGGATACAGAAGTTTACTGAAGGAGGAAATCAGGTGGATGAAAAGGGCACACGAGATAGCTTTGGCTGCGAAGATTAGGGTGAATCCAAAGAGGCACTTTAAGTATATTAATGGAAAAAGAATAACTAGAGAGACAATGTGACCCCTCAAGGACCAAACTGGACATGTATGTTTGGAACCACAGGAAATGGGTGATATCCTCAATGAATATCTTTCCTCTGTGTTTACCGTTGAGAAAGACACAAAGACTTGGGAACTTGGGGAAGTTAGTTGGAATATCTTGGGGACAGTCTATACCACAGTAGAGGTGGTGTTGGACATATTAGAATGTTTGATGGTGAACAAATCTCCTGGTCCTTATCAGATACATCCAAGAACCCTGCAAGAGGGTAGGGAAGAAATTGCAGGGGCCCTGGCTGATATCTTCGCATTATCATTAACCATGGGTGAGGTCTCAGAAGACTGGAGGGTAGCAAATGTTGTGCCCTTATTCAAGAAGGGCTGCAAAGGTAAACCTAGGAACTATAGGCCAGTATGCCTAACATCTGTGGTGAGTAAGTTACTAGAGAAGATTCTGAGGGATAAGGTATACAAGCGTTTGGAAAGACAGGGTTTGATTAGGAGTAGTCAGCATGGCTTTGTGTGGGGGAGATCAGGAAGGTTGATGTGGTCAGGGCAGTGGATGTAATCTATATGGATTTCAATAAGGTCTTTGATAAAGTCCACATGGTAGGCTGCTCTAGATGGAGCAGAGGGAGCTGGCAAATTGGATACACAATTGGCTTGATAGTAGGAAGCAAAAGGTATTATTGGAAGGACTTTTGTCAGACTGGAGGCCTGTGACTTAGTGGTATGCCTCAGGGGTTGGATGTGGGCCCATTGCTGTTTGTTATCTATTTTTGGTTGAGAATGTACAAGTTTGCAGATGGGATTATTGTGGTGATGGAGGTTATCAGAAATTGCAAAAGGACCTTGATTAGCTGGGAAAGTGGGCCAAGAAATGGCAAATGGAGTTTAATACTGATAACTGAGAGTTCTTGCATTCTGGAAAGACAAATCAAGGTAGGAGTTTCATGGTGAATGGTAGGGCCTTAAGGAGTGTAGTAGAACAGAGAGACCTTAGAGTTCAGGTGCGCGGTTCTCTGAAAGTGGAATCACTAGTAGACAGGGCAGTAAAGGCGGCTTTTCGAACTCTGGCCTTCATTAGTCAGGGTATGGGTATAGTAGCTGAGAAGTTATGTTGCAGTTGTACAGGATGTTGGTGAGGCTGCAATTCAATATTTTGTTCAGCTTTAGTCACCTTGCTATGGAAGGATGCCATTAAACTGAAAACAGTGCAGAAGAAATTTGCAAGGATGTTGCCCGGACTCACGGGTCTGAGTTATAGGGAGAGGCTGGACATGCTAAAAATGTCTTCTTTAGAATGAAGACTGAAGGGGGATCTTATAGAAGTGTATAAAATTATGAGAAGCATGGAGAGGGTAAATATAGATTAGATTACCTACAGTATGGAAACAGGCCCTTTGGCCCAACCAGTCCACACCGACCCTCCGAAGAGTAACCCACGCAGACCCATTTCCCTCTCTGACTAATGCACCTAACACTATGGGCAATTTAGCACGGCCAATTCACCTAACCTGCACATCTTTGGACTGTGGGAGGAAATCAGAGCACCCGGAGGAAACCCACGCAGACACGGGGAGAATGTGCAAACTTCAAACAGACAGTCGCCCGAAGCTGGAATCGAACCCAGGTCTCTGGTGCTGTGAGGCAGCAGTGCTAACCACTGAGCCACTGTGCTGCTCCAAGCCATTTAAGCAGTAGATGACAGGTAGAGGAATAGAAGGGCAATGCCACAGAACTAGAAATAAGGACATTTTCCATTCAATTCATTTTTCCAAGGTTGGGGAATTGAGGAGGACTAGAGGGCATCACTTTAAGGTTAGAGGGGAAAGAATAAATGGGAACTTGAGGGGCAACTTTTTTTGTTTTTACATAGAGGGTGGTACGCATATGGAATGAGCTGCCAGCGGAAGTGGTTGAGGCATTTTAAAGGTATTTGGACAAAAACGTAAATAGGAAAGATTTAGAAGGATATGGGCCAAGTACAGAGACATGGGGTTCGTGTGGATGGACATTTTGGTTGGTATGGACCAGTTTGAGCTAAAGGGCCTGTCTCCATGTTGTTGGACTCTATAACTCTATTCCGATCTTCTGAATCGAGGTCATTATACCATCCTCGATTAACAGTGCTACCTCTCCACCTTTACCTGGATTGGTACTTTTCTTCGACGTCATCGACTTTTCAATATTCAACACTCAATCCTTATCATCCTGAAGCCGTTTCACTGTAATGACCATCAGACCATACTTATTTACTTCAATGTGTACTATCAATTAATTCATTTCTTTTGTAATAAATGCTACATACATTCAGATACAGAGCCTTTCATCATCTTGTTATTGTTATAACATCCAGTCTTGACTGATGTAGCTTTTTAAAATGACCAGTCAGCTCAATGTATCAAATTGCTCTCATATTCAATGAATGTGTTTTATATTGAGCTGTCCCAAAACACAAACCCACTCAATTGCTTCAAGCTGACAGGGATAACTTACAATATTATAGGCTCTGCTTAAGGTGCCTAGCTCTGGAGTTGTGGTTTCTAAGAGATGAAAGGCAGCCATTGTTTTCATTATGTATCACTAGAATCAATAAATAGTTGCCATGCCTATAAACACCTTCTCCGCTCACCTGTGGAAGGGCCCCATAGTTCCAAATATATCCCTTATGAGGAAAAACATTCACCACAAATCGCATTTTCCCTTTCTTAACATCCTGCTTGATTGGGTTCAATGGCTCTTTTGTTGCAATCTGAAAACATAAAAACACTACTCAGTTAAATTTTCTGGTGAAATTGCATAACCATCTCTGTGCCTACCTTGGCTCTTCATTTTATTGTACAAGCATCAAATGCAGCCAACATTTTACACATGAATCCTGGTCATCTTAGGGTCTGCCAGATGTAATGGTTCAACTCTTAGAACCTGCCCAGTTCCTCCCAGGGTTAAAGCCAGCAGTAGAGTCGGCACTGAATTGTTGAGGGAAATAATTCAGGTGCATAGAGGCCTGGCCCAAAGGATGGGAATCAGTGAAAGTCAGCAATAGGACCAGAAGAAACAGTTTACTGAGAGGGGAACTGGGCAGCTGTAGCCATGGGATTGACATAAAACAAAGCCTGCATATCAGTGGTGAAGAGGCCTCAAAGCAGAATGAAAACAGCACACCAAGATAGGGCAAGAGGAATAAAAACTGGAGAACACGAAGGTAGGAGAGGTTGTATAAACAGCTACTTAAGGGGAAACTATGATTTCTGATTTAATGATTGTATTTGACATGCTGGCTGCAGTCACAGGTGTTAACATTGGGAGTCAGCACAAAGTGGCCTTAACAGTCATCTATGTAACGACTAAACTTTTACCAAACATCTCCGATGAAGAATATGGGAACTTGAGGGGCAACTTTTTTTTCCCACAGCTCAAAAGATTAACATTAGATTAACCAAAAAACAGAATAGCTAATGGCTAATAAAATCAATTTCTTTCAGCAGTGTAAATAAGTCACTAAAGTTTGGAAAAAAAAACTCGTTTAATAAATTTTAGTGCATAAGACAGTCTAGGCATTTAATAAAAATTACCTCCATCTTTGCGTTGGTCCAGCGAGGAACTTCCACAACCATGTTAAACACATTCTGCAAGAAAAATTCACAGGTGTCACGGCACAGCCTTGGGTGACTGGGCGGGATTTGCACATTCTGCCCGTGCCTGCATGGGTAATGAATGGTCTGCTTTCACACTGAAGGGATTCTATGAAACAAGTCATGAGCCCAGATGACATACAGACATAGTGAATGTTTAATTACATGATTTTCATAAAGAGGATCTACAGTCTGAAATGACTAAGAATGTAAATTCTGAGCAACATAATTCAGTAGCTGTCTAGAAGGGCTGTGTAGATTATCCTCAATTTAGAGAGGGACCCTGGAATGTCAATCTGACAACTGACCAGAAAGTTTCAAAAAGAGCATCAAAAGGAATAAATGCACTGTAAACTGTACTACAATCCCAAGTTACCCCAGACTGTGAAAGTGTCGGGAGAAAAGTGAACAGTCTGGGTGAGACAGGTCTGTTTTCCCCTTGTGTAAGTACTTAAGAACACAGGTTAAAAGTCAGTTTCAGCCTTGGTCTGTGTTTTAGTGAGTGAGTGAGAAAACCTTTAGTCATTCCTGCTCTGTAGGTAAAAAGAAAGTCAGTGTCTCCTTGTGGAAAGACAGAGAGCAAACAAGCCACAGTTTAAAGGAAATGGGACAAAGGTCTTTCAGATGACCCAGAGGCTAAGCACATTAAATTCAACTGCTCGCCTATCAGCATCATTGCTACTGGGATCATTCAACATCGTGCCACAATGTCCCAACATCTACTCTTTGTGGAACCATACATGTTTTTTAGCTTTCTTTTTGGACTCAGCTCTCATATCTACATTGAAAGGTCATTGCATTATTATTTCCTGTTGCACTTAGTAGCTAATAAACTCTTTTGTGAATTCAAGAAGCCCAGTTAAATTGGTTATTTTTAAAACAAATTCATTTGGTCATTGTCTTGATGCAAGGGAAGGGATTCTTAAATTAACTTCGTTGTAACTAACCAAGCAGCTGTTGAATAAAGAAGATCTACCAATTTGGGATACTCATCTGGAACTGAGGCAATTTGCCCAGTAACAGGTCATAACACAAGGTAGCATTGGTAAGCACTGGTGCTGCAGTTCATCACTTTGGTGTATCCCCTTTATCCATTCCTAAGACAGCACATCAAAGAATATAGTTAAAAAGTTACTAGTATATTTCAGCCAGCAGTTTTGTTAAATGCTGCTTTGATGAACTGAAGGCTTGACAGCCCAAATATTGTGCTGTTCCTTTATTCAATGTTCTTTTCAAATTTTCTAATCTTTAATATGAGAGCTACAATTATAGAGTAAACATATAATCTGTTTTTGTGATGTTAAGGAATAAATATTGACCAACACAAAAGGGAGAACTCCCCTTCTCTTCAAAATTGTGTCACACAATTGTTTACATCGAGAGCACAGATAGGAGCTTGGATTAATGCTTAATCTAAAGATGGTATTTTAGACAAAACCGACTCCTGCTCTACTGTACTTGCATGTCAGTCTGGATTATACATTCAAGTTTCTGGAAAACAATAACTTATACTGTTTTTATTGTACAAAGAAATGTATCAAGGCGCACATTCAAGGGTATGGGATACAGTACCCCATTACACAACTGGTAGGTAGCTTGCTTTCTGTACGTGTATTGACATTTAGTTCCTCAACACTGCCAACTAAGTTTGACAAGTGTACTAATGAATTCTACGGACTGTAATATCTCGGGAGGTGCAGCTAAGAATAGATCAACACGCAGTATACAATAATTGCCATGAACATAGCTGCTGTCTACTGCATAGACCATAATAATGTTCAGTCTTTTCCCTACCTTGAAATAATCTAGAGATTCAGTAATTAGACTTTAGGAAGTCATACCAAAAGCCCTACAGAAACTTACATGTAAATTTCTCAGCTTCATGTATAATATACTGACCAATTAAAAATAAAGAATCAGTTTAAAGAACCAGTACAAGTCGATCAGCAGCCATGAGAACTCAAGAATTCTCTCAAGTATTCCACTCCAGGGCAGAAACTACTGTCTGGTCTCCTCCACTGCAGATTCATTCAAGGGTTTGCATCATTGAAATTTTTTTTCTTCCAACTTTCCAGCATTTCAATGTTTGACAGAGATCAGAGTAAGAGATGTATTTCCTAACCAGGAGTTTAATAAATCAGTTAAAGTTGAGGAATAGATCTTCTCAAACAAAACCTAAATAATGAAGAAATCAATGAGGGGGACGAAGGGTTAGAATAGGCACAACACCAGAATAAATTACTGATGGGGAGGCATAGTGATGATAGTGGACAGAATTACACCTTCCATTGATAGTTAGAAACAGACACTATTGTTCAAAACCAACAAGTTGCTTAGAATATATATTTTACCAGTTTGAGCAGATAAAGGATGAGGGCAGTGCTGTAAGCTTTGTATCTAGAAACAGATTTTTCACAGGTGATGATCGCTGGCCATGGTCAAATGACACAATGCAGCAGTGGAAGAGCAACTGGATAGATAGTTCTTGGAGTGTGGCTATTCTAATTATCATACAGTTTTCAATGAACCACTGCTAGTCAAGCTGCATGCTGAACTGTAAAAGCTAAACAATGCGTGGAAGTAGAATAGAGGATCACTACAGTTTAATAGGTCTGAAAAGATTCTAGACCAATTTGACTGGATAATTATTGAAACTGGGCATCAAGAACTGTTAACAGACGAACAGAGAGAACGAGACTGTTGAAATTAGGTTTAAAAGCCAGACATGGTACTCAAGTGAGTTATGAAAGTGATCAGGAAATGTGCTGAAAAAGAAAGCAGTCTGAGGATGTCACAAGAACATGAACTATTGAGATGCACAGAAGATGGAAAATAACATGAGGATAGTCTGTTACCCCATGATTTAAACAAAGAACTTGACGTACCTTTGGGTCACTTTACAGAACAATTAAGCCCTGTCAATCTCGTACCAAGGTCCACTCCTGAGGCCATTGAAATAGCAGGCTTTACATGAGTGAATCCATCCCAAAGTGCTGAACTTGGACTGACACTGTTAGGTAAAGTCATACAGCATGGAAAGACCCTTCAGTCCAACTCACCCTTAACATCCCAATCTAGTCCCATTTGCCAGCATTTGGCCCATATCCCTGTAAAGCCCTCCTATTCGTACACCCATCCAGATGCCTTTGTAACTGTACCCATCTCCACCATTTCTTCTGATGGCTCCTTCCATACACGCACCAACCTCTGTGAAAATGCTACTCCTCAGGTCTTTTTAAAAATCTTTTTCCTCTCACCTTAAACCTATGCCCTCTAGTTTTGTACTCCCCCACCCTTGGCTATTCACCTATCCGTGCCCCTCATGATTTTATAAGTTGATGAGGTCACCCCTCAGCCTCCAGTACTCCATGGAAAAAAGCCCCAGTCTATTCAGCCTCTCCCTACAACTGCAGTTTGGAAGAATTTGAGAAGAAGCAAGACACCAGAGAAGAAAAAAACCTAAGGAAAAGACTAAGCATTGAAATTTTCAACTTATAGTTACAACTGAGATCTGCTGTTCTCCCCAAATCCTAATGTCAGACACATAAGGAAGTAGGGTTGGGAGAGAGATTAAGGTGGTGCTAAAGTGATCAGAGGTGGTCCTATCTGACTTTGACTTACAGCGAATAAAGAATAGTGCAGCACAGGACCCTTTGGCCCACCAAGCCTGCAATGACACATCATGCCTTTCAACTAAAACGTTTTGCCTCTGCGTGAAGTTAGGAGAGTCCACAAGGTCAGGTCTGTGAATCTGGCTGGAGGTTACATGGAGCTAGAGGTTAAAGGGAAACAGGAGGGCATAGAACATGTTGCATTCAAATATCACAAATTGAGTTAGAATGCAGAGAATAAGGGAGGAAAGCAGTGATGACGACAGAGAAAATACCACTTCCACAGTCAGAAGGGACAGCATTTGTGACTCAGATGAGAGCTTCTTTGGTACTGTAGCTGGAATGAAAAGCTGCTTGCAGGGTGTAAACACAGATCTGAGAAATGATGGTCAGGAATTTGGTGAATTAATTAGAGATTAACTAGGAATTTATGGAGATGGTTGATAGGCCTTGGCATCAGTCTATAAAACGGAAAGGATACTGGATTCAGATAAACACTGAATTTGTTAGAAAGCAAAATGTGAGCTACAAGAAATAAAAGACGTGCTAAATTAAAGGAGAATAATGCACCAGGGCCTGACAGATAAATCTAAGGTTAATAGAATGATTCAACACAGGATCAAGCCATTAAACCTCTGCTAACCACTGGGAGGGCTAGCCAATTAGTTGCACTACCCTTCTCATTTCCTATAACCCTGTAAATATTTTCTTCAGTTTTTCTCCCCCCAAGACAATTCAATTAATCTGCTTCATTATTTTTTCAGGGTGTGCATTCTAGGTCACAATTACTCACAGCATAAAACAATGTGCTCCCTTGACACTAATTTTTTTCTCTTGCCAAACACCTACCGTCTGTGGCCTCTGGTTATCGATCTTCTGCCTTTAGAAACAGCTTTCCTTGCTTATCCAAGCAAAATCATAAATAGTCCTGAACATTTCCATCAAACATTTTCTTAATCTTCTCTGCTTCAAGGATAACTCCAGCTCTTTCAGATCTTCTACAGCATTAGTTCCCTCATTCCTGATCATGTTTTATTAAAATGCTTCTGCACCTACTGTGGCCTTGCCAGACTTCCTACAGTCCAGTCCCTAGAATTGAATGCAATATAGCAGCCGCAGTATGACCAGTACTTTACAAAATATGACATCCTCACTTTTGTACTCTATTACTCTAAGAGGCAACTAACAGATTAGATTTGAGCTATGCAGTCCTGCTATATCCATTTGTAAATGGTAACGGACAATTAAACAGGAGGAGGGTATTGCTGTCCTCAACAAAGGAAGAGCACAGTGTATCAGTGCAATGAGTGAGGCTAACGCATTTGCAATCCTCTTCAGCTGGTGTTGACTGCCATTGTGTAAGCTCATTCTTTCGTTGCTGATTGCCTTTTTCTTTTCAAGTTAGGAGGAAAGCATATGGGATTGTTGAGATTATTTAGCTATCTGACACATGTCACTCACTACTCAACATGTATATGGTCCTGTGCTGTAGCTTCAAACATTGGCACTTCATTTTCATATATAAATCTGGTGCTGCTCCTGGCATACCCTCCTGCACTCAGATCTGCACCAGCTATCTTTTCCCTATGGCCCTGAAAATCTTTCCCCAGACATTGATCCAATGAATGCTTACTGAATCTGCCTCCATCACTCTCTGACAGTATAGTCCAGACCCTACTTGATTTTGAACACCTATTAACTGCAGCTTGTCTTTTATTCCTCAATTGCACTCGTATCGAAAGTGGATAATGGTGCAAGGCTTTGGGGGTGGAGACACGTGCAGTGGGAGATAGAATTGGCCATTCTCAAAAAGATAGAGTATTTTGTGATACTTAATTAAGGATCAAGTGAAAATAACTGAGTATGAAATTACAGGACAGATGTCAATACAGACTATAAACTGGTCAGAATGCAGGAACAGAGTGGTTTAGGAATTCATTCAGTTATTTAAAGTAGACAGTGACTCCCCACAGAAACTGTTTGGAGGGCACTTCTGTTCACTGTGAATATTTTGGATATGAAGTTGAAAGAAACACTATCATAATAGTCAACAGTTGAGGATTACAGAAGCTGCAGATACGTATGGATAAATTGTTGAATGTCAGTAAATGCGAGGTGGAAGGTTTCAGCACCATTAGGTAAGGCAAGAGATTCCACAGAAATTACAGGGCAAAAGCTCAGCCCAAGTAGTGTTTAAATTGCAAGTGAGCAACCCACAACCCTTACCCTAACATCAGTAATTATATTCTGTTCTCCTCCATATGTTTAACTAGTTTCCCTTTAAATATATCAATGCTATTTATCTCAGCCACTCCTTGTGGTGGCAAGTACCACATTCTAACCACTTGGAATAATGCGGTTTCTCCTCAATTCCGCTTTAGATTTATTGGTGACTACCATACGTAAGGTCCCTTGTACTTGCCATTTCCTTAACTGCAAACAAATGGATTTTGACTTTGATCCTCAATTTCACCAGTTTTGAGTGGAAGTGAGTGCAGGCGCTGAACAGAGGACAGTGGGATCATTCACAGAAACATGGTATATTTTGTACAGATGAAAGGGTATAAAATTAGAAGGGTAACAAAATAGATTAAAGAGAAAGTTGGAACACGAGGTTTTTTTTTAAAAAAAAATTTTAAATACATTATCATGATGTCTAGTCTATCAAACCCAAATATAATTTTGAAGTCCTCCGGTAACAGATAATCACAACCATTCCTCCCAGTTCTGGTATCATCATTTTAAATTTTTTTGTCTTTTCCAATGTTTCTATAATCCTTTTTGTATGATGCATTGTGCACTTAACCCAACTTCTACTTTTCAGTATTATTGTTCTTAAAAAAAAAGAATCACATTGATACAGCTGCTCAGTAAATTCCCCCTTATCTGGATCTTAAGCACCTGGAATTCTCATGCAATCAATATCCGAGGTGAGAAAAGGGGATTCCCAATTTCTAGGATCCAGATAAAATCCCTGTTATCTGGAAATTGGGAATCCCCCTTTCTCACCTCGGATATTGATTGCATGAGAATTCCAGGTGCTTAAGATCCAGATAACAGGGATTTTATTATATTAGCAATTGGAATAGAATAATGAATCAGAAGATTTATTAAAACTATTTCAAGACTTGTCTTATCCATAAAGATAGAATCGCTTACCTTGGCCAGGTATTTTGCCATTTCAAATTTCCTCTGTTCCTTTATCCTTTTTACAAAACTTAATTCCCAAGGAATCAGTGACCTCCTTGTTGTTCTTACCAACACACATCCGGCAGTACCAAGGTTGAGCCCACATTGCTGATGAAGACCTTATGGTTGACGTGTCAACTCTCCTGCTCCTTGGATGCTGCCTGACCAGCTGTGCTTTTCCAGCACCACACGTTTTGACTCAGACCACTAGCAAGTGCAGTCCTCACTTTCTCCCAGTGCCAATGTAATGCCAAGCATTACTGCCTCAGCACCTGGGACCCAGGTTCAATTCCAGCCTTGGATGACTGTGCGAAGTTTGCCCCGTGTCTGTGTGGGTTTCCTCTGAGTGCTCCAGTTACCTCCCACAGTCCAAAGATCTGCAGGTTAGGTGGATTGGCTATGCTGAAATTGTCCTGTAGCGTTCAGGAATGTGTAGGCTAGGTGAATTAGCTAGGGTGAATTAGATGTGGGGTTATGGTATACCATAGCGTGCTGGATCTGAGTGGGATGCTCTTCAGACGGTTAGTGTGGACATAATTGGATCCTTTCGCACTGTAGGCATTCTATGATTCTAAGTTGCCTGTATCGATGTAGCAAATAAGGTAGTTTCAAAGACATGAGAGAGCAGACTGATTTTAAAAAGTACCTTATAGAACAAGAGCTAGGAGGGGTTTGGGAGTGTCAGACATTAAAAACCGCACCTCAAGTGATTAAACTATTCAAATATTCATGAAATCTTGAGTTTTATGAGAATAGGTGTAGAATGTAAGAGTCAAGATGTAATGGCAAATCCACATAGTTGGAGTACGGTGTGCAGTTTAGATCTCATATTATATGCAGAATGTTAACCTGATAAAGATACAACACAATGCCAAGCAGAAGAGTAAAGTGAAGACAGATTCGAAATCAGAGCTTTTTACGTTCAGAAATTATACAAAAGCTAAATTTATGAATGGATGGGACAGGATAGATAGAAACATTGATTTAAAGTCTAAATGAGGGGAATGTCTTAATAAGGTAAAGACAGAGGCTGGATTGGGAGACAGTGGATGTTATAGCCATAGATTGTGATTGCAGCAAAGACCATTTCAGTTATTTTAGCAGCTAAAGGAAAGAGGGACATCCAATAGCATACAGCTTAACCATGTGGAAAAATAACTACAACAAAATCTATTATGGGTTGTGATTTCAACAGGATTTTGCATTTGAGACTCAGCTCAATTCATGTACAAAGCACAAACGACCAAAGTTCTGGCAAATACATAACATTGGCTATTGTAAAGGAATGCTTTAGGTAGATTATAGATCAGATCAGATTACCTACAGTGTGGAAACAGGCCCTTCGGCCCAACAAGTCCATACCGACTCTCCGAAGAGTAACCCACCCAGTCCCATTTCCCTCTGACTAATGCACCTAACACTACAGTCAATGTAGCATGACCAATCACTTGGTCTACACATCTTTGGACTGTGGGAGGAAACTGGAACACCCGGAGGACACAGAATGTGCAAACTCCACACAGACAGTCACTCAAGGCTGGAATCGAACCTGGGACCCTGGCACTGTGCTAACCACAGAGCCACCGTGCCACCCCCACAGGTGGCATTCAATTATAATTGAATGATAGTCAACAGTCAGGATCCGGGTGAGAGGCACAAAGCAATCAATGGATACTGTTATATGGACAACTCAAATCTCTGATCATAAGGCCCTTGACTGTCTAGTTCATCAACTAAAGCACATTAATTGA
>NC_057731.1:433693-442246 GCF_004010195.1 Chiloscyllium plagiosum | reverse complement strand
AGCTGTAACACAAAGGGACTTGGGTGCACAAACACAAAACACTAGCACACAGGTGCAGCAGGTAATCAGGAAGACTAATAGAATGCTGGCCCTTATTTCAAGGGGGGTGGAGTTTTAAGAATCGAAAGTTTTACTGAAATAGTACAAGATGCCAGTAGGACCTCATCTGGAGAACTATGGGCAGTTTTGGTCCCTGTATTGAGGGAAAAATATTTCATTACATTACAGTTTCAGTAGGATGATTCCTGATATGGAGGGATTGACATGTGAGCAAAGGCTATAACAGGTTAAGACAACTCACTGGAGTTTAGAAGAATGGGAGGTGAGGTCATTGAAACATGTTGGATTCATAAGGGTAAATGCTGAGAGGATGTTTCCACTAATGAAAGAGTCCAGGACCAGAGGTTGTTGATCGGAGGAGGAATCAAGGGTTTACAGTGGAAAATGCAGAAAAATGAATGTGAGGTTTACTGGATCAGCTGTGAGGGGTTGAATGGAGTTATAGTCTTATGGAACCTGCACAGTGAGAGCAGCATTACAGGAGGCTGATTGGCCCATTGTTGCCATGCTGGCTCTCTGTAGCAACCTAATTGGCCCATTCTTCTGCTATCTTTCTGTGGTCTCAAACACAATCTATCATTCCCATCCTTACTCTGTTCCAGAGCAGTGCCCAAAAGAGAGACCCCTGGTTTTTGGACAATTCCAGTTTTTGAATGGTTAAAGTTTCAGATTCAAAAATGTTTACAGCACAGAAGAAGGCTATTTAGCCCATCATGTCCAAAAGACAATAAAGATCTGACCAGAATAATATCAATTTTTAGCCCATAATACTATTGTATCACAAGTGAGTGGTGCTTAAACGTTCTTACCCACCCTGACCATTTGCTCATAATCCTATACACCCCTGTCAATTATCCTCTGTCAGCCTTGAATGTTTCCTCATAGCTCAGACTCTCTGGGCAGCATCCTAGTTAATTTCCTTTGCATCCTCTCAGCATGATCAGATCCTTCTTATATGTGGTGACTATCACTGCATTTAGCTGCTCCACTTGTAACATAACCAGTGTTCAAAGTTTGTGAGAAGATTTGTAGGTCGGGTGCTCGTTGCTGTGGTTCTGTACGCCAAGCTGGAAGTTTTTGTTGCAAACGTTTCGTCCCCTGTCTAGGTGACATCCTCAGTGCTTGGGAGCCTCCTTTGTAATCATTAAAAACACGGAAATAGAGAAAACACACCGGATAATCAACTCCACACTCAAAGGAATTCGATTCACGAGAGAGGAAGAAAAGGATAACCAACTCCCATTCCTAGACGTGAGGGGACAGAGAACACCAAACGGAGAATTCACCACAAAGGTACACAGGAAAGCCACACACACAGCCAAGTCCTGAACTATGAAAGCAACCACCCCAATACACACAAACGAAGTTGCATCAAGACACTATTCAAAAGGGTCACAACACACTGCAGCACACCAGAACTGCAAAAAGAGGAAGAGGAACACCTATACAAGGTATTCGCCAAAAACGGATATCCTCGCAATTTCATCAACAGATGCCTAAGGGAAATTCAACGGGACGAGGACATGCCGCAACCCAAAGGACTAGCCACAATACTATACATCAAGAACATCTCTGAAATGACAGCCAGACTACTGCGACCACTGGGACTTATAACAGCACACTTCGACTGGGACAACACTACCATTATAGGGCAAGCGAAACAAAGAACAGCCAGGGAATTCCTAGAAGCATGGCACTCTCCACAAACTCCATCAACAAACACATAGACCTGGACCCAATATACCGGCCACTACAGTGGACAGCTGAAACTGACAACCGGAAGCGGCAGGGACAGGCCACTATAAATGCCGGAGGAAACACCACAGAAGCGCTTTACAGGAGGCTCCAAGCACTGAGGATGTCACCTAGACAGGGGACGAAACGTTTGCAACAAAAACTTCCAGCTTGGCGAACAGAACCACAGCACATAACCAGTGTTTTATAAACAGTTCCAGCATAACCTCAACCTGTATTCTATATCTTAGTTAATAAGGTCAAGTATCCCATAAGTCTACATAACCACCTTATCTACCTGCCCTGCTACTTTAGGGCTCTGTGGATATGCAGAAGGTCCTCTGATCTCCAGATCCTTTCCTTATTAACCTTCCCCAAGTGCATTATCTCACTTTTCCATTTGCTGCTGCTCTGCTCATCAGCTGATCAGTTCATTCTTTTCCTCATGCAGTTTAAGCCTATCCTCATCATTATCAATTTTCATGTCATCCTTAAAGTTATTGATCACGCCCCCTACATTTCAATCCAAATCATTCTGTGAATCCCGCACAGTCTCACACAGGGCAGCTCGCACCTTCAATGCATTATCTGGGCTGACATGACAACATTTGTTAAAGTTCACTTGAGAATGTAACTTTTTAAAAAAGTTTTGCAATTTACATATGAAACAAACATGGTCATTCTAAAAGACAGGATGGCTCAGTGGTTACCACTGCTTCAGCACCAGAGACCTGGGTTCAATTCCCCCCTTGGGTGACTGTGTGGAGTTTGCACATTCTCCCCGTGTCTGTGTGGGTTTCCTCCGGGTGCTCTGGTTTTCTCCCACAATCCAAAGATGTGCAGGTCAGGTGAATCGGCCATGCTAAATTGCCCGTAGTGTTAGGTGCATTAGTCAGGTGTGAATGTAGGGGAATGGGTCTGGGTGGGTTGCGCTTCAGAGGGTCGGTGTGGACTTGTTGGGCCAAAGGGCCTGTTTTCACACTGTAGGGAATCTAATAAAATAAAATGAGAGAGTTAACAAACAGTCCGGGTCTTTTACAATATATAATTTCAGTTACATCACATTGTAAACCTTTGTTATGAATTCTGTGTCTTACTCCACAACCACCTGATGAAGGAGCGGCGCTCTGAAAGCTAGTGCTTCCAAATAAACCTATTGGACTATAACTTGGTGTTGTGTGATTTTTAACTTTGTCCACCCCAGTCCAACACCGGCATCTCCAAATCTTCACTTTTTGGAACATGGTCATTCCAGGATGTTGATAGGGAGGATTTCAGCAATAGTAATGCCTTTCAATGTCAGAGGAAGATGGTCATTATTTGGCACTTCTGTGGCACAAATGTTACTTGCCATTTATTAGGCCAAGCCTAATTTTTGTCAAAGTCTTGCTACATATCAAGACAGAATGCTTCAATATCTGACAAGTTGCAGATGAACTTTGTGCAATCATCAGCAAACAACCCCATCCTTTATGATGGAGAGAAGATCTTTGATGAAGGTGGTTGGTCCTTGGGCACTGTCCTGAAGAACTCTCACATTGATTTCCTGGGACTGGGATGATTGTCATCCAATAACCACATTCATCTGTTTTTGTACTAGGTGTGACTCCAGTGAGTAGGCTCATTTTAAAACATTAATTGATTTAATTAATACTGGCAGAGCTTTAATTGATTTAATTAATGCTGGCAGAGTTAGTATTTATTGTCTATCCCTAGCTGCCACTGAGATGAAGAGATGGTGAAGGAGGGGTAGCAAGGTGGCTCAGTGGTGAGCACACTACTTCACAGCACCAGGGACCCGGGTTCAATCCCAGCCTTGGGTGACTGTCTGTGTGAAGTTTGCACATTCTCCCTGTGTCTGTGTGGGCTTCCTCTAGGTGCACCAGTTCCCTTCCACAATCCAAAGATGTGGGGGTCAGGTGAATTGGCCATGCTAAATTACCCATAGTGTTCAGGGATGTGTAGGTTAGGTGCATTAGGCAAGGGTAAATGTAGGATAATGGGGTGGGGGAATGGGTCTGGATGGGTTACTCTTTAGAAAGTTGTGTGAAGGTTGGACCAAACTGCTTGTTTCCACACTCTAAGGATTGTATTCAATTCTTTCCTAAATGCCTTCTTGAAGCGCTGAAGTCCATTTTAATGTTGTTATGGTTCTGTTCGCTGAGCTGGGAATTTGTGTTGCAGACGTTTCGACCCCTGTCTAGGTGACATCCTCAGTGCTTCGGAGCCTCCTGTGAAGCACTTCTGTGATGTTTCCCCCGGCATTTATAGTGGTTTGTATCTGCGGCTTCCGGTTGTCAGTTCCAGCTGTCCGCTGCAGTGGCCGGTATATTGGGTCTGCAACACAAATTCCCAGCTCGGCGAACAGAACCATAACAACGAGCACCGAGCTACAAATCTTCTCCCAAACTTTGAACATTCATTTTAATGTAGGTTGACCCACAATGTTGTAATGGAGAAATTTTCAGGATTTTGACCCATTGACACCAGGAATGGTGATATATTTCCAACTCTATGCTGAGTGACTTGGCAGGGAACATGCATGTGGTGGTATTCCCTTTGTCCTTCTTGATGGTACTGGTCATGAGTTTGGAATTCAGTGATGCAATTGAATACCAAAGGGTGATGGTAGATTCATTCTTGTTGGAGGTGGTCATTCTCTGGCCTTTGTGTGATGTGAATGTTAATTGCCATCTGTCAGCCCAAGCAAGGTTAGGGTCAGGTCTTGTTGCATTTATACATTGACTGCTTCAGTATCTGAGGAGTTGTGAATTAAACTGAATATTGTGCAGTCATCAGCGAACATTTCTACTACTGGTTTTGTGAGGGAAGTTCATTGATGAAGAAGCTAAAGATGGTTGGGCCAAGGACGTAACCCTGAAGATTCCTGCAGAGAAGAGCTCAGGTGACTGACCTTCAACAATCTTCCTTTGCAATGGGTATGATTCCAACTGGCTGAGAGTTTTTCCTTGATTTCCATTGACTCCAGTTTTGATGGAGTTCCTTGATGTCACACTCAGTTAAATGTGATATTTAGAGCAGTACTCTTACCTCACTAGCCTGGGAAGGTGAGTTAGTAAAAGGCAAATTTAGAAGTATTTTTATTGTAGAAAATCTGATTTTTTTAATGGTGTTTGTGGATATGTGATTCTATTGGTTAATAACTTTAATAATGGACATACTGAATTTAGTACACCCATTGAATACTATGATTGTTCTTTGTTAGATAATGTACACTTTACAAAAACTGGAGTCGAGTCAAGGCCTTGCTGGCCTAACAACAAATGCTGGAAAGAATGGAAATCTTTAAAATTAAATGAAAGTCATCAACTGCTTGTTTTAAGCAGATTCCTCATGAAGACCTTATGCTCTAAACATTGTCTCTCCAGCTCCTCAAATGCTACCTGACCTGCTGTGCTTTTCCAGCACCACACTTTTTGACACTGCCTACTTTGATTTGATTAGATTAGATTAGATTCTCTACAGTGTGGAAACAGGCCCTTCGGCCCAATAAATCCACACCAATCCTCTGAAGAGTAACCCATCCGGATCAGTTTCCTTCTGACTAATGCTCCTCACACTATGGGCAATTTAGTATGGCCAATTCACCTGATCTGCACGTCTTTGGACTGTGGGAGGAAACCGGAGCACCTGGAGGAAACCCATGCAGACATGGGGAGAATGTGCAAACTCCACACAAACAGTTACTTGAGGCTGTAATCGAACCTGGGACCCTGGTGCATAAGTAAATGCATGTATGAAGAAGGCTTCTAGACTTGAGACATCTTGTGATATAATGCTTTGTACAGAAAGTGAAAGATTTGCATTTAATATATTTGAACATTTGGCTGTAAAAGTGAACTTTAATTTTTATTTAATGGGGGATCTTACTCTTAGTTATTTTTTTAATCAACCTGTTCATAGAAGTCTGGAGTAGGTGGGAGTAGTGATAGTGACCCTACCTGTAAGCCCTCTTGGCTTACAGGTAGGGTCACTATCACTACACAATAAGAGACCTCTTAATCTATTAATTGTATACAAATTGTATGCAGATTAAAATCATCAACCCAGGATAAGGATTCACTTGAGCTAGAATATATAAATAAGCAAAAAAAAGAAAATATTCACAAGTTCCAAGATGGAGGATAGGGAAAACTTTGGAAAAAAAAAGTCAAAACAACAGCAGTTTTAAAAGGGAGAAGCACAGACAAAGGAAGCACATGGTGCGGACAGTGCAGGAGAGACAGAGAGAGAACCTGCACAGTTACTGTCCTTGCTGTTTTGAATTCATGTATCACTGGACATCGGACTGCGTCTGGGAAAATTAACAAAATTCACGACTAATCTTGGAGGAACCTGTTTGGGCGAAGTTCTCAGCACAGAATCAGATAAGTTAATTGTCGTTTTAAATGAGTCCAACAGAAAGGCTGCAGTAGTGAGTAGAGTGGGTTTTTTTCTTGTTTATATGTTTTTGGAGATATGTCTCTTGATTAAATTTAAAATATACGCCATAGCTATTAATTTAACCTGGGACAGTGTTTTGTAGAGGAATAAAACGGTGTTATTTTCTGGGTCTGAAGATTGTGAAGGAGTAAATATGACCTTTAGTACAGTGATATGTACCTCTTGTCAGCTGTGGGAGTTTAAAGAGAGTTCAAGGGTTAATGCAGATTATATCTGCCATAAATGCTGTTGGATGTAAATCTTATCAGATAGAATGGATCAGTTGGAGAGAGAGTTAGAGGCAATGAGGAATTTGCAACAGCAACAGTATGTGATGGATGGCAGTTATAGGAAGGGGGGAATGTCCCAGATACAGTCAGAGATGGGTTAACTCCAGGAAGGGTAAGAGAGGTAGGCAGCTAGTGCAGGAGTCTTTTGTGTATATACCCATTTCAAACAGGAATGCTGTTTTGGAAAATGTAGAGGGTGATGGATTCTCAGGGGAACGTAGCACGAACAGCCAAGTTTCTGGTATTGAGACTGGCTCTAATGCAACGAGGGGTACTTTGGCTTCCAAGAGATCAATTGTGTTAGGGGACTCTGAAGTCCGAGATACAGACAGACATTTTTGTGGCCAGCAGCAAAAAAGCAGAATGGTGCGTTGTTTCCCTGGTGCTAGGATCAACGATGTCTCAGAGAGGGTGCAGAACGTTCTCACGGGGGAGAGGGGCCAGCAGGAGGTCATTGTCCACATTGGAACCAACGACATAAGAAGGGAAAATGTTGAGATTCTTAAGGGAGATTACAGAGAGTTAGGCAGAAATTTAAAAAGGAGGTCCTCGAGAGTAGTAATATCTGGATTACTCCCAGTGCTACGAGCTAGTGAGGGCAGGAATAGGAGGATAGAGCAGATGAATGCATGGCTGAGGAGCTGGTGTTTGGGAGAAGGATTACATTTTTGGATCATTGGAATCTCTTTTGGGGTAGAAGTGACCTGTACATGAGGGACGGTTTGCACTTAAATTGGAGGGGACTAATATACTGGCAGGGAAATTTGCTAGAGCTGCTTGTGAGGATTTAAACTAGTAAGGGGGACATGGGGGGTGGGGGTTGGGACCCAGGGAGATAGTGACGAAAGAGATCAATCTGAGACTGGTACAGTTGAGAACAGAAGCGACTCAAACAGTCCTACCTTGTCCCTGCTTGTCCTGACTAATAAATTAAACTATTTATTTCAATGCAAGGGGCCTAACAAGGAAGGCAGATGAACTTAGGGCATGGTTAGGAACATGAGACTGGGATATCATAGCAATTACAGAAACATGGTCTCAGTTGATTGTTACACAAAAAAAACCTGGCACTGTTATTTTTAGACTTTTAGGTCAAAAAGATGCTGGTTAATGCAGTTATATAAGTCAGGGAAAATGTAGAGCAAAGTCTTGGAACCACAGTTTTTTAATGTAATATTTTAGATATAAATTGTTATCAACCCTTCCTGCACTGCATTCATACTCCTGACACTATCCCTTTGTAGCTAAACTCCATGACTCTGTTTTTCAGGGCTACTAAAATTCAGGCACGTATCTTAAGATTGTACATAATTGGAATGCGAATATGAGTGGACCATCTTGCAAACGTCCCTAGCTGCAGCCTAGATTTTTTAAATGCAGGGAATGAGGGCAATGTCACCAATTGTTTCTCATTCCTAATTGCTCACTAGGCCATATGAAAGGGCAGTTAAGAGTCAACCAGATTGCTGTGAATGTGGCATTGTACATGTGCAGGTCAGTTAAAGGTGACTTTGTTCCATAATGGGGATTAGAGAACCAAAAGCATTTTACAATAATAATGAATTCACATTTCGCCGTCTGGTCAAAAGGACTTTCGACTCAAAATATTAACACTGATTTTATTTCCAAAGATACTGCCAGACCTGTTGAGTTTTTCCAGCATTTTCTGACAGTAATTAGGTCGTTCCTTGGAACACCTTTTTTCATCCTGGAGGTCTGTGACCAGTGGAGTGCCACAAGGATCAGTGCTGGGCCCTCTATTTTTTGTCATTGACATAAATGATTTGGATGCGAGCATAAGAGGTACAGTTAGTAAGTTTGCAGATGACACCAAAATTGGAGGTGGAGTGGACAGCAAAGAGGGTTACCTCAGATTACAACAGGATCTGGACCAGATGGGCCAATGGGCTGAGAAGTAGCAGATGGAGTTTAATTCAGATAAATGCGAGGTGCTGCATTTTGGGAAAGCAACTCTTAGCAGGACTTATACACTTAATGGTAAGGTCCTAGGGAGTGTTGCTGAACA
>NC_057731.1:378897-428764 GCF_004010195.1 Chiloscyllium plagiosum | reverse complement strand
GTTGTTTTTCAGACTGGAGGCCTGTGACCAGTGGAGTGCCACAAGGATCGGTGCTGGGTCCTCTACTTTTTGTCATTTATATAAATGATTTGGATGCGAGCATAAGAGGTACAGTTAGTAAGTTCGCAGATGACACCAAAATTGGAGGTGTAGTGGACAGGGAAGAGGGTTACCTCAGATTACAACAAGATCTGGACCAGATGGGCCAATGGGCTGAGAAGTGGCAGTTGGAGTTTAATTCAGATAAATGCGAGGTGCTGCAGGACTTATACACTTAATGATAAGGTCCTAGGGAGTGTTGCTGAACAAAGAGATCTTGGAGTGCACGTTCATAGCTCCCTGAAATTGGAGTCGCAGCTCGACAGAATAGTGAAGAAGGCATTTGGTATGCTTTCTTTTATTGGTCGGAGTATTGAGTGCAGGAGTTGGGAGGTCATGTTACGGCTGTACAGGACATTGGTTAGGCCACTGTTGGAATATTGCGTGCAATTCTGGTCTCCTTTGTATCCGAAAGATGTTGTGAAACTTGAAAGGGTTCAGAAAAGATTTACAAGGATGTTGCCAGGGTTGGAGGATTTGAGCTATAGGGAGACGCTGAATAGGCTGGGGTTGTTTTCCCTGGAGCTGAGGGGTGACTTTATAGAGGTTTACAACATTATGAGGGGCATGTATAGGGTAAATAGGCAAAGTCTTTTCCTGGGGTCGGGGAGTCCAGAACTAGAGGGCATAGGTTTAGGGTAAGAGGGGAAAGATATAAAAGAGACCTAAGGGGCAACTTTTTCAAACAGAGGGTGATACGTGTACGGAATGAGCTGCCAGAGGAAGTGGTGGAGGCTGGTACAATTGCAACATTTAAGAGGCATTTGGATGGGTATATGAATAGGAAGGGTTTGGAGGGATATGGGCCGGGTGCTGGCAAATGGGACTAGATTGGGTTGGGATATCTGGTCAGCATGGACGGGTTGGACCGAAAGGTCTGTTTCCATACTGTACATCTCTATGACTCTATAAATTGGATGGCTCTTTGTGATGCACTGGTAATGTCCCTGCCTGTGAGCTAGGAGGTCTGGGTTCAAGTTCTACCTGCTCCAGTGTTGAGTGCTACTATCTCTGAACAGGCTGATCAGAAAATAGAAAAAAGGTTCACTTGAGCTGGAAAGCACATCACTGGTGGTGGTGCATAGATGAAAATGCCATGGACGATTTGATGGTGGGAAGAAAAGCCAGTCAGTTGTATGTGATAACATTTTTAGATGTTTTTTAAAAAAGACTTACTTTTAATTGGTAATTAATTCAAAAGCAAACTGATTTAGTGATTGAGGATAAAGGAGAAAACAGGTGGCACATGGCTCAATGGTTAGCACTGCTGCCTCACAGTGCCAAGGACCTGGGATCAATTCCAGCTTCGGGCAATTGTCTATGTAGATTTAGGAACATTCTCCCTGTGTCTGTGTGGGTTTCCTCCCACAATCCAAAGATATGCAGGTTAGATGCTAAATTGCCCATAGTTTACAGAGATGTGCAGGCAAGATGGATTTGCCATGGGAAATGCCGGTTTACAGGTATATTGGGTGGGATGCTCTTGAGAGGGTCGGTGTGCACTCGATAGGCTGAATGGCCAGCTCCCATACTGTAGGGATTCTAAAATTAACACTAGTGATTTTGTGGTGGGGAATAAAATGTTCAGTGGCTCGGTGGATAGCACTGCTGCCTCACAGCACTAGGGCCCCATCTTATGTGACTGACTGTGTGGAGTTTGCACATTCTCCCCATGTCTGTGTGGGTTTCCTCCGGGTGCTTCGGTTTCCTCCCACAGTCCAAAGATGTGCAGGTCAGGTGAATTGGCCATGCTAAATTGCCCATAGTGATAGGTGCATTAGTCAGAGGGAAATGGTGGGTGGGTTACTCTTCGGAGGGTGGGTGTGGACTTGTTGGGCCGAAGGGCCTGTTTTCGCACTGTAGGGAATCTAATCTAATAGCTCCTTCTAGAAAATAAAGTATCGCTCAAGCTTGAGGGCTTTTGTAGCACAGTGGTAGTGTCCCTACTTGGGTCTGGGTTCACGTCCTATAAATAAAGATTAACATTTTTACCATTGAGTTAAGAAGTATATAATTAGTGGCAAAACTCACCAATTTCTGGAACACAGATTAGTATGCATCGAACCCATACTGCACTCATTCCTGATTAGATTAGATTCCCTACAGTGTAGAAACAGGCCCTTTGGCCCAACAAGTCCACACTGACCCTCCGAAGAGTAACCCACCCAGACCCATTTCCCTCTGACTAATACATCTAACACAATGGGCAATTTAGCATGGCCAATTCACCTGATCTGCACATTTTTGGACTGTGGGAGGAAACCAGAGCACCCGGAGGAAACCCATGCAGACACGGGGAAAATGTGCATACTCCACACAGACAGCCGCCCAAGGCTAGAATTGAACCTGGGTCCCTGGCACTGTGAGGCAGCAGTGCTAACCACTGAGCCACTGTGCCATCCGTGATGAAGTGCTTATGCCCGAAATGTCAATTCTCCTGCTCATTGGATGCTGCCTGATCTCCTGTGATTTTCCAGTAACACACACCCGGCTCTGATTTCCAGCATCTACTATCCTCACTTTCTCCTAGTTGATTTCAAGAATGCCTGTCTTGAAGAAGTTCTCCTCCTCTCTCTACAAGGATCTCATTGAGTCCCTCTCTCTCATTGCACCCTCCCATGTCATCTCCTCTGCCCTGAAGCTCTTCAGCCACGTCCTGAAGCAAACTCACTGCCACAGCCGCATCTCCTTCCTCAGTGCCTGCCTTTGGAACCGTCTGATCCTGCATGGATTACAGACTACATACAGACTAACATAATTTGTACCTGAACAGGCCAACATATGTACTACAAATACGAATCCTTCAGAAATGGTTCTCCTTCCGGATCCTCCATGCACTGCCACCTACGCTCCCTAGCTCATGGCAATACTCTCCCAGACCTGCAAAGGACCTCTGCTGTTTTATATCCTCAGAAGAATTCACACACTCAAGAAATGCTTTTTCTTCACCATAGCGGACATAAAAGAATGTAAGTTAAACAAGTTCCCATGTACTTACCTCAATACTCAGGGCTCCTCAACCATTCCAAAACCTTCTCCTGGCCTCTGAAACTGCTCAATGCCATTAGCCATGCGGCCGCTCCAGCCACCACCACCGTGGCGAATGATGATGTCACTTCCAGCCCCGCCGCCCCACAGATTGCAGCCACGCCACCTCCGCGATCGCCATCCAGCCTACTACCTCCGCGATCGCTGGGGAGACAACTGCCTCCATGACCACCACAGGATCCACTGCCGCTAGCACTGACACGATACCTACCCTCCACATCACTTCTGACCCCGCAGTTGCCACTGCAGCAGCCACTTCTACCCCCAGAGGCGTCAGTCACTGGAACACCAATGACTACATCGTCGACACCACTTCCGCCCCCATGGTAAGTGTCACTTCAATTGGCGATGTCACATCTGACCCATAACCATACCCATACCCACTCCAGTGGCAGTCTCCACCCCAACCCCAGGTTTTAGCTCCCAGCCTTGCACCTTGTTTTTACTATTCCCGCAGACCTCCCCCTTACTGAGGATGAACGTTCAATCCTCAGTAAAGGCCTCACCTTCATCCCTCTACACTTCCAGATTAATGAGTTCGACGTACATTGCAATATTGAGCATTTCTTCCACTGCCTCCGACTCCTGCCCACCCACTGAGGACCCCCTCTCTCGCATCCAACATACCCCATCTACCTGGACACCCCGTGCTGGCCTGTTACCCACCCTTGACCTTTTCATTTCAAACTGTCACCACGAAATAGACCGCCTCAACCCTGTCCACTCCCCTAACCCACTCCAATCTCCCACCCTCGCAAAGCGCAGCTCTCCAATCCAACCCCAATCCTACCATCAAACCAGCAGACATGGGGGTGCTGTGGTAGTTTGGAACATCGACATCAACACCACTGGATCCAGGTGCCAACTCTCACACACCTCCTCCTACTGCGCCCTTGACCACAACCTCACCTCCCATCACCAAACCATCATCTCTCTCACCTCATCATCTCTGGGGATCTCCCACCCACAGCCTCCAACCTCATCATCCATTCCTGATGATGTTATGCCCAAAACGTCTATTCTCCTGTTCCGCAGATGCTGTCTGTGCTTTTCTAGCAACATGCTTTTGACTCTGATCTCCAGCGTCTGCAGTCCTCACTTTCTCCCATTCCTGTAACTGTTTGATAAGATAGTGTCAAAAGAGTTTTTATTTTGGTATTGATGTACCAACTTTGGAAACACTTGATCTATTGGTTTGGAGAAGTATACTCTGCACGTTTTCTGAGTCATTCCTGCCCTTAAGGTTATTCACTCTGCCTGGGAAATCTGGAAGATGGGAACGCAGTCTCAGGAAAAAGTGCCTCTCATTTAAGACTGGGATGGGAAGAATTTTCTTCACTGAGGATTTTTAATCTTTGGAATTTTCCACCCTAGAAAGTTGTGAATGTTGCAATGTTGAGTATAAAACTGAGAATAACAGATTTTTTGATCTCTTAGGGAATCAGAGGATTGGCTGGGAATGTATGGTTGAGCGATGAATATACTGAATAGAGGGCCAGACTCAAGGGCAGTTCAGTCTACTCCAGCCCCAATTGCTTATGTTTTTATATTAGGTTAGATTTCCTACAGTGTGGAAACAGGCCCTTCGGCCCAACCAGTCCACACCGACCCTCCGAAGAGTAACCCACCCAGACCCATCTCCCTCTGACTAATGCACCTAACACTATGGGCAATTTAGCATTGCCAATTCACCTGACCTGCACATCTTTGGATTGTGGGAGGAAACCAGAGCACCCGGAGAAAACCCACGCAGACACGGGGAGAATGTGCAAACTCCACACAGATAGTCACCCAAGGCTAGTATCGAACCTGGGGCCCTGGTGCTGCGAGGCTGCAGTGCTAACCACTGAGCCACCCTATTAGGTAAGGGGAAGATTTATTCTATGTCAAATGCAGGCTCTACATGGCCTGTGATTGTTTAAATGGGGACAGAGCCAAGGGAGTTTTACTCTGTATTTAACCTCACATTGTAGTACCTGTCCCAGGAGTGTTAAAGGGGACAGTGTACAGTGAGTTTTCTCTATGTAAACCTATACTGCACCAGTCCTAGGAATGTTTGATGTGGCAGTTGTTATCACTGGTTCCTGGGCAAGGGTCCCCAATTTATTACAATTCCAGATGGGAAACCTCCAAATTAAACCCCTCTCTTGGTTTGTTGCTGCAAGGTCAATTTAAAAAGGATCCCTTCCCTTCTGTTTTTCTGTCCCAATTGAAATGTTCTAATAGTTTAAAAGGAGCCAATTTAACCAGACTTCTTGAGTCAAAGAATGAGTTTATGAGCTACTCAGTGTGAGAAACAATCATAAAACATGACATACATACACACAGATTCAAAATGTGAATTGAGTCAAGAGATAAGTAGATGGCAGAACACTGTGGCCATTAAATTGGATGACAGAACATAGATCGTGGCAAGTGCTGCTGTTGGTCATGAGTAGTTAATTTTGAGATTCTTGACTGTACAAATTAGTTGACAGGTCTCTTTACTGTTCCCTTTTTGACAGTGAGTTCACTGGCTAGCCTGGCTTTCAACACTCTGATAGAATTTTTCTTTACAGCACAGGGCTGTTTAGTGGCTGTTCTCAAAAGAATGCCTTCGCAGGTCCATAAGTAATTCAGGCCTATGATCTGTTCTCCTAACAAACAGTACAGAGGTATATTCTGTATCCAACCCCCTGCTGTACTTGTCATGGGACGATTTGATGGAAACAATATAGAAGCAGCTTTACTTTCAGTTTAAAAGGGGGAAAGCTTTACTATTCATCTAATCCTATGCTATACCTATTCTGGAGGTGTTGGATGGAGACAGTCTCAAGGAAACTTTACTTTCAGTTTAAAAATGTAGAGGTAGCTTTACTCTGTATCTAACGTGATGCTGTTCTTGTCCTGGGAGAAAGTGAGGACTGCAGATGCTGGAGATCAGAGCTGAAAAATATGTTGCTGGAAAAGCGCAGCAGGTCAGGCAGCATCCAAGGAGCAGGAGAATCGATTCCTGAAGAAGGGCTTATGCCCGAAACGTCGATTCTCCTGCTCCTTGGATGCTGCCTGACCTGCTGTGCTTTTCCAGCAACACATTTTTCAGCTCTGTTCTTGTCCTGGGACTGTTTGATGGGGACAGTGTGGAGGGCACTTTATTCAATATTAAATTCTAACACTAACATCAGGGGTACAAAAAAATTGTAAAAATTCACCGAATCAATATCTCAAATTATGATACTCATATAACTAACTGAGAATGTATTAATTTAATGGAAAATCAAATGATGAACAGTTTATTTCCACTTCTCAAGCCAGAGTTGAGTTGGACCAGTTAATTTTTCAGGATTTCTCCTCAGCTTCTTTGATGCTTTCTTCTGCAGGTTTGGATTCTTCCTCTGTTGGCAATGATTCCTCATTATGATCCTAGAAGAAATGATATCAAGTGATTTCCCTGTGAAATATCAGCAAACCGTCCATCATTGTTATTATTTCTGACCCAGCTGTCTGCCAGTTACTTCACTCTGATCCTGGAGAACAATATGGCAATGCTGGAATTTATCCAGTCCACATTGGAAGGTAGAAGTTAGGGAAGGATATGGAAACTGAATAAATTTATGACCATTCAGAAGGAGTAGGTTAATTAATCAAATGATGAAGACAGGATCAATTGAGAGATGATCAGTGAGGAGGAGTAATAAATTTGGAGATGATTGCTCAGTCACTGAGGAGAGGATCAGTTGATCAACAAGATTAATTGGTGAGCAGATGATCGATCTACCAATGAAAAGTTGATCAATCTAACAGCGAGGAGAGGATTGATCTAACAGGAGAGAATCAGGTATCAGTGAAGAGAGGAGTGGATCAATAAATGAGGAGAGTCGTAATTGATTCGTGAGGAGAGGATTGGTCAATGGGAGAGAAGCAGATACCAATCAGTGATGAGAGAATAGATCAGTGAGGAGAGCATCAATTGATCAGCAAGAGACGATTGATTGATCGGTGAAGAGAGGATTAATTGATCAGTGATGAAAGGATCGATTGAAGAGTGAAGACAGGATTGATTGAACAATGATGAGTGGATTGGGTGATCAGTGAAGACGATCAATTAGTAAGAAGAGGATCAATTTATGTGAGGATCAATCACATAATCAGAGAAGAGGGAGTTGATCGATGAGTGGAGAGGATCAGTGAAGAAATGATCGACCAGTGATCAACCAGCACAGCACGGTGGTTCAGTGGTCAGCATTGTAGCCTCACAGTGCCAGGAACCTAGGTTCGATTCCAGCCTTAGGGAACTGTCTGTGTGGAGTTTGCACGTTATTCCCAGGTCTATGTGGGTTTCTGTCGGGTGTTTCAGTTTCCTCCCACAGGAGAAGGGGTAGATACTGAACAAGTATTTTGCATCAGTACTTACTGTGGAGAAGGTCATGGAAGATATAGAATGTGGGGAAATATATGATGACATCTTGAAAAATGTCCATATTACAGAGGAGGAGGAGCTGGATGTCTTGGAATGTATAAAAGTGGGTAAATCCCCAGGACCTAATCAGGTGTATCCAGAACTCTATGGGAAGCTAGGGAAGTGATTGCTGCTCCCCACACCTCCCCCCTCACTTCTCTCCAAGGCCCCAAAGGAAACTTCCATATCCGCCACAGATTCACCTGCACCTCCACCCACATCATCTACTGCACCCGCTGCAGCCGGTGTGGCCTCCCCTATATTGGGGAGACAGGCCGCCGACTTGCGGAGCGATTCAGAGAGCACCCCTGGGCCACCCGGACGAACCAACCCAACCAACCTGTGGCACAGCATTTCAACTCCCCCTCCCACTCCACCGAGGATATGCAGGTCATTGGACTCATCCACCGCCAAACCACAACAACCCGACGGTCGGAGGAGGAGCATCTTATCTTCCGACTGGGAACCCTCCAACCACAGGGGATGAACTTGGACTTCACCAGTTTCTTCATCCCCCCTCCCCCCACCTTGTCTCAGCCGAATCCCTCCAGCCCAGCACCGCCTTCCTGACCTGCAGTCTTCTTCTTGACCTCTCCGCCTCCACCCTACTCCAACCTATCACCTTCACCTTGACCTCTTTCCACCTATCACATTTCCAACGCCCCTCCTCCAAGTCCCTCCTCCCTACCTTTTATCTTCTCCTGCTGAACACTCTCTGCTCATTCCTGAAGAAGGGCCTGTGCCCGAAACGTCGAATCTCCTGTTCCCTGGATGCTGCCTGACCTGCTGTGCTGTTCCAGCAATAAAGTTTCAACTTTGATCTCCAGCATCTGCAGACCTCACTTTCTCCTCCAAGTGATTGCTGGGCCCCATGCTGAGATATTTATATCACCGATGTTCACAGGATAGGTGCTGGAAGACTGGAGAGTGGCTAATGTGGTGCCACTATTTAAGAAAGGTGACAAGGAAAAGCCAGGGAATTACAGACCAGTGAACATGACATCAGTGGTGGGCAAGTTGTTGGAGGGAATCCTGAGGGACAGGATTTACATATATTGAGAAAGGCAAGGACTGATTAGGGATAGTCAGCATGACTTTGTGCATGGGAAATCATGTCTCACAAACTTGATTGAGTTTTTTGAAGTAGTAACAAAGAGGATTAATGAGAGCAGAGAGGTGAACGTGATCTATATGGACTTCAGTAAGGCGTTTGCCAAGGTTCCTCCTGGGAGACTGGTTCGCAAGGTTAGATCTCATGGGATACAGGGAGAACTAACCATTTGGATACGGAACTGGCTCAAAGGTAGAAGACAGAGGGTTGTGACGTAGGGTTGCTTTTCAGACTGGAGGCCTGAGAACAGTGCTGGGTCCACTACTTTTTGTCATTTATATAAATGATTTGAATGTGAACATAGAAGGTATAGTTAGTAAGTTTGCAGATGACACCAAAATTGTGAGGTTTAGTGGGCAGTGAAGAAGATTACCTTGGAGTACAATAGAATCGTGATCTGATGGGCCAGTGGGCTGAGGAGTGGCAAATGGAGTTTAATTTAGATAAATGCGAGGTGCTGTATTTTAGAAAAGCAAATAGACCAGGACTTATACACTTAATGGGAAGGTCCTGAGGAGTGTTGCTGAACAAAGAGACCTTGAGTGCAGGTTCATTGCTCCCTGAAAGTGGAGTCGCAGGTAGATAGGATAGTCAAGAAGGCGTTTAGTAAGCTTTCCTTTATTGGTCAGAGCATTGAGTATTGGAGTTGGGAGGTCATGTTTTGGCTGTACGTGACATTGATTGGGCCACTGTTGGAATATTGCGTGCAATTCTGGTCTCCTTCCTATTGGAAGTATGTTGTTAAACTTGGAGGTGCCGATGTTGGACTGAGGTGGACAAAGTTAAAAATCACACAACATCAGGTTTGTTTGCTTCCAAATAAACCTGTTAGACCATAACCTGGTGTTGTCTGATTTTTAACGTTGTGAAATCTGAAAGGGTTCAGAACAGATTTCCAAGAATGTTGCTAGGGTTGGAGGATTTGAGCTATAGGGAGTGGCTGAGTAGGCTGGAGCTGTTTTCTCTGGAGCATCAGAGACTGAGGGGTAACCCTTATAGAGATTTATAAAATCATGAGGGGCATGGATAGGATAAATAGACAAGGTTTTTTCCCTGAGTTGGGGGAGTCCACAACTAGAGGTCATAGGTTTAAGGTGAGTGGGGAAAGATATAAAAAGGATCTAAGGGGCAACCCTTTCACGCAGAGGGTGGTGCGTGGAAGGAATAAGCTGCCAGAGGCAGTAGTGGTACAATTGCAACATTTAAAAGGCATCTGGATGGGTATATGAATAGGAAGGGTTGAGAGGGATATGGGCCAAGTGCTGGCAAATGAGACTAGATTAGGTTGGGATATCTGGTCAGCATGGACAAGTTGGATCGAAGGGTCTGTTTACTGTGCTGTCCATCTCTATGACTCTATGACACATTCTAAAGATGTGCAAATTATGTGGATTGGCCACGCTAAATTAATCATAGTGTTCAGAGACGTGTAGGCTAGGTGTGTTAGCCATGGGAAGAACAGGGTTACAGGGATAGGGTTGGGGATGGGTCTGTGTGTGTGTTGCTCTTTGGAGGGTTGGTGTGGACTTGTTGGGTTGAGTGGCCTGTTTCCACACTGTGGAGGTTCTACAAAAAAAAATGATTGACCAGTGAAGAGAGGATTGATCATTTAGTGAGAAGACAATAGATCGATAATTGAGGAGAGGATTAATCCACTTGCTAAGGATCCCCTTCCTCAATGATTGATCAGTGAAGAGAGAATCAGTCGATGAGGAATGGACCAATTAGTGATGAGAGGATTGAACAATCAATCAGTAAGGAGAGGATCAATGAATCAGGAAAGGATTAATTGATCAGAGGAGAGAAGGTCAGTCAGTGGAGAGGATGGACCAATCAGTGAGAACAGGATCAGCAATCGAGGAGAGGATTAACCAGTAACGGGACAAATGATAAATCATGAAGGAGAGGATCAAACATAAGGAGAGGATCGATTGTGCAGAAAGGAGAGCATCAGTTGTTCAGCGAGGAGAGGATCGATTGATCAGGGAGGAGAGCAACAATGAGCAGAGGATCAATCAATCAGTGAAGAATGGATCAGTGAGAATTGATTGATCTGTCAGTAAAGAAAGGATTGATTGGTGAGCAGTGGACCGATCCATGTGGAGCAGATCAATCATTGGATAAAGGATCAATTGATCAGTGATGAGCAGATCAATGAGTGCAAAGGGGATCAATCTAACAAAGAGATGATTAATCTCAACATTGAGGTGAGGATCAGGTATCAGTGTAGGAGATCAGTCTGAAGCGAGAATTGATCAGTGAGGAAAGAATTGGGTAATCAGTAAGTAAAGGATCAATCAACAATGAGGAGAGGACCTCATTCACTGAGAGGATTGATCAATCAGTAAAGGGAGTACCAGTGAAAAGAAGATCAACCATCAGGGAGATGATCAATCAGTGAGGAGAACTTTGTTCAATGAGGAGAGGGTCAATCAATCAGTGATGAGAGGAAAGGAGGAGAGGATCTGTGAGAAGAAAAGAGAATCGATCAGCAAGGAAAGGGTCGATCAGTGAGTTAAGAATTAGTTAGAGGATCAAACGGTGAGGAGAGAATCAATCAATTTTGAAGAGCAGATCTAAGAAGAAAGGATTGATTCATCATTTAGAAAATTGATAAATAAATAAAGACAGGATCAATGAGGATACGAAAAAAGCAATTAGTGAGGAGAGGATTGCCCAGTGAGAACAGCAAATAAGTGATAAAAGGATCTCAATAAGGAGATGAATCAGTGAAGAGAAGATTGATCAGTGAGGATCGATTCATGAAGGGGGTATCAGTGAGGAGAGGATCAATCAATCATTAAAGTGTGGATCAATCAGTGAAGAGAGGATCAGTTAGTGAGAAAGGATAAAATCAATCAATCTGTAAAGAGAGGATCACTTAGTGAGGACAGGATTAATCAATCAAATCGGTGATGAAAATATCAGATATCAAGGAGAAGATCAATCATTTGATCAGGAGAGGATGAAGTTACGAATTTTGTCTGTTCAATTATTTTTGGGACTTTGTGAAACAAAGCACATCTTGATGTAAGATGTAGCAAACCTGGAGGTTCATCAGTGCCAGATGGTAAACAATTTGACATCATCTGTTTTATGAGATCTCTCTTATTCCTGGTAATCTTATTGATTCTAAGAGTTCATGTGCTTTAGTGAATCAGATCAATTGAAGGTTATCTGTCTATTCAGGGAACAATTGCAATATTGTTTAAGATCCTCCATGCTACGGTTTAAATCTAAGATACATGTCTAGCCTTATTTTTAATGAATAAAATTTTGCTTTAGCAACCATATTTGGTTTTGAACTGTCTTAACATAAACTAGCTTAACCCAAGTTAAAATATGAACTTCATATAAACAACATGCTGTTTTATAACATCTATAAGGCCATCAGAGAACTTTTTTTTCCATTCATTGTAGGGATGAGGACACTGCTGGCTGGGCCAGCCTTTACATATATCCTTAGGAAGATAGTGATGATCTGTTTTCTTGAACCACTGCAGTTAATCAACATGATATAGGAACCCCACAGTGCTGTGAGGGAGGGAGTTCCAGGATTTTAACCTTCATGACGCAGAAGGTAGTAATACATTTTCAAGTCAAGATTGTGTGACTGTGAGGATCTTGCAGGTGGTGGTTGTCTCCTGTATCTGCTACCCTAGTCCTTCCATATGGTGGAGGTAAGAGATTTGGAAGGTGCTGTTGAAAGCCTTGGTGACTTGCTGCAGTTCAGTTTGAAGATAGTACATATTGCTGTAATTGTGAGATGGTGTTGAAGGGAATAATGGTTATTCTGGGAGTGCCAATCAAGCGGGCTGTTGTCGAGCCTCTTGATTATTCAGCTGCTGACCATATGCATTGTAGATTATGGACAAGCACTGGATAGTCTGTAGGTGATTTACTTGCTGTAGATCTCCCAGCCTCTGACTTGCTCTTATAGTCATCGTATTTATTTGACTGGTGCAGTTCAGTTTCTGGTCAATGGTAACCCCCAGAATCTTGATAGTAGGGCAGTGTGGTGATGGTAATGTCATTCATTGAATGTCACGGGGTAATGTTGATGTTCTCTTTGAATCATTTTGATCATTGCCTGGGATTTGGTGTGGTATGAATATTACTTGCCACTTATCAACCCAATATTGGAAAGAAAATTTGACCATGGAAGAAGATATTACCACAGGAAGGATATAAATGATTTGGAAGCATTTCAGACATTTACCAGCCTAATGCCTGGGAAGGGCAGATTGTTTTATGACAAGAAGTTGGTTGCGCTGGGCTTGTAACTTCTGAAGTTTAGACAAGAAATGACTTGATTAAAACTTACAAAATCCTGAGGAGTCTTGGCAGGGTAGATGTGGATAACTTGTTTCCTGTTGTGGGAGGATCTAGAACTAGTGGTCGTCCATTTATGATAGAGATGAGGAGATTTATTTTTCTTTCAGAAGGCAGTGAGACTTTGGAATTCTCTTCCTCAGAAGATGGTGGAAACAAAGTCTGAATATTTTTGAGGCAGTCATGGATAGATCCTTAAGTAAGGAGTTTAAAGATTATCAGGGGTAGGCAAGATTATAGAGTCATCAGATCAATCACAATCTTTTTGAGCAACAGAGCAAGCTTGAAAGACTGAGTGACTTATCCCTGTTCCTAATTTGTAAGTTTACAGGTGGCCAAAGGTTGTGCACAGTGATAGTGTTTTAAAGAAGTAGAAACAAGCCATCGTGGTCATAGACAGAAGCTTATTTGCAGACTTGACCGGATACCAAGATTGTGAATAATATGATTCAGACTCACAGACAGTTGCCAGGAAGAGGGATGGAGTCATTGGTTAGGCAAAAGAATTTGTATTTGGGACCGATGATGTCTTAATCTTTTTAATGTTTACTTGCTCATCTCATATTGGATGATGGACCAGCATCATGACCAATTAAAGATACAGTAGTGGTCAAGAGAGATGGTTAAAGAAAGATCCTTAGTGGTTACCAGCGGTAACGATGCAGAAGAAGGAGAGAGGCTATAGTAAAGTGATTCACTGGCTACAATTAATTAGATAACAATGTAACCAGGTGAGAACAATCCTCCCTGGCTGAAACAATGCTCTTAGATAATCATTTGTATGTATAAGCTATGGCTAGCACAGTCCTCAACCATTCAACACACAGAATTACTAACCACTGCTCCCTAACATTTCCAGTCTCCATTCACTTACGCCATGCCTAAAACAGTCCTATCATTAATTGCTTTCCTTTCACCCTTCAGGACTTTACAAAGTTTCTTTGTCTACAAGTAACCTCCAACACCTTGACCTTTTCATGTGTTTTTTGGACTTCAAAGATAGGTTAACGTGGTTAGAAAGGAAGTTGATTGAAGTTAAATGAGGTTCATGATATGAATACAAATAAGTTACTCACCTCCATTGCAAAAGTTGATTCATCTTTCTCTTCCACAGTTTCAAGTTCAGGTTCCCCAAACCATTCAGGTGGCACTAATGAAGATGCACTTTCCACAATAGCATGCTCAGAAGTCTAATAAAACAAGACAGGTTATAATCAAGGAGAACCAGAAGAAAAAAGGGAGAGGAGTCATGTAGGAAGGGATGATACAGCGAGATGTACCAGAATAGAGGAGAGAAATTTAAAATGAAAAAGAGAGCATAACACATGAGAAAGACCCTGAATGAGACAAAGGAGAGAGAAATGGAAAACAGAGGCCATGATGAAATAACAAAGAAAGAAGGAAAAAAAGAGATGAGAATGAACAAGGATAAATAGAACAAGACAAACCAGAGTGAGAGGAAAAAGGAAGGTGTAAGAAAAAGAGAACATAGGAGAAAAAGACAGAACAAAGAAACAAAGTTGAAAGGGAAGAAAGTAAGAAGGAGCAATCATAGAGACAGAGGAAGAGGTAAAGCAGAGATAGATGAAGGAAATGCACAAGACAGCAAGAGAGATAGGCAAATAAAAAGAGAGATAAACCTGAGAGAAGGGGAATGGATAAAGAAATGAGAGAAAGGATAAGACATAGTTAAACAGGTAAAGGTGAAAGTCAAAGTAAAGCAGATAAAGAAACAAAAATACATATTTGAATGCTATAAGATTTGGGAGAAACACAAAGAGGAGAGATAACTAACCAAGGCAGAGTGAAAAGAACACAGAGAAGATTAGGTGGAGATCAAAAATCACAGGATGGCAGAATATCACAACCATGTCTGTGCCAGCTCTCTGCAAGAAAAACTGAGTTAGACCTGCACTCTTACATTTTCCCAGAAGCATTGCAATGCTTCTTTTCAGATAAAGATCCAATTCCCAATTGAAGACATCCACTGAATCTGCCTCCATTGCACTCAGGGCGACAGGGTGGCTCAGTGGTTAGCACTGCTGCCTCACAGCGCCAGGGATGGGGTTCGATTCCTGTCTCGGGCGACTGTCTGTGTGGAGTTTGCACATTCTCCTGGTGTCTGTGTGGGTTTCCTCCGGGTGCTCCAGTTTCCTCCCACAATCCAAGTAAGATGAATTGGCCGTGCTACATCACCCATACTGTTAGGTGCATTAGTCAGAAGTAAATATAGGTTAGGGAGAATGTTTCTGGGTGGGTTACTCTTTGGAGGGTTGGCGTGGACTTGCTGGGCTGAAGGGCCTGTTTCCACACTGTAGGGAATATAATCTAGTCTAATCATTGCTTTCCAGATCCTAATCACTCTCTGCATAAGAAACTGTATTCTCCTGCTTCTCGGATGCTGCCTGACTTGTTGTGCTTTTCCAGCACTGCACTCTTGACTCTGATCTCCAGCATCTGCATTCCTCATTTTCTCCTAGTGTGGCTGATGTGGCTGGCATTATCAGTGTCATGGGCACACTATCATGGGCAGTGTGCTCACTGTGGCCAGTTCAGTTGCTGCTTTCAGTTCATTTAGCATGGTTATGACAGTCGGTGCTTTTAGCTTGGTCGTTGTAGTCATTGCATTTGGCACATTTCAAACTGTCAAAGCCTTTTATGCAGCCAGTGTGGTCAATGCATTCAGATTGTTTGTATAGTCACCATATTTAGCAAGTCAGGGTGTTCAATGTGGTCAGAATTGTTTGTGTAATCATCGTGGTAAGAGTGCTGCCTGTCACATGATGAAATGGAAGCCAGTAATTAAATAGATTTGTGTTTAGATTCTTTGCTATGAATAGTGTCAGGGAAAAATGTGAAAGAACGTAGATGATAGGACCAATGGAATGAGAAGGGAAAAAAATCAAATGGATCACAAACAAATATGGAGGCAAAAGAGAAAGTTCAGAGAAAGAATGTGAAAGAGGCAGCAAATTTATAGGAAAAGAGGTAATTAAATGGCAGTAAACAATCTGGAAAAGAATGGAGTCAGAGTGAAAGGAGGGAATGGGACAAAATTAGAGTGGAGCTTTATTACAGGAAGATAGGGTTAGAGAGAGGGCAGGCATGAGAGAAAGATGGGAAGTCTAATGAAAGTGTGGCAAAGGTGGATTCTGAAGTGAGCTGGAACAGGAGAATCACAGACAAAGAGACAAAAAGTGGAGCAATGGAAACTGTCCTCCTTGTACATATTTCACTTTCCCTAAAGGTATCCCAAAGATTCACATATCTGAAGCCCTTCCTCCTACACCAGCTCTGCAGCCATGTGTTCAGCTGCACTTGCCCTCTGTTCCTTGCCTCACTAGTCCGTGGCACTGGTAGCAACCTGAGATTACTACCCTGCTTGTCCTGCCTTTAGCTTCCAACCTAACTCCCTATTTTCACTTTTCACGTCCTCATCCCTTTTCCTAGCTATGTCATTGGTACCGATGTGTACCACAACTTCAGGCTGCTCCCCCTCCCCCTTAAGAATCCTGTAGATTTGATTTGAGACATCCCTGACCCTGGCACCCAAGAGGTAACATACCATCCAGAGTCTTGTTTGCGACCACTGAATGTTCTGTCTGTTCCTTTAACCATTGAATCGCCTATCACTATTGCTCTCCTATTCTCCTACAACGTCCCTTCTGAGCCACAAAGCCAGGCTTCGTGCCAGAGACCTGACTACTGTGGCTTTCCAATGGTAGGTCATCTATCCAAAGCAGTATACTTATTACTAAGGGAACAGCCACAGGGGTTCCCTGCACTTTCCCTCTCTTGACGGTCACCTAGCTACCTTTATCCTGTAACTTAGGTGTGACTACCTCCCTATAATTCTTCTCTGTCACCCCCTCAGCCTCCCAAATGATCCGAAGTTCATCCGCTTCAACTTCAGCTCCCTAACGCAATCTGTGAGGAGTTGGATTTGGGTGCACTTTTCACAAGCATGCAACTGCCCTAGCTTCCACCTCATCTGCTCTTAATTGCCAAAAGAGATTAAGAAAAACCTTGCTTTACCAACCCTCCACACTGTTTTTTTTTTGTTAGAGGAGGGCAGGTGTAGTGTTGCAGGTAAGCCATTTTACAATAATCAACATGGTCACCAGTACAGATCCCACATATTTAAAACAGAGTTCAAATTCTCAAATTGTCCTGTCATGATTGTCCCTTATATCAAGAATTGAGGGCACGCTGCATTTCATCAAGGCTGGAGTCAAATGTAGCCAGAATTGCTGGGAGTTGATTATATGGCCATGTGAGTTTTGTAATCCCACACACTCACAGTGAACAAACACAGGCAGTGAGTAAAGTTCCGATGTAGCATTGACCTGCTTCTCCATTTCCTGCAACTCCTTAGCTTGTTTTTCCTTCACTGCGTCAAGAGCAGCCAGAATCTGAAGCTGCTGTTTTTCAAGCTCAAGATTTGCTTGCTTGAGCTTCTGTAATGAGAAAAGAAAATAGTTCTCGTTGGATCACTCAATTTTGTTTATGATAAATATCTTCTATGTTTAAAACTAATTTTATGCATTGTAATACAATTCTTCAAAGAGTCATAACTTCATAATGAAGCCTTTCAGCCCATCACATTTATGCCAGCTCTCTGTGCAGCAATCCAGTTAGTCACACTCTCTTCATACCTGTGGCTTTGCACTTCTATTTCCCTCAAATACACATGCAATTTCTTCTTGAAATCACTGATCATCTCTGCACCCGCTGCCAATGTGGACAGCAAGTACCAGATAATTACCAGTCATTCCATTAAAAGCTCTTTCTCTCCTTGCCCAAAATCTTAAATCTACATCCCTTGTAAACAGATTTTCCTGGTTTGCCTTATCCAAACCTGTCATAATGTTATACCCTCTATCAAACCACCACACAATCTCCTTTGCTCCAAGGAGAATAAACTCAGCTCTTCCAACCTAACCCATAGCTAAAATACCGAAGTTCTGAACTATTAATCCCCTAAAAAGTGATTGAAAACCATTTTTAAAAATCCTATTAATAGGAGTGATAGGTTTAACAAAGACAAGCAATATGATAGAACCTAGAAATATCACCTGGAGCTGAAGCCAATATGATTGGGAAGTCTTAGTGGCCATGAACAAACTAGAAGTTAATATAAGATGCCACACACCAAGAACTACAAAGATGGAGAGAACTTGGGATGTTCATGGAGATACCAGATCTGTGGTAACAACTAACAATATTTTTATTCATCAATTGTTCTCTAATCCTATCAGTCTTACCTAACACTCTATCATAATGAATCTGAACTCTCGTTATCACACTTTTGAAAGCCTGCCACTTATCATCGGCGAACAGTCTACTCCAATCAACTTTAGAAAGTCCTTGTCTAATGCCATTAAAATTTGCTTTACTCCAATTCTACAAAATCATATTGGATTCTTAAGGGACTGATGCGTCCCCTCATGGAAGAGTCTAGGACCAGGGGCATAGACTCAGAATAAAAGGGTGTTAATATGATCCGATGTTCTTGATGTCCACTTTACTGTATTTTCCATGTAACCTGCAATTTCTCTACTAATCAAGACTCTATTTATCTCAGCCTTAAATATAGGCAAGGACTCTGACCCTGCAGTTCTCTATGGCAAGTAGTTCTAAAGACTTGCGACTGTCTAAGAGAAGAAGTTCCTCCTCATCTCAGTCTTAAATTGGTGCCCCTTTATTCTGAGACTACGCCGTCTGGTCTTGGACTCTTTCATGAGGGGAACCATCAGCCCCTTAAGAATCCAACACATTTCAATGAGATAACCTCCTAGTCTTTTAAGTTCCAATGAATAGAGTCCCAAACTGTTTAATCTTTGCTTGTAATACAATCAAAAAGTGTGGTGCCGGTCAGGCAGCATCCAAGGAGCAGGAGAGTTGATGTTTCAAGCATAAGCTCTTCATCAGGAATCCCTCCATATTGGAGATTATCCGAGTGAACCTTCTCTGAACTGCCTAAAATGAAATGATATTGTTGCTTGAATAACGGGACCAAAACATCCAGCATTTCTCCAGATGTGGTCTGAACAGTACCCTGTACTGTTGCAGTAAGATTTCCCTATTCTCACACTCCAACTTAAACTAAGGGCCAACATTCCTGTGGCCTTCTTGATTACCTGCTACACATGCACAGGTACTCCCATGTCCCTTTTGTATTGCAGCTTTCTGCAATTTTTCTCCATTTAAATATATACTGTTCTTTTGTTCTTCCTTTCATTATACTCCATTTCCCAATTTTTTTTAAAAAAAGCCTTTATTCCCACTTGCTGTTTCCAACCCATCAGTCAATCCTCTATCCACACTAATATATCACCACTAACTCCATGGGTTCTTATGACTTAACCTTTTGTGAGGTATCTTGTCAAATACCCTTTGGAAATCCAAATACAACACATCTACTGTTCTCCCTTTATCCTTGCTGGCTGAGACTTCCTCAAAGCACTCTAATAAATTAATCAAACACACTTTCTCTTCCATGAAGGCATGATGACTCGGTTTGATTAGATTATGATTTTCCAAATGTGTTGCTACTACTTAGAATCACAGAGTCATAGAGACGTACAGCATGGAAACAGATAGAACATAGAACATAGACATCGCCCTTCAATTTGTAGCTATGCCCCCTTGTAATACCCGACTCAATACGCGCGACAAGGTTCATACTGTCGACCCTATCTCACCCCCTAATCATCTTGTACACCTCAATCAAGTCACCCCTAAACCTTCTTTTCTCTAGTGAAAACAGCCCCAAGTGCCTCAGTCTTTCCTCATACGATTTTCCTTCCATACCAGGCAACATCCTGGTAAACCTCCTCTGCACCCGTTCCAGTGCCTCCACATCCTTCCTATAGTATGGCGACCAAAACTGCACACAATATTCCAGATGCGGCCGCACCAGAGTCTTATACAACTGCATCCTGACCTCAGGACTCCGGAACTCAATTCCTCTACCAATAAAAGCCAGTACGCCATATGCCTTCCTCACCGCACTATTTACCTGGGTGGCAACTTTCAGAGATCTGTGTACATGGACACCAAGATCCCTCTGCTCATCCACACTACCAAGTATCCGACAATTAGCCCAGTACCCCATCTTTTTGTTATTCTTCCCATAGTCCTATAGTCCAACCTGTCCATGCTGACCAGATATCCTAAATTAATCTAGTCCCATTTGCTAGCACTTGGCCCAAATCCCTCTAAACCCTTCCTATTGAGAAACCCACCCAGATGCCTTTTAAATGCTGTAATTATAATCCTCCACCACTTCCTCTGGCAGCTCATTTATACACGCATCATCCTCTGCATGAAAAAGTTGCCATTAGGTCCTTTTTAGATCTTTTTCCTCTCACTCTAAACCTATGCCCTCTAGTTCTGGACTCCCCCACTCCAGAGAAAAGACCCGGAGTCGTTAAGGTGAAGGGTACTTCAATTATCCCATTTGCACTGAAGAAAATGGGGGAGGAATTAAGTAACATCACCATCTTTAGCAAAGTTGCATTAGACAAATTAATGGGAGTAAAGGCAGCTAAGTCCCTGGCCATGATGGCTTGCATTCTATGATCTTAAAAGAAGTAGCTACACATATAATGGTTGCATTGGTTGTAATTTTCCAAAATTCTTTGGATTCTGGAGAAGTCCCAGAGCATTGGAAGACTGGCAATTCACATAGGGAGGCAAAAAGTAGATAACTATAGGCCAATTAGCCTAAAATCTATTGTTGGAAAATTATTAGAATTAATTATTAAAGAAGGATGTTGCCAGAGTTAGAAGGATTGAGCTAGAGGGAGAGGCTGAATAGGCTTTCCTTCGAGCATCGGAGGCTGAGGGGTAACCTTACAGAGGTTTATAAAATTATGAGGGGCATGGATACGGGGTAAATAAACAAGGTATTTGTTTATAAACAAGGTATGAAATGAGCTGCCAGAGGAAGTGGTGGAGGCTGGTACAATTACAACATTTAAAAGACAGATGCAAAATATCTGTTTATACAAACTCCTCTGCCTTGTTCCCTGTAATTATTTCACTGATTCATTTTTTAAGGGCCTATGTTAACTTTGACTCTGACTTCCTTTTCATATATTTAAGGAAGCAATTATTGTCAACTTTTATATTCCTTGCTAATTTGTTCTCATAGTTTCTTTTCACTCTCTTTATTATCCTTCTAAACTTCCTTTGCTGGATGCTGAATTTATCACAGTCTTCAGAGCTATCACTGACTCTTGCCTCCTTATAAGCTTTTTCTTTCAACTTTAACTTTCTTGGTTAGTGATGGTTGGTTTATCCAAAAGCGCAATGTCAGTTTTCACACATAGTCTGATGACACCCAGCTTTACCTCACCATCCTCTCTCTCAATTCCTCCATTGTCTCTGAATTATCAAATCACTAATTTGAAATCTGATGCTGAATAAGAAGATATTTTTGTCATCTGATAATTTGTAAGACTGAAACCGTTGTTTCTGCTGCAACTCTATTCCCTAGCTACTGACTCCAATACTCTAGCAGTTTGAGACTAATCAGGTCTTGCAACCTTAATGTCACATTCATTTTGGAGTGACCTTGTGTCCTTCTATTGGTGCAATCACTAAAACTGCCTGTTTTCACCTCCATAACATAATCCAATTTCACCTCAGTCTGAGCTAATCTGTTTTTTAAATCCATATGCCTTAGCTACCTCTTGACTTGACAATGCAAAACCGCCTTCGTTGGTGTCCCACATTCTACCATCTGGAAACTTGTGGTCACCCAAAGCTCTGTTGCCCATGTCTTAAATTGTATTAAGTCCTATTCCCCTATCATCCCTGTACTTTCTGACTCCATTGATTTCTTGTTCACTACTGTTCTGATTTTAAACTTTACATCCCTGTTTTCAAATTGCTTCATTACTTCAAAGAAGAAAGAAGAGTACAGCACAGGAATAGGCCTTTCAGCCCACCAACCTGTATAATCTAAACATCTTTTGTCTCCACATAGTCTGTTTACTTCTATTCCCTGCCAATTCACATATCTATCAAGATGCCCCTTAAATGTTGCTATTACGTTTGCTTCTACTACCTCCTCTGGCAGCACATTCCTGGCATTTATCACCCTCTGTGTAAAAAAAACCTGCCTCTCACATCTCATTTAAACCTTTCCCCTTTTCCTTAAATTTATGTCCCCTTGCAATTGACATTTCTACCCTGGGAAAAAGACTCTGACTATTCATTCTATTATAACTTTGCAAACTGCTATCAGGTCGCCCCACGGTCTTTGACATTTAAGTGAAAACAAACCCCAAGTTTCTCCAATCTCTCCTCATAGCTAATACCGTTCAGACCAGGCAACATCCTGGTACACGTTTTCTGTATCTCTCCAAAGCCTGCAAATCCTTCTGGTCGTGTGGGGTGACCAGAACTGTACATAATATTCCAAAGGTGGCCTAACTAAAGTTCTATATAGCTAGAACATGACTTGTCAATTATTATACTCTATGCCCCAATCGACAATGGCGATATTCCTTCTTGTGTTGCCAATTTCAGGGAACTGTGGATCTATACGCCTAGATCCCTCTATATATTAATGCTACTAAGGGTTCTGCATTTATTGTATACTTCCCTCCTGCTTTAAACCTTCCAAAATGCATCACCTCACATTTGTCCAGATTAAACTTCTCCACCCAAGTCCCCACCTCATCTTGCCTTGTTCTATAACCTCCTTCAATTTGACAAGCCTTTGGGTTATCTGTGCTCATTTAAATCTGGTCTCTTGTGCACCCTGATTTCAACTGGAGCATTATTGTTAGCCATGACTTGAGCTGCTTGGGCCTCCAAGCACTTGGATACCCACCCTACATCTTTCCACCATGAGACATTTTATTAAAGGTGCTGCATAAGCATCCTGTTGTTTGAGGACAGCTTGGTTCAATTGGGCCTGTATTCACTAGAGTTTAGAAGGATGAGTGGAGTTCTGATTGAAACAAATAAAATTTTAACAGGGCTGGACAGACTAGATGGAGGGTGGATGGTTTCCCCTGTTTGATGAGTCTATAATCAAGAGACTCAGTCTTTGGATATGGTGTAAACCATTTTGGATTAAAATGACAAAACATTTCTTCACTGTCACTGTCACATATAGTCACTGAATATATGGGGAGAATGCAGGACTATAGCTCGAGATAGAGGATCAGCCACAACCATATTGAATGCAGTTGAGGCTCAAAAAAAAGGCTCATGGGCCTTACTCCTGCTTCTAGTTTGTATGTCAATGTTTCTATCAATTGATGGTTAATAGTCCAAAGGAAAGAAATGAAATCAAAACCAAAATTAAATGTTTCCTTTAGGTCTTGTAGGGGCTGAATTATTTCAATGCCAATATACATGTAGCTGTCTAATTTGAAGCTGCATTACAGTCATTATCATCTTTAGTTCTCTGCCTAAAGTCAGATCCAACTCATAGTGCCTTGAATTCTACCACTGGCAGGGCAAGGAGGCAAGTCTTAAATCCACCCAGAACATGGATCCAACCCCATTCTGTTGTTACAAGTCTGATCCTTAGACAGTAGTTCAGCTAACTAAGCCAACCAGACTAATAAAGTGCCAGAATTGCTGGGGCAATGAGCACTTTTATATGCATGTTGCAGTTTTGAGCTAATGATGATGGAGGCTCCAGTTTCTTTCCATGAATCTGTCCTGCTCTTACTGCCTGTGAATGGATTTACAAGTTTGAAAGCACCTTCCTTGGCCTTCACATTCTGGGGTGGGACTTGAACCCGGAGCTTCTGGCTTGGTGGCGGGGATACTAACTCTGCCAAGATCTACTAATGCTATGGTGACGTTGTGCCAATTTCTTCAGCAGTGAGGTTTACATGCTGCAGTGATGCAACTCTCTTGATCCCCTCGAATAAACTGAAGAAACCACAATAGGAAAGCCTCTGGTTCTACATTTCAAATCTTTGTACAGCTACTATCTGGGATTAAAATGGAAAACCCTATTCAACTTATTCCTGATGAAGAGCTAATGCTCGAAACGTCAATTCTCCTGCTCCCCTGATGCTGCCTGAACAGCTGTGGTTTTCTAGCACCACACTCTTCAACCCTATTCAAGTATCCAACCATAGCAACCACTTTTTTTAAAAAGTGCAAAGCAATAGAGAGGACCTGTGAAAATATTAGGATACAAGCCACTAGTGTAGTGAAATGGATCACTTACCAACTTCTCTTCATATGCCTTCTGAATCTCAAGCAGTTCAGCTTCTAACTGTTCTTGCATAGCTTTCTCCTTCCATGCTGCTTGTGTCTCAGTGTTCAGCTGCTCAATCTCCAATTGACTCTTAAAATAATTAGAAAATATTTAAACAACAATACTTGATTTACAATCATGTGTACATCAAACATTTTGAATCAAACTATTTCTAAAATTTATATGGACACATAGACCAATCCTTTGGCACTAAAGTAATTAAATATAGATCAATAAGTTCTCAATTCTGATATTTAACAGAATGATGCTCTGTCCCTCTCAGTCACTACTGCTGAATTGTGCTCTTTCTGTCTCAGAATCATACTCTCTGTTTCTCCCTTTTTGAGTTGTGTCCACTTTATCTGTCTCTGAATTGTGTTCTCCGCTCTGCATCCCATGCTGTCTCTATTTTGCTTTCAATCTCGACCTCAAGCTCTCGTTCTCTGCATGTTGTGCTGCCCCTCTCTATGTCTTATGTTTACTCTCTCTGTGCCTTGTGCATGTGCTGTCTCTGTGACTCACGTGTTGTCTGTCTATGTCACGTGCACAATCACTCTCTGCTTTTTCCTCTCATTCTGCGCCTCATGCAAACTACTGTGTTTTCTCTCTCAATCTCTCCCTCTGTGCCTTTTGCCTTGCACTCTCTCTCTGGGCCTCATGCTCACACTCATTTTATGCCTTGCGCTTGCACTCTCTTTGTGCCTTATATGCACTCTCTTTCTGTCTCATGCGCACTCTGCCTTGTGCACTGTCTCTCTGTGCCTCACACGTGCTGACTGTTCTTTCTATGCCTGTTGCATTGTCTGTGCCTCACGTATTCTGTCTCTCTGTGCCTCGCATTCTGTCTTTTTGTGTCTTGTGCTCTTTTCCTCACATTCCTTTCCATACCATCTCAAATTCTCAGAGCATTTCTATGTGTTTCATGTGCAGTCTCTGTCTCACATTCTGACTCTGTCTCATGTTCCCAATTTGTCTCACATTCTGTGTCTCATGTTCTCTGTCTATGTGTCTCTTCTTGTGTTTTCTCTGTGTGATCAGAAAGGCAAAGCATAGAGACTGACACTGGAGTGATCACAGAGACTAAAGGCCAGAGATTGTTGCTGGAGGAATCTGAGTGAATAACTGGAGAGAGCAGAGTTGTCCAATCAAAGGTGTGGAATTACAGGAAGGGCCAGAAACTCATTAAAATGAATCATGAGCTACATGTGCTTGTCCTACATCAGCAGTATTGCTGGTTCCAGACAGCTGCTATTTTCTTCAAGGGACTTAGCTCCTTATGAGGAGATGGTCAAAACTAAGGTGAGTAAAGGGATGAATCAGTTCAGCTTGGAGTGCTAGGTGATGATGAAAATCAGCAAGTTCACCTTTTGCTCTAAGTCGAGGTTGTCTCTGTATTTGTACAGCCAGTATGCCAGGTATTCAATAGGATCAATCGGTCGATGTTGTGCCACTTCTGCCAGACCCTCAGTCAAACAGTCACCCAAAACAGTCCTCAGGTAGTTTGAATCCATCTTCTGCTGAGAGACTTTCAGATATGGATATTAGAGAATGCAAAAAGATTACCCTTTTCACAGAATTTTAAACTCAAACACAGCAAACTCAAGCAGACTCAAACCAAGGTCAAACAACATACACTAAACATACCTACACTCTCACACTATTGATCAGAACAGTCAATATGGACTCAAATTATCAACTGTTTCTCATTCCACAGATACGCAGTTTCTTCAACATTCTCTGCATTTGTTTCAGGTTTTCAGCATCTGCAGTATTTTGCCTTCATTTGCCCAGAACATATACTATTCACTCTCAATCTGATGTGAAACTATCAATGTTATGGACCAGATCAAACCCCCTTCAAATATATCAAGGAGATAGCTTATTTATTTAAAGGCAAGTGTAATGTGCTGTGTTCCAGATGTAATTTGACTGGTTACATTGCTTGGCTTTAAGCAAAACACACTTTATTCTTACCCTACAGTGAAATTATATAACTTTAACTCTACTGGAAAACTTAACAGAATAATTGATTATGTAACTACGAAACAGTAACTGTTCCAATATTGTAATGTCATAAACACACCCTAGGCAAAAGCAAATTCAGTAAAATAGATTGACTCACATACAATTTGTTGTGGAGAAAATATAGAGAATCACCAGGAGACGCAGAGAGATCTTCAAGAAGTAGGTCTTTTATTTGCAAACAAAAAACCGTGACACTGAGAAAGTAGATTCTCGAATGCCCATGAACCCCAGGGGTCCGTGGAATTTTATATCTTTTTTTATCATGTTTCTGTTAGTTTATCAGCATGACCAACTATATTACCAAAGTACCTAACTCTAGCTACACAATAAACCAGTAATGGTAGTTCCCATTATCTCTTTAGTTGTACATTCTACTTAATGTTATTCTAATGTCAGGGTTAGGTATTTATTGCTAACTCTGCTACAGTGATCTTCCATCCCAGACTAACCCGTCATGATAGATATTTAGCTATTCCATCTATTACAATAGCCTCCTGTCTCAAGCTGACTCTACTAGATATTTTAATGTCATGTCCCAAATATTTATGGTCCCAATCCTGTCATAATAACACTTAACAGAGAAACTTGCTTTATTACTTGTGTTATCTCATCTTTCCATAGTGACCTTTCAGCCTCTGCTAATTGGTGTAAGAGCATTCCACTATTCTTATCTCATCCTGCCTTCCACAGACCACAGATTGCCAGTGGTCTTCATGCTTTAACCCTTTCCATGCTTTCATGTTCTTTATTTTCCATAGATTCTGACAGTAGAAAGAACTCAAGCTGTTGCTGTGGCCGAGAGAGAGAGAGAGAGAGAGAGAGATGTAACAGCTTCCAACAACTACTGAAAGATAAATAAAACCTTAGTTCTGGGGAACCTGACTCCACCCATTTATGCTGCTTGTGTTGTTCCAACTTGAAAAACATCCTGAGGCCTTTAAGCTGTTTACTTTATTGGCTTCAAAAAGACAGCTCATCTTCTCTGTCTTAAAACCTCTCTTTGAAAAAAAAGGACAAAAAGCACCCCTTAAAGCCATAGTATCATCACATCAATATCTTTAATGGTTCCATACATTTTGTATAAACTAGTCTCGGTGTTTAAACTACACTCCCTGTAATGATTATTCTGTCTGAATTGGTCACTCTTTCTCTGTAATGTGTTAGTCTTTGTCTGTAATAGTCACATTTCTGCTAGTCTCTCTCTTGGATTATCTCCATGTCTATGCTTTGATTACACTCTCTTTTGGTCACTTTCTCCCTCTTTCTGCACTGGACTCTCTCTCTCTCTCTCTCTCTGGAATGGTAACATTCTGTCTGCGTACTGGACACTCTCTTTCTCTCTGTCCATAATAGTCACTCTCTCTCTGTAATGGTTCTAGATGTAGGTTTGCTCACTGAGCTAGAAGGTTTGTTTGCAGACATTTCATCATTATACTAAGGTTTGTTTGCAGACATTCCCCCATCGTTTTCAGACATTTTGTCACCATACTCTGTAACATCATCAGTAAGCCTGCGGATGCAACACTGGTGGTATGGCCCACATTTTATTTATGTGTTTAGGTTTCCTTGGTTCTGTGATGTCATTTCCTGTAGTTATGTCATTTCCTGTACAGTACAGGAAGTGGCATCACCAACGCAAGGAAACCTAAATACATAAATAAAAAGCAGTGCTGCATCCATCTGCTCACTGATGATGTTACAGAGTATGGTGACAAAATGTCTGAAAATGATCTTTCCAGCTCAGCAAGCAAACCTACATCCAGAACCTCAAACTGAGCTACAAATCTTCTCAAAACGTGCTCTGTAGTGGTCTCTCTCTCTCTATTTTGGTTCCTTTCTCAGTATTGGACATTCCTCTGTTTGTCTCTGTTTCTCTATTGGGCATTCCCCCATCTCATATGGGACACACTCTCTATTTGTTACTCACTATCTCTATATTGGACATTCCATTCCCCCTCCTCTGTATTTGAAGCTTCCGCTCTAGATATTGGACAATCTCGCCTCCTCTTCATATTGCTCAGTCTTCCCCTCTATAGTAGATACTTCCTGTGTTGGTCACTCATTCTCTGTATTGGCCAGTTACTCACTCTGTCTAAACTAAAATAAAGAATTGCAGATGCTGAAGATCTGAAACAAAAACTAAAAATTGCTAGAAAAACTCAGCAGTTCTGACAGTATCTGTGGAGAGAAAACTGAGTTAATGTTTTTCGTCCATTGACCCACTTGCTGTCAAATGGTCACTGTATTTGCATTGGTCACTCACTGCATTGGTCACACTCTCTCTGTATAGGTCACTCTTTCTCTTAGTGGTTAGCATAGCTGTCTCATAGCACCAGGGATCCAGGTTTGATTCCAGCTTCAGGTGGCTGTCTGTATGGAGTTTGCACATTCTCCCTGTCTCTGTGTGGGTTTCCTCTGGGTGCTCCAGTTTCTTCCCACAGTCCAATGGCATGCAGGTTGGGTAGATTGACTATGCTAAATTGCCATAGTGTCCAGGGATGTGCAGGCTGAATGGATTAGTCATGGGAAATGCAAGGTAATAGGGATGGGGTGGCTCTGGATGAAATGCTCTTCCGTGGTTCAGTGTGGACTCTATGGGCCCAATGCTTCCACCCTGTAAGGATTCAATGATTCTATGAACTCATTCTGTGTGTATTGGAGATTCCCTCACTATATTGGTTTCTCTGTATTGTACACTCCCTCTGTATTGATCCCTCTCTCTCACTCGCACTCTCTATAATGGTCCTATGTTCCATATTGGTTGCTCTTTCTCTCTAATGGTCACCCTCTGTGTGTGTATTAGTCCTTCCCTCTCTAATGATGACTCGCTGTCACTCTCTCTTTATTAGTCACACATACTGTATTATTTACTCACCCTGAAATGGTCACTCTCTCTGTAATGGTTCATTTTCTCTCTGTCTCCCTGTATTGATCATTCTCACTCACTCACATTTTCTCTCTCTATCTCTGTATTGCACACTCCCTCTCTTTCTATATTGGCCTTGGTCTCTCTCTTTCTCTCAGTGTAAATTATCACATTTTCTGTATTGGTCATTAATTGTGTCTGTAATGGCTACTCTCTCTCCCTCGCTCTGTAATGGTAATTCACCCTCTGTAGTGCTCATTCTCCCTCTACCATGGTCATTCACTGACTCTATTAGACTCTCTCTTTTTCTCTGTATTGGTGACTCACTCTGTAATGGTCTCTGAAACCAAAAGAGAAAATGCTGGACAATCTCAGCAGGTCTGGCAGCATCTGTAAGGAGAGAAAAGAACTGACATTTTGAGTCTAACTGACTCTTTGTCAATGCTGCTTTGACAAAGGGTCAATTAGACTTGAAATGTCAGCTCTTTTATCTCCTTACAGATGCTGCCAGACCTGCTGAGATGGTCCAGCATTTTCTCTTTTGGTTTCACATTCCAGCATCCGCAGTAATTTGCTTTTATCCACTGTAATGGTCTCTCTCTTTCTCTCTCTTTCTGTAATGCTCACTCTCCCTCTCTCTTATGATCTCTCACTCTCCCAAAGGCCCACACTCTCTGTGTGCTGGTCATTCACTCTCACTCTCTCTATAATGGTCACTGTCTCTCTCTCTCTGTATTGGCTATTCACTTTGTAATGGTCATTCACAATGTCTCTGCATTTGCCACTCACTGTCTGCACTAATCACTCATCCTCCGTTCAACCATTGCATTGGTCACTCTCTATCTCTATTGATGAGGAGGTGCCGGTGGACATGGGTGGACCAAGGTAAAAAAAAAAATCACACAATAGCAGGTTACAGTCCAGTAGGTTTACTTGGAAGGATGAGCTTTTGGAGTGCTGCTCCTTCATCAGGCAGCTGTGGAGCGGGATCATAAGACACAGAATTTATAGCAAAAGATCATAGTGTCATGCAACTGAAACACAGTATTGACCAAACCTAGATTGCTGTTAAGTCTTTCATCTTTTAGAATGGGTTGCAGGTTTCGTTTCAATAATATGTAAATCCCAGAACTTCTTTTAAGTCACATTCTCAAGATAACATGGTTTTATAAAAAAAAGGTGACATTTCAGCTCAGACATTGTATTAAAGGTGTAAGGTTAGAGTCTGTCTGAATCCCAATTCTTGAATCAGACTGCTTCTATTTTCAAAGTAGGAATTTATAAAATGTTTGACTGTCTGCAGATTGTGTGCTTTTTCAGCAAAATAGAATGTATTTGCAATGTAATTCTGCAAATGCAAATTTACCCCATAGAGTTATATGTGTGGGTACATGAATGTGAGAGAGAGAGAGTGAGAGAGTGTGAATCTGAGTGAGCATGAGTGTGTGTGTGTTTGCATGCTTGGTAGAGTGTGTGTGTGTGAGTGTGATGGAGTATAAGCCTGTGAGAGGGTGTGAGTGTGGGGGTTGTATGTGTGTGTATGTATGAGAGAGAGCATGTGCATAAGAGAGGGTCTACGTGAGTGTGTGAGTATGTAAGAGTGCATGTGTCTGTGTGCTTGTGTGTGTATGTGAGAGTGGAAAGTATAGTGGAGTCACCTGCAGTGTGACATGAACCCAAGGTCCCGGTTGAGGCTATTGGTACCAAACTTGGCTATCAGCCTCTGCCTGGCTACTCTGTATTGTTGCATATCCCGAAGTCTGCCTTGGAGGATGGTCATACGAAAATCCCGAGGCCGAAGTTCTCTGACTGCTGAAGTTCTCAGACAAGTGCTCAATTTCTGCCCTCCCACCAAAATGGACCCCATTGGTCTTGAGGCAGACATGGAAGAATTCATCAAACACCATGTACATGACAGTACTCATGCCAACATTGCTATCTCATATGATACAGGCAAGGATGCCCGAGGCATGGTACATTGGCGAGACCAAGCTGATGCTACGACAACGGATGAATGGACACTGCAACAATTAGGGAACACTTCAGCGGTCAGGGACATTTGGCCTCGGATCTTCGGGTGACCATCCTCCAAGGCGGACTTTGGGAATACGCAACAACACAGAGTGCCAAGCAGAGGCTGACAGCCAAACTCGGTACCAATGAGGATGGCCTCAACCGTGACCTTGGGTTCATGTCACACTACAGGTGACCCCACTGCACTATATATACACACACTCTAACATACTCACACACTCTCTTGCAGACCCTCTCTCATACACACTCATACTCACGCTGTTTTATAAATTCTCAAGGATCGGGTTCGCAGGAGAGTAGTCTGACAACACCTTCCATTCCGGTAACATATTCATAATAAGATTCACACATGTATTGGGACATAATTTTAACCCTTTCACCACACACGCACACAACCCTCTCACAGGCTTATACTCCATCACACTCACACGCACACAGTCTCTCTCTCTCGCTCTCTCTCCCATGCACACACCCACACATTTAAGTCTATGGGGTAAATCTGCATTTGCAGAATTGTATTTGCAAATACATTCTATTTTGCTCAAAAAGCACACAATCTGCAGGCAGTCAATCCATGTAACATTTCATAAATTCCTACTTTGGAAACAGAACCAGTTTGACTCAAGATTGGGATACAGACTCTAACCTTACACCTTTAATGCATTGTCTGAGCTGAGATGTCACCTTTTTTCATAAAACCTTAATTTATCTCAAGAAGGTGACTTAAAAGAAGTTCTGTTTATATATTAATGAACTGAAACCTGCAACCCATTCTAAAAGATGGAGGACTTACCAGCAATCTAGGTTTGTTCAATATATTGTTTCAGTTGCATGAAACTGTATTCTTTTGCTATAAATTCTGTGTCTTATGATCCTGCTGCATAGCTACCTGATGAAGGAGCAGCACTCTGAAAGCTCATCCTTCCAAATAAACCTGTTGGACTATAACCTGTTGTTGTGTGATTTTTAACTTTATCTGTATTGGTCACTCTTTCTGTAATGGTAACTCTTTATCTATGGTTCTCTCTGTATTGATCACTCATTCTCTCTATTTTGTATTTAGCACACATTCTGTCCCTGTCATGGTCACTTACTCTCACTCCCTCTCTGCAGTGATCTCTCTCTCTCTTTCCCTCACACTTTTTAATGATCACTCACTCTCTGCATTGTTCACTCACTTGCCCTGTAATAGAAGATAGAACAGTAAAACACAGTACAGGTCCTTCAGCCTACGATGTTCTGCCAAGCATTTATCTCTAATCTAAGATCAACCTAACTTACACACCCCTCAATTTACTGCCATCCATGTGCTTGTCCAGCAGTCACTTAAATGTCCCTAATGTCTCTGACTCTACTACCACAGCTGGCAGTGCATTTCACCCACCACTCTCTGCATACAGAACCTACCTCTGACATCCCACCTATACCTTCCTGCAATCATCTTAAAATTAGGACCCCTCGTGACAGCCATTTCTGCCCTGGGGAAAAGTCTCTGGCTATCTACTCTATCTATGCCTCTCATTACCTTGCACACCTCTATCAAGTCACTTCTCCTCCTTCTTCTCTCCAGTGTGAAAGTTCTTAGCTCAATCAACCTCTCTTCATAAGACGTGCCCTCCAATCCAGACAGCATCCTGGTAAATCTCCTCTGCATCCTCTCTAAAGCATCTATGTCCTTCGTATAATGAGGCAACCAGAAGTGGACACAATGTACCAACTGTGGTATAATCAGGGTTTTACAGAACTTTTTAGATTAGATTAGATTACTTTACAGTGTGGAAACAGGCCCTTCGGCCCAACAAGTCCACACCGACCCGCCTAAGTGCAACCCACCCATACCCCTACATTTACCCCTTACCTAACACTACGGACAATTTAGCATGGCCAATTCACCTGACCTGCACATCTTTGGACTGTGGGAGGAAACCGGAGCACCCGGAGGAAACCCACTCAGACACGGGAAGAATGTGCAAACTCTAGTCAGTCGCCTGAGGCGGGAACTGAACCCGGGTCTCTGGCGCTGTGAGGCAGCAGTGCTAACCACTGTGCCGCCCAACTGCAGCAAAATTTTGTGGCTCTTAAACTCAATCCCCCGGTTAATGAAAGCCAAAACACTACACATCTTCTTAACAATCCTATCAACTTGGGTGAAAATTTTGAGCAATCTATGTACATGGACCCCAAGATCCCACTGTTCCTCCACACTGTCAAGAATCCTGTCTTTAACCCTGTATTCAGCATTCAAATTCGACCTTCCAAAACGATTAATTTTGCATTTATCCATGTTTAACTCCATCCGCCACTTCTTAGCCCAGCTCTGCACCCTGTCAATGCCTTATTGTAGTCTGCAACAGCCCTCGACACTATCTACAACACCACCTACCTTTGTGTCATCGGCAAACTTACTAACCCACCCTTCCACTTCTTCATCTAAGTCATTTATAAAAACTATAAAGAGCAGAGGCCCAAGAACAGATCCCTGCGGGACACCACTTGTCACTGACCTCCAGGCGGAATACTTTCCATCCACTACTACTCGCTGTCTTTTGGCCAGTCAATTTTGTATCCAGACAGCTAAATTTCCCTGTATCCCATACGCCCCCCCACCAACTTTCTGAATGAGCTTACTGTGGGGAACCTTATCAAATGCCTTAATGAAATCCATATACACCACATCCATTGCTTGACCTTCATCAACTTGTCTCGCCACATCCTTAAAGAACACAATAAGGCTTGAGAGGCACGACCTGCCCCTCACAAAGCCATGCTGACTATCTTTAATCAGACTATGTTTCTCCAATTAGTCATAAATCCTATCTCTCAGAATGTTTCCCAGTACCTTGCTTACCACAGACATAAGACTGACTGGTCTGTAATTCCCAGGGATTTCCCTTTCTTGAACAGAAGAACAACATTCTCCTCCTTCCAATCAACTGGTACTACTCCTGTGGAGATTGAGGAAGCAAAGATCATTGCCAGAGGTGCAGCAATGTCATTCTTCACTTCCTGTAGTAACCTTGGATATATCTGGTTTGGCCCTGGGGATTTATCAATCTTGATGCTTCCCAGAATTTCTAGCACATCCACTTTCTAATATCAATCTGTTCAAGCCTATTAACCTGATCCGTGATGTTCTCACTATCAACAAGGTCCCTCTCTCTAGTGAATACTGAAGCAAAAAACTCACTTAGGGCCTCCTCTACCTCTTCAGTCTGCAGGCACAAGTTCCCTCCATTATCCCTGATCAGCCCTACCCTCTCTCTGATCATTCTTTTATTCCTCATGTAAGTGTAGAACAGCTTTGGGCTTTCCCTAATCCTTTCTGCCAAGGCTTTTTTGTGCTCCCTCCTAGCTCTCCTCAGTCCATTTTTGAGTTCTTTCCTAGCTACCCTATAATCCTCTAAAGTTGTGTCAGATCCTTGCTTCCTCAACCTCAAGCTTCCTTCTCCATCTTGACAGGAAGCTCCTCTTCTCTTGTCATCCAAAGCTCCTTCACCTTACCATTCCTTGCCTGTCTCAGTGGGACAAAGTTATCTAACAGTCACAACAAGTTCTCCTTAAACAGCCTTCACATTTCTGTTGTGCATTTCCTGTAGAATAATTGTTCCCAATTTATACTCCACAGCTCCTGTCTAATAGCAGTATAATTTCCCCTCCCCCACTTAAATACCTTTCCATACTGTCTGCTCCTATCCCTCTCCATGGCTATGGTAAAGGTGAGGCAGTTGTGGTCACCGTCACCGAAATGCTGTACCTCCGAGAGATCTGACACTTGGCCTGGCTTGTTGCCTTTCACCAAATCCAATAAGGCCTCCAGTCGGCCTAATAATATATTGAGTTAGGAATCCTTCCTGGACACACCTGACAAAATCGGCTGCATCCAGACCATCTGCACTCAGGAGGTTCCATCAATATTGGGGAGGTTGAAGTCACCCATAACAACAACTCTGCTACATCTGCACCTTTCCAGGATCAGCTGTCCGACTTGTTCTTCCATCTCTCTGCTGATATTGGGGGATCTATAGAAAACACCCAGTAAAAGTGACTGCTTTCTTATTACTGACTTCCACCCATACAGACTCAGTAGACAAACACTCCTCAACGACTTCCTTTTCTGCAGCTGTAATGCACTTTCTAATTAGCAATGCTACTCCCCCTCCTCTTTTACCCCCCTCCCTGTTCTTGTTAAAAGATCTAAACCCTGAAATATCCAGCAACTATTCCTGCCCCATTGAAATCCATGTCTCTGTTATGGCCACAACATCGTAGTTCCAAGTGCTGATCCATGCTCTAAGTTAATCAAGCTTATTCTTACATTGAAACAGACACTTTAACCCATCCCTTTGCTCCATCAACTGTGTATCTTTGCATTCTATTTCTACCCATTCAAAAACACCCCTCTCCTCTGATCAGTAGCTCTGGTTTCTATCCCCCCCCTGCCAAACTAGTTTACACCCACCCAAAGTGCTCTACCAAATCTCCTGCCCAAGTCATTGGTGCTCCTCCAGTTTAAGTGCAACCCATTCTTCACGTACAGGTCCCACCTTCCCCAGAAGGTACCTCAATGATCTACATATCTGAAGCTCTCCCTCCTGCACCAGCCCTGTAGGCAGGTGTTTAGCTGCACTTAGTCCACTCGCTCCCTGTTCCTCGCCTCACTAGCACATGGCACCGGTAGTAATCCTAAGATTACCCTGCTTGTCCTGCTTTTTAGCTTCCAACCTAACTCCTTGAAATCAATTTTTAGATCCTCATCCCTTTTCCTATGTCATTGGTGTCAATGTGCAGCACGACTTCTGGCTGCTCACCCTTCCCCTTTAGAATCTTATAGGCTCCATTAGAGTCGCTCTCTCTCTCTGTGGTAAAAACAATGACTGCAGATGCTGGAAACCAGATTCTGGATTAGTGGTGCTGGAAGAGCACAGCAGTTCAGGCAGCATCCGAGGAGCTTCGAAATCGACGTTTCGGGCAAAAGCCCTTCATCAGGAATAAAAGCAGTGAGCCTGAAGCGTGGAGAGATAAGCTAGAGGAGGATGGGGGTGGGGAAAAAGTAGCATAGAGTTTGTTTCACGACATGGTTGAAGAGCTTCAGGGCAGAGGAAATGACCTGGGAGTTGCAGTGCGAGAGGGACTCCCTGAGATTCTTGTAGAGAGAGGAGGAAAACTTCTTCAAGGCTCTTTCCATCTCTCTGTTCATCACTCTCTCGCTGCATTGATCTCTCTCTAAGTTATTCACTCACTCTCTCTCTCTCTCTCTGTATGGATCATTCACTCTATTAAACACGCACTGTCTCTCTGGATGATTTCTCTCTGCATTGATCACTCTCTCTCTCTGCGTTATTCACTCTGTAACAGTTACCCTCTCTCCACATTGATCACTCACTGTTCTCTGAATTGATTATTCACCCTCTGTACGGGTCACTCACACTGTACTGATCTCACCCTCACCCTCTCTCTCTCTGCATTGGTCACTCACTCTGTCGCTCTATGTTGAACACTTTCTATCCAAATTGATCACTCACCCTCTTTCTCTGTTGCTATGGTCTTTTTCTCTCACTGCAGCGTCCGGTAACCAGGAAATGAGAACCGGAAGTGACGATTTGGTGAGCAGCGAGCGCCGCCAGAGGGTGCAACGGGGACCTGCCCCTTGACCCTGAGACCGTGATACCGAGAGAGTGACCCCTGATCAGAACACTGTATGTGACCCTGGTCAACGATCCCAAGACCAGGACATTGGCAATGACCTTGAGATCAGACCCCAGGGTTAGGTCACTCCCTGTGACCTTTGCACTACCTCTGAGCCAGGGAGCAGGACTCCCTCTGACCATGGGTCCTGACCCCTGACCCCGGCACTAGGTCAGTCTCTGTGACTCTGGGACAGTCTGTGTAAGCCGGGGAGAGTGACCCCAGCTCTGTAAACCCAGGACATTGACCCCATGAGCGCAGCAATCTCTATTACCTGGCACAGTGACCCCAGGGCCAGGCTTAGGACAGTGACCACGGGACCAGGCCACATGCTGGACACTGGGACAATAACATGGGACAGGACACTGTCTGACTCGGGGACAGTTAGCCTGGGACCAGGACATTCAATCACTCCAGTTGATGAACCTGAGGCCGTTCCTAATGACACTTCCCTCTGCATTGCCCTGGATTTTGGTGTGAAACAGTATGTTATTACCGTTAGTAGCCAGTGCAATGGTAAATGTGATTTGAAAGGACCTTGAGTTTGTTGATTCTGCCAGCTGTGAGGATAATCTGGCAGCCTGTCTCTGTATGGCGTTATATTACCGCACGACTGTTTCAAGGTCAGTACTGAGACACAGTTGGGCGGGTTCTCATGTGTGTGGGCTGTGATTCTCCCACTACGACTGCGATTGGCTGCCCAGCACTGACCTGTGACCCAGTTACTAGGCTGCAGGAAACTGGAAATCAACAGAAAAGCAGCTTGGAATCACAGTTTCATAGTGCACCATCAGCAAGGAGCAGCGTAAGTATAATAAGGCAGAGAGAAAGATTTTGAGGGTCAGAGTGGCGACAGTGAGGTCTACCGAAAGTGGGAAACAGACAGCGGGAGAGAATAATCGCCAGAGCGAGACAAATAGTAGAAGAAATAGGGCTGGGCAGAGACAAACTAGAGGAAAACAGGCATCAAAGATTACAATGGGAGGCAGAGACAGAAGGAGGTGACAAGGCAAAGACAGATGGAGCGAGGGAGACAAAAGTCAAGAAGAAGGGATAGGAAGGGCCGGGGGAATTAAAGGGAGACAGAAGTCTTTAGAAGAATACAAAGGCAGCAGGAGTATACTTAAGAGGGAAATCAGGAGGGCAAAAATGGGGCATGAGATTGCTTTGGCAAATAGAGTCAAGGCAAATCCAAAGGACTTTTACAAATACATTAAAGACAAAAGAGTAATTAGGGAGAGAATAGGGCCCCTCAAAGATCAACACGGAGGCCTTTGCCGCAGGAGATGCGGGAGTTATTAAACGAGTATTTTGCATCAGTGTTTATTGTGGAAAAGGACTTGGAAGATATAGAATGTAGGGAAATAGATGGTGATATCTTGGAAAAAATGTCTAGGTTACAGAGCAGGAAGTGCTGGATGTCATGAAACGCATCAAAGTGGATAAATCCCCAGGACATGATCAGGTGTACCCTAGAACTCTGTGGGAAGCTAGGGAAGTGATTGCTGGGCCTCTTGCTGAGATATTTGTATCATTGATAGTCACAGGTGAGGTGCTGGAAGACTGGAGGTTGGCTAACATTATACCACTCTTTAGGAAAGGTGGTAAGGACAAGCCAGGGAAGTATAGACCATTGAGCCTGACCTTGTTGGTGGGCAAGTTGTTGGAAGGAATCCTGAGGGTCAGGATGTACATTTATTTGGAAAGGCAAGGACTGATTAGGGATAGTCAACATGGCTTTGTGCGTGTGAAATCATGTCTCACGAACTTGATTGAGTTTTTGAAAAAGTAACAAAGAGGATTGATGGGGGCAGAGCAGTGGACGTGATCCAAATGGACTTCAGTAAGCTGTTCGACAAGGTTCCCCATGGGAGACTGGTTAGCAAGATTAGATCTCATGGAATACAGGGAGAACTCGTCACTTGGATACAGAACTGGCTCAATAGTAGAAGACAGAGGGTGGAGGTGGAGGGTTGTTTTTCGTGGAGGCCTGTGACCAGTGGAGTGCCTCAAGGATCGGTGCTGAGTCCACTACTTTTTATCATTTATATAAATGATTTGGATATGAGCTTAAGAGGTATAGTTAGTAAGTTTGCAGATTACACCAAAATTGGAGGTGTAGTGGACAGTGAAGAAGGTTACTTCGGATTACAACGGGATCTTGATCAGATGAGTCAATGGGCTGAGAAATGGCAGATGGAGTTTAATTTAGATAAGTGTGAGGTGCTGCATTTTGGGAAAGCAAATCTTAGCAGGACTTATACACCTTAATGGTAAGGTCCTAGGAAGTGTTGCTAAACAAAGAGACCTTGGAGTGCAGGGTTCATAGCTCCTTGAAAGTGGAGTCACAGGTAAATAGGATAGTGAAGAAGGTGTTTGGTATGCTTTCCTTTATTGGTCAGAGTATTGAGTACAGGAGTTGGGAAGTCATGTTGTGGCTATACAGGACATTGGTTAGGCCGCTTATGGAATATTGCGTGCAGTTCTGATCTCCTTCCTATTGGAAGGATGTTGTGAAACTTGAAAGGGTTGAGAAAATATTTACAAGGATGTTGGCAGGTTTGGAGGATTTGAGCTATAGGGAGAAGTTGAACAGGCTGGGGCTGTTTTCCCGGAGCATCGGGGGCTGAGGGATGACCTGATAGAGGTTTATAAAATCGTGAGGGGCATAGATAGGATAAACAGACAAGGTCTTTTCCCTGGAGTGGGGGAGTGTAAAGCTAGAGGGCGTAGGTTTAGGGTGAGAGGGGAAAGATATAAAAGAGACCTAAGGGGCAACTTTTTCATGCAGAGGGTGGTACGTGTATGGAATGAGCTGCTAGAGGAAGTGGTGGAGGCTGGTACAATTGTGACATTTAAGAGGCATCTGATGGGTATATGAATGGAAAGGGTTTGGAGGGATATGGGCTGGGTGCTGGCAGGTGGGACGAGATTGGGTTGGGATATCTGGTCGGCATGGACAGGTTGGACCAAAGGGTCTGTTTCTGTGCTGTACATCTCTGACTCTATAAACAGAGGTGAGGAGTAAGGGGGAGATACAGACAGAGGGCAACAGGAAGACAGAAGGAAGGGAACAGAAAAAGGGAGAAAGAGAGATGGTGACTGTCTGACAGATAAAGGGAGACAGAAGGAATTAGGAAGTAAGAAAGGGAGGCAGGCAGATGGAGGGAAGGACAGGGACAGAGAAAGGAAGGGAAAGAAGGAAAGAAAGGGGTTGCAAAGACAGATAGAATGGCAGAGCGAAGGAAAGGAAGATAGGCGTAGTGAGGATGTCAGGGAGATGGAGGGAGGGAGACAGAGGCAAGGCAACAGAGAGTCAGAGGAAGGGTGACAGGGAGATGGAGGGAAGGTGACAGCAGGAGGGAAGGAGGCAAAGAGTTATTGAGTGAATTCCGGCTTTTTCAGGATGCTGCTGTTTTTAAGTTGCTTGTTTGACTGTGAATGTGGTGTCTGCAATGCTGGTTATTGCTCTTTGATCTTTTGTTCCAGGAAGAGTTGTGGAATCTGAAGATTCTGATATGGGTTTGTTGCCATTGGGCCTTGGAGCCCTGGGAGCAGCAATCACCAGTGTGCTTCTGGCAAACACTGATCTCCTGCTATCCCAAGCTGACACTACAACACTGACGTACTTGTCAGGGGCTACACTGAGAACATTGGACCAAGGCAAGTTTAAAAGTCAAAGTACAAGAAATGAGAGAGTGATCCACCACTGTCCTGATTCATTTAGTATCCCTCTAAGGTCTGGGTCAGAAGGTAATGGATCACATCTCCTGCCCTTGCCCCTCTCTAACCTTAACTTGTGTAGCAGAATACAGGCTGATAATCCAGTACAGAAAGAGGAAGTGTTGCAGTGCTTGAAGTGCTCTTATTTAAATGGGACATTAAACAAACATCCTAACTAGCCTCTCCGTCATGTGTGAAAAATCCTATGGCACAATTTCAAAAAAGCACACTGGAGTTCTCCCCATTGTCCTGGCCTGTATCTATTCCCCAGATTAGGGAGGCAGTTCCAAGTATTATAATAGTGACCATATTTCAAAAGTACTTTGCTTGCTCTAGAGGTGGTGAATTCACTGCTTACATGCAAGTCTTTCAGTTCTTATTCATTCTCTTCCCTTCAACTTTCTTTGTTGGTATGAAAATGTTTTTCTTCTCAAGACACTCATTTGTGGTGCTGTACTGTTATCTTTTGCTGTCGTTGTTTCATTGCCTTTTGCTTTTTCATTGATGATGACAAATCAGCAGTACAGGTTCACAGGCCATTTTATAGTATTCTTTTACATCGAGAAACCATTTTGTTGGAAATAAAAATCTACACATACTTGTTGCCTAAATTACAGTTTTAGATCCTCACATCCACCTATCTCAGTATGTGCATTGTCTGTGCTGCTAGTGAAACTGGCTATTGTCACTATTGAGCATCAAACAGGCTACTCAGTCACTGAGATCATCTAACCCCATTCACCACTTTAGCTCAGTATTCCTTACAATTCCTAATGAGCAAAAAGGTGTCAATCTCAGATTTGAAATAGTTACAGTATAGCCAACCTCGAGAGCACATGGTGAGGCAGCAGTGCTAACCACTGTGCCACCGTGCCACAAGGATTGGTGCTGGGTCCTCTACTTTTTGTCATTTACATAAATGATTTGGATGCGAGCATAAGAGGTACAATTAGTAAGTTTGCAGATGACACCAAAATTGGAGGTGTAGTGGACAGCAAAGAGGAATACCTCAGATTACAACAGGATCTGGACCAGATGGGCCAATGGGCTGAGAAGTGGCAGATGGAGTTTAATTCCAAAGTTTGTGTGAAGGTTTGTAGCTCGAGTGCTCGTTGTTGTGGTTCTGTTCGCCGAGCTGGGAATTTGTGTTGCAGACATTTCGTCCCCTATCGAGGTGACATCCTCAGTGCTTGGGAGCCTCCTGTGAAGCGCTTCTGTGATCTTTCCTCCGGCATTTGTAGTGGTTTGAATCTGCCGCTTGCAGTTGTCAGTTCCAGCTGTCCGCTGCAGTGGTTGGTATATTGGGTCCAGGTCGATGTGCTTATTGATTGAACCACATCTTATATCTAAAGTGCCTAAAATGCTGCCTGTCTTTGTATTACCGGTAAACTTGGATGTGTCTTTATGTCCCATCATTTAAGCCACTAATGAATGCAGTGAATAGTGGAGACCCCAACACAAATCTTTATGGGACACTACTCGTCACATCCTATGATTAAAGTATTCCTTATTCCCTGTCTCTTCCAACCAGGTCAATCATTTAGCCTCACTTCTACTGGTTTCAACTCTAGCAGGACTTTATCACATTCCTATCTAAGTAGCATTCCCTAAATGCTTCACTTGTTATTTGCTTAAAAACATTTCTTTAGTGCTTTAGTGAATTTCAGTGAATCTATTAACCCATGTTGCTCCCCTATACTATTGCCTTGTCCCTTCTCTTGAATTTCCAGATTACGACACAACGGGATAGTGTACAGACCTAAGAATATTCTGGCGAATAGGCCAGCTTAAGGAAAAATGGTGAAAAAACAAAATTAAAGTTGGCTTATCTGAACACGTGCACCACTTATCCAAGATGTCGCTCAAAAAGCACAGAATCTGCAGGCAGTCAATCTATGTGACATTTTATAAATTTCTACTTTGGTAATAGAACCAGTCTGACTCAAAGTTGGGATACAGACAGACTCTAACCTTACACCTTTTAATACATTGTCTGAGCTGAGATGTCACCTTTTTTAAAATAAAACCTCTCAGGAATGTGACTTGGAAGAAGTTCTGCGATTTACGTATTAATGAATCGAAACCTGCAACCCATTCTAAAAGATGAAAGACTTAACAGCAATCTAGGTTTGTTCAATATATAGTATCAGTTGCATGACACTATGATCTTGTGCTATAAGTGAACTTATGATCCTGCCCCACTAGCTACCTGACGAAGGAGCAGCGCTGCATGAGGCATTACTTCCAAATAAACCTGTTGGACTATAACCGGGTGTTGTGTGATTTTTAACTATGATATAATAGACATCACAGGCAGACATTTCCCAAAATGACCAGAGCTGTGAACTGAACATTTAGTCGTTTTTTTTGACGATCTTTTGAGCGGAAAGGGGCTAGAGAAATATGTGTATTTTTTGTATTCATCAAAAGTCTCCCTGTTCAATCATTTAAATTAATTTAATCTCTCTGACTTTCTAGAGGAAAAGAGATTTGAGGCAGGAGAGCTGTGGATGCAGACTGGTGCAGTCATCATGGCAGTGCGGAGACCTGGATGATTCTTGTGCCGAGAGGTACTGAAATAAGCGTGCTGAACATTGTCCAAGGGTAATGCCATACTCTCCAGGCAGCAATGCTACGGTGATAACTCCTTCCATCCCCCATTACAGTTGTGTCCTATGCCTGTAACATATTTCCATGTTAAAACCTTATATAAATGGAGATTGTAATTGGATCGGAAGAGGTGACAGAGATAGAGAGGAGTGAGGTAATTGAGGGATTTGAAAACAAAATTAGAACTTCAAAATGAAAGAATTGTTTGTCCAGTAACCAGTCAGCAAAGGGGCACAGGGTGTTTGGATATGGGGGAAGATTTTTAGAAGGCTGGAGATTGAGAGGCCAGTCAGGAGAAGACTTCATCAATCCAAGTAGATTGAAGGGATCATAGAATCCCTACAGTGTGAAAGCAGCATTCACCCTATCAAGTCCACACCGATCCTTCGAAGATCATCTCACCCAGATCTTTAGATTAGATTACATTACAGTGTGGAAACAGGCCCTTCGGCCCAACAAGTCCACACCGACCCGCCGAAGCGAACCCACCCATACCCCTACATTTACCCCTTACCTAACACTATGGGCAATTTAGTACGGCCAATTCACCTGGCCCTGCACATCTTTTGGACTGTGGGAGGAAACCGGAGCACCCGGAGGAAACCCACGCAGACACGGGGAGAACGTGCAAACTCCACACAGTCAGTCGCCTGAGGCGGGAAGTGAACCCGGGTCTCTGGCGCTGTGAGGCAACAGTGCTAACCACTGTGCCACCGTGCCGCCCACATCTGCCCTGTATTCTCCTGTAACCTTGCATTCTCCATGGCTAATAGACCTAACTTACACATTACAGCATACCATGTGCAATTTAGCACAACCAATTCACCTAACCTGCACATCTTTGGACTGTGGCAGGAAACCAAGCACCCGAGGTAACCTACGCAGACATGAGGAGAATGTACAAACTCCACACAGACAGTCACCTGTTGGTGGAATCGAACTCAGCTCCCTGGCGCAGTGAGGCATCAATGCTAGCCGCTGAGGCAGAGAAGTGTTACCACAGAACACAGTTGTTCCTGCTACTGGAGTGGATGTGTACTCAGAAATTCAACACGAGATCAAACACGAGAACAAGGCATTGCATTAATCTCACCCACTTGTAAGGAGGGGATGCAGTTGGCAGCAGGGACTGAAAAACAATTATTTAAATCTTCATTATATTTAATTGGAAGGAATTTCCGCTCATACAATATTGGATGTCAGATAAGCAGTCTGATAATTTTGAAACAGGGAAGAGTTAAGAGAAGTGCTGGTGAAGGAGAGCTGGGTGTGTCATTGTGTGAGTGTGAAAAGTAACACAGTATTTCTGTATGATGGCATCCTGGGGCAACTTGGAGCCATGCGATAGGAGTGGCTATGGATAGATCCTTGGGGATCTACCACTAGTGGCGCAAGAACAGAAAGCGAAAACTTTGATGTCTATTAACTAAGAATGGAACCAGGGATGTATAGGCTGGAGAGGTGTTGGATGGGGCTGGTGTGATCAACTGGATCAAAAGGCAAGAAAGCCCCTATAAGCACCTGGATGGGTCCGAGCTATGCCTGCCTCTTTGTAGGATATGTGGAACAGTCTTTCTGCAGCTATAACAGCATCACCCCCCATCTTTTCCTTTGCTATATCAGTGACTGTATCAACGCTGACTTGTGCTCCCATGAGGAGCTTGAACAGTTCATCAATTTCAGCCACATCTTCCGCCCCATCCTATCTCTCGCACCTCCCTACCCTTTCTGGACCTCTCTGTCTCCATCTGCGGTAACCGACATAGCCCTGACATCCATTTCAAACCCACCAACGTCTACAGCTACCTTGACTACACCTCCTCTCATCCTCCCTCCTGCAAAAATGTGATCCTATACTCCCAATTCCTCCATCTCTGCTGCATCTGCTCCCAGGATGAGGGATTCTACTGCAGGACCATCCCAGATGTCCTCCACTTCAAGGACCATAATTTCCCATCTCCTGTGATCAAGAATGCCCTCAACCACATCTCCTCAATTTACTGTATCTCTGCCCTTAAACCTTACCCCGGCCCCTCCAAACCACAATGAGGATAGAGTCCTGCTTGTCCTCACGTACCACCCCACCACTCTCCAAATCCATATTTCCTTCCCTGTCCCTATCTGCTTTCTATTGGGATGGTTTACTCCACAATTCCTTCATCAGTTCGAAACTCCCCATCAACCTCTTGTCCACACCTGGCACGTTTCCCTGCAACCGCTGGAAGTACAATACCTTCCCCTTTACCTCCCCTGTCACTTCTGTCCAAGACCCCAAACAATCATTCCAAATCCAGCAGAGATTCACCTGCATTTCCTCTAACCTGATCTATTGCATCGATCATTCCCGATGTGTTCTCCTCTACATCGTAGAGACCAAGCACAGACTTGAGGACCAGTTCATGGAGCATCTGCATTCTGTACACTCCAATCAACAACACCTTCTGGTTGCAAGCCATTTCAATTCTCCCTCACTCTCCCTCAGTGATATGTCTATCCTGGGCCTCTTCCACTGTCAAAATGAGGCCAGACGTAAACTTAAGGAACAACACCTTATATGCCGCCTCAGGACCTTACAGCCCAAAGCCTTGACATAGAATTCACCAGCTTCAAAATCTCCTCACCTACAACCTCAACCTGTGTTCAGCCCTCCTCAACCTGACCTAACCTGTCCATCTTCCTACTCACTGACCAATCACAATAACCCCCTACCTGCATCCACCCATTACCACAAGACCTACCGTTCCTGCATCCACCTATCACTATCCCATCTACCTTTCCCCAGCCCCAGCACCCTCCCTCTATTTATTTCTGAGCTCCCTTCGCCCTCCCCAGTCCTGTTGAAGGGTACAGACCTGAAACGTTGACTTTCCTGCTCCTCTGATGCTGTCTGACCGGCTGTGCTTGTCCAGCTCCACATTTTATCGACAGGGCAAGCAAATTTACTTTTATCACATTCGTATAAGAGGTCACTTGTGTCATTGACAAGTGCTGCTTCAGTTCTGTTTTAAGGATAGAAACCTAAATGAAGTTATTCAAACATGGACTTTGGAGGTGACAACATGTTCAAAGGCTTTGGAAAGGAAAGTTGAGTGGGAACAATTTATTGGGAATAGCATCAAGGTAGTACAGGGTGAGACTTATAGACAAAGATGTGTTTTGGAGATGACATGAGGGGAAACCAGAGGGGGGGGGGGGGTCAAATTACTGCAGATGCTGCAATCTGTATTGAAAACATCAAAGAGATCACAGTGGGTCAGACAGCATCCCTGCAGAGAGCAAGCTAGTGTTTCGAGTCTAGATGACTCTTCATCAGAGCTGAAGTGAAATGTGGAGGGGGCAGCATTTATGCTACAGTTGAGGGAGGGATGTAGCTGTGGTGAGGTGTAGAGTACTAGTGGAGAAAAGAAGTTAATAGTTCAGATTAAGTTTTTAGAATGTGAGAATGGCAGAACAATAGTGTGTCTGACAGCAGAGTTGAAAGAGAAGACAGTCCCACTGGGGTGGGGGAGGGAACATGGTGACAGAATGTAACAAGTAAAGTTACAGGAAAGGGAATTAATGGGTGTTGGTTCACAATTTGAAGGTGTTGAACTCAATATTGTCATAAAACACACAACACCAGCTAAAATCACAAGCTTTCCTAGCACTGCTCCTTCATCAGGTGACCGTTTTGCACAACACCTCCATCTGTGTGCAAGCACAACCCAACCTTCCCGTAGCTGGTCATTTCAATACAGTGTCCTGCTCGCATGCCCATTTATCTATCCTCTAACAACATCTCATCTTTCATCTAGGCACTTTACAGCCTTCTGGACTTAATATTGAGTTCAACACCTTTAAATTATGAACCAACTCTCATTTCTTCCCTTTTAGCTTTACTTGCTATATTCTGCATCACATGTTGCCTCTCCCCTCCCACCCCCAGTGGGATGGTCTTCTGTTTTAAGTCTGGCAGTCGGACACACCATTCTTCTGCCATTTCCACATGCCGATCACTTAATGTGAACTATCAACATCTTTTCTCCATGAGCACCCTACACCCCCACCACCTCCATACACCCCCCACCCCACCCCACCAGCTATAGTGTAAATGCTGCCCCCTCCACACTTCACTTCAGCTCTGAAGAGTCATCTAGACCTGAAACAGTAGCTTGCTGTCTCTCCATGGATGCTGTCTGATCCACAGATATCTCCAGCAGTTGTTGTTTTCAGAGGGAGGGGGTAAATGGGTTTGAGATTTGAGAATGAAAGCCTCCAGTTACTGAAAAGTAAGTCATTTTCATGAGTAATTTTAAAATAGTTTACCTTTGTTAAGAAGCAGCAGTTTAGCTATGATACAATGGCTAAATATGCAGGAGATGACAGTTGAGGGCAGTTCACTGATACCAGACAGAGGTTGTCACAGACTGTGTTGATATCCCCGTTGATCTGCAAGGTCAGGAACATCACTTTGCTCCTCCAACTTGAGGTGAACTTTATAGTTTGCGTCACACTGAGGGACCAACTCCTGGAGCTTTCAAAATACTTGTACAGATAAGCAGGTACACAAGGCACCCTCCTATCAGCAGAGGAATGTCAACAAGGAAACAGAGCTGAGAGACCCTGACTTTTGCTACTGTTTCTGTAATTTCCTGAGAGAGAGAGAAGAGAGAAAGCAGTTTCTCTACTGAAGTGGCCTTGTACTGTGCATAGCAATTCTAATTAGGCATTCCTTTGTTAATGCTAAAAACTGTCATTTAATAAAGATCTAATTTCTTACTGGGATAAGCTTAGTGGAAGCTTGGCCTGGTGGAAGGTAGTGGAGTAGCAGAGGCTGCTGAACAAATGGCCTCCGTATGATAGAGGTGAGGAAGTAGGTATTGAGGGTGATGGCTAGGTTGGAATGTGTGGGTGTGGGTGAAGTGCGTGGGAGTTAAGTAGGTGCGAGGGGACAGGGAGGGGTGGATGTAGGGCTACCCAGAGTTGACCTCCACCCCACCCCCATCGTTCTGAGGCCTGAGCGTGTTCTCCTCTCTGTCTCTGGCTCTAATAAGATAGCATCAATGGTTGTTACCTCCTACTGCTTGTGATCTCATGGTATTGATAAAGAAATATCTGCAGAGTCTGGTGAGGTCAGGGAAAAAGTGTTAACTTTTTTTAAGAATGCAATGATCAGTAGTTGACACTTTATCAACAGGCTGTAAGAGAGAGTACATAGAACATAGAAAAATATAGCACAGACACTGTCTCTGGCTCTAATAAGATAGCATCAATGGTTGTTACCTCCTACTGCTTGTGATCTCATGGTATTGATAAAGAAATATCTGCAGAGTCTGGTGAGGTCAGGGAAAAAGTGTTCACTTTTTTTACGAATGCAATGATCAGTAGTTGACACTTTATCAACAGGCTGTAAGAGAGAGTACAGAGAACATAGAAAAATATAGCACAGACAGGCCCTTCAGCCCTAAATGTTGTGCCATGGATTAATCTTGATGTAAAATAAAATAACCAAACCTACGCACCCCTCAATTCACTGCTGTCCATGTGTATGTCCAGCAGTCGCTTAAATGTCCCTAATGACTCTGCTTCATCCACCACCACTACTGGCAATGCATTTCATGCATTCACAACTCTCTGCATAAAGAACCTACGTCTGATGTCTCCTCTATACCTTTCTCCTAATAACTTAAAACTATGACCCCTCGTGCCAGTCGATCCTGCCTTGGGGAAAAAGTCTCTGGGTATTGACTCTATCTATTCCACTCAGTATCTTGTATACCTCGATCAGGTCACCTCTCTTCATCCTTCTCTCCAGAGAGAAAAGTCCGAGCTTAGTCAACCTCTCTTCATAAGGCAAACCCTTCAATCCAGGCAGCATCCTGGTAAACCTTCTTTGCACCCTCTCCAAAGTCTCTGTATCTTTCCTATAATAGGGTGACCAGAACTGGACACAATATTCCAAGCGTGATCTCTCCAGAGACTTGTAGAGCTGTAGCAAAACCTTACAGCACTTAAACTCAATAACCCTGTTAATGAAAGCCAAAATGCCATATGCTTTCTTAACAACCCTATCCACTTGAGTGGCAATTTTGAGGGATCTATGTACTTGAACACCAAGATCTCTCTGTTCCTCCACAGTGCCAAGAATTCTGTCTTTAATCCTATATTCAGCATTCAAGTTCAACCTTCCAAAATGCATCGCTTCAGATTTATCGAGGTTGAACTCCATCTACTATTTCTCAACCCAGCTCTGCATCCTGTCTATGTCTCGCTGCAGCCTGCAATAGCCCTTGATACTATCAACGTCACCTCCAATCTTTGTGTCATCTGCAAATTTACTAACCCACCCCTCAACCTCCTCGTCCAAGTCATTTCTAAAAACTACAAAGAGTAGAGGCCCAAGAACAGAGCCCTGCGGGGCCCCACTCAACCCTGATCTCTAGGCAGAATACTTTCCATCTACAACCACTCTCTCTTCTGTCAGCCAACCAAGTTTGAATCCAGATAGCCAAGTCTCCCTGTATCCTGATTTTATGAATGAGTCTACCATGGGGAACCTTATCAAGTAGAACATAGAACAATACAGCACAGAACAGGCCCTTTGGCCCACGATGTTGTGCCAAACATTTGTCCGAGCTTAAGCACCCATCCATGTACCTATCCAATTGCCACTTAAAG
>NC_057731.1:362079-375511 GCF_004010195.1 Chiloscyllium plagiosum | reverse complement strand
CCCGGTCACTGCAGCTTACCCCTGCTAGGCCGTCCCCCCCAACAGTATCCAAAGCGGTATACTTATTGTTTAGGGGAATGACCACAGGGGATCCCTGCACTGCCTGCTTCCTCCCCTTCCCACCTCTAACTGTTACCCAGCTACCTCTGTTCTCTGGCGTAGCTATGTCCCTGTAGCTTCTATCTATCACCCTCTTAGCCTCTCGAATAATCCTCAGTTCATCCAACTGCAGTTCCAGTTCCCTAACTCGTTCTGTGAGGAGCAGGATCTGACTGCATTTTCTGCAGATGAAGTCGGCAGGAGTATCGGTGGTCACCCCTACCTCGAACATCTTGCAGGAGGAACATTCCACTGCCTGCGCTGCCATTACTCTACACCTCGTCTCCGAAACAAGAACACTGAGTAGCTTACCTGTGGACTTTAAAGTTAGGTTAGAGGAGGAGGATGGGAGGGAGGCCCTACTATGTAGGGCCTGGGGTCTAGAACACACCCACTCAAATATCAATCACTTACCTTCCCGACTAGCTCTGCGCTCCAACCTCACTTCCGCCCAGCTCGCGCCGCTCTCTGCTGTGAAAAAGCAGAGAGCGGCGCGAGAAAAAGTGCCTTGCTGAAGTCCATATACGCCACACCCACTGCTCGACCTTCGTCAATCTGTCTTGTCATCTCCTCAAAGAACTCAATAAGATTAGTTAGGCATGACCTGCCCGTCTCAAAGCCATGCTGACTGCCTTTAATCACACTAAGGATTTATGACTATTTGGAAAAACAATCTCTCAGAATTCTTTCCAAAACCTTGCTGACCACAGACGTAAGGCTGACTGGTCTTTAAATGCCAGGGATTTCCTTATTACCTTTCTTGAAAAGAGGAAAAACATTGCCTCCTTCCAATCCTCTGGTACGACTCCTGTGGAGAGTGAGGAAGCAAAGATCTTCGCCAGCGTCTTAGCAACCTACTTTCTCACTTCCTGGAGCAGCCTGGGATAATTCTGGTCTGGCCCTGGGGACTTATCAATCCTAATGTTTGCCAGAAGTTCCAGTACATCAACTTCATCAATCTTGATCTGTTCAAGTCTGTATCCCAGCTCTTCAAACTTCTAATTCACAACAAGGTCACTTTCCATAGTGAAAACTGAAGCAAAAAACTCATTTAGGGTTTCCCCTATCTGTTCAGACTCCACGCACAAGTTCCCTCTGCTATCCCTGATCAGCCCTATCTTCTCCCTGATCATTCTCTTATTCCTCACATATGAGTAAAATGCCTTTGGGCTCTCCCTAATCCTTTTTGCCAAGCCTTTTTTATCCCCCCTCCTGGCTCTCCTCAGTCCATTTCTGAGCTCCTTTCTAGCAAGCCTGTAATCCTCTAAAGCTGTGCTAGATCCTTGCTTCCTCCACCTTACGTCAGCTGCCTTCTTCCTTTTGACGAGAAGCTCCTCTGTTCTTGTCATCCAAAGCTTCTTAATCTTACCCCTTCTTTCTTGTCTCAGAGGGACGAAGTCATGCATCACTCGCAATAACTGCTCCTTAAACAGTCTCCACATGTCTGCTCTGCCCTTCCTGTGGAACAATTGCTCCCAGTCTGTGCTTCCCAACTCCTGTCTGATAGGGTCATAGTTTCCTTTTCCCCAATTAAATATCTTTCCCCAGTAACTGCACCTTTCCCTCTCCATGGCTATGGTAAATGTGAGGCACTTGTGGTCACTGTCACCAAAGCTTTCTCCCACTGCGAGATCTGACACCTATCCTGGCTTATTGCCAAGCACCAAATCCAAAATGATCTCTCTCTTTGTTGGTCTGCCTACATACTGAGTAAGGAAACCCTCTTGAACACACCTGACAAAAATGGCTCCATCCAAACGATCTGAACTAAGGAGGTTCCAGTCGATATTGGGAAAGTTGAAATCACTCATAACAACAACCCTGCTACATCTACATTTTTACAAAATCTCTTGCCCTATCAGTTCTTCAATCTGTCTATTGTTATTAGGGGGTCTGTAGAAAACCCTCAATGGCTGTTCCCTTGCTGTTCCTAACTTCTACCCATACTGACTCAGTAGACAAACCTTCGTCAACAACCTTTGTTTCTGTAGCTTAGAAAAGCTCTCTGATTAGCAATGCTACACCCCCTCCTCTTTTTAAATGTTCTAAACTCTGGAACACCTAGCAACCATTCCTGCCCCTGTGAAACCCACATCTCTGTTATGGCCACAACGTCATGGCCTCAAGTACTGATCCATGCTCTATGTTCATCGCTCTTATTTCTGACACTCCTTGCTTTAAAGCAGACACATTTTAACTAATCCCTTTGTTTCATCACGTGATAAACCTTCCTGATAGATTCACAGTATCCTGTCACGGCCCCATTTACAACTACCCCCCTCTCAGATGTGTAGCTCTAACTCCCACACCCTTGCCAAACTAGTTTAAACCCTCCCGAACCACACAAGTAAATCTCCTACCCAGGGCACTTGTGTCCTATACAGGTCCCACCTTCCCCAGAAGCCATTCCAATGATCTAAGTATCTGAAGCCCTCCCTCCTGCACCAGCCTTGCAGCCACGTGTTAGGCTGAATTCGCTAACTGTTCCTCACCTCATTGTCTCGTGGCACCGGTAGCAAACTTGAGATCACTACTCTACTCGTCCTGCTCTTCAGCTTCCAACCTAGCTCTTGTAATCACTTTTCAGATCCTCGATCCCTTTCCTGGTTATATCATTGGTGCCAATATGTATCACAGTATATTATATGAGTAATATAATTTCTGAACACTGATCACTTCCTGTGATGGCATTGTTTGCATATCACGCAATAACTCATTTACAGTTTAAACGCAAGAACTTTCCCAGACTGAACACCACCTTATCCTCATCTATCTGCCTATTGCTGCTTCTGGGGCTGCCGGGTCTGAACAGACCCATTATGGTCTGAGCCCCCAGGCCCAATCGACCTTAACAACATCATCACCCCCCTCCCACCCGAATCCCTGCAGCAAACTCCACGTGCGACCTGAGCTGATTCATGTGCCATTCACTTCATTCCCTGCCTCGCTGTCATTAAAGTCCTCACATTCAGTTTCTGACTTTATGTCTCCCCTTAAATTTCACACAATGCCAGAGTCTGAGTTGCGCATTGGCTGCAAGTGTGAAGGCTCCCAGTGTCTTGCTTCTCTTTCTCTGGACGGTCCCAACATCAGTGTTTGACCAGGTGGCTGCTTTTAGGTATTTGAAAGGAGAGAGGCATAAGCTGGTGAGAGGAGTGCAGTGCCATCTGCAGCTTCTAAAGCTTCAAGGCTGAAGGAATGATCTGGGTTCCTATGGAAAGCTAGCGCCAGTGCAGGGACAGAAAGGAATGCACGACCAGACAGGCTCCACCTGAACCCAGCTGGGAATAGAATGATCACAAGTCTTTAAACTAATGGATGGGGTAGCTGTTTATCAGTTGGACAAGGTTAAATAAGAGCTCAAGAAAACCAAGGGAATAACATCGAGTAATGTACACAACATGAGTGGAAGCTAAACAATTTAATTAAAGCAGGAGAGAGAAATAAGACAAATGCAAGTAGAACATTACAGTTGAATAACAAGTTTTAATATCTAACCCAAATGAGTATTCTTTATGGACAGAAATAGTAATGAAAGGGTTGCAGGCCCAAATTTAATTTGGAGAGTAAAACAGTCTGGAGTGGACACTGAATTAATCAGGTTATAATGTTTACAGGAAAGAAGAGAAGGTCGAGGGAGGGACACAGCCTTTAATGATAAAGGATGTTATCATGTCATTGATATGAGAGGCCAAAACACAGATCTGGAGACCACAATTGGGAAGGGAAAGATTTTCCACTTGGACTTCAAGAGTTAAATACCGAGGAGAGATTAAACAATCTCGTGTACTTAGAATTTAGAAGATTAAAGAGAGATTTGATCACATTTTTCATGATATTAAGGGGCAAAGACAATGTGCAGAGGGAAACAATTAGGATGGGGAATCTAGGACACAGAACATAATCTAAGAATCTGAGCCAGATCTTTCAGGAGCGAAATTAAGAAGCCCTTCTATGCACAAAGGGTGATAGATGTTTGGAACTACCTACACAGATGGCAATTGGTGTTTGATCAGTTAATCATTTTTAAACTGAGATTGAGAGAGTTTTATTATCATCTGTCCTGTGTAAATGTAGTTGAATATGAAGTACATGGACACATACATTGTAGGCACCTTGCATGAATACTGTGGGTGGTTTCAAGTGTGTTTGACCCCTCAGCTATAAGTCCTGTGGACAGCAGTGTGGAGGAGGTATTTGGTTGCTACTCCTTTTTCACTTTGCAAAGCAGAGTTTGGTTCCAAAATGTTCGCTTTCATAAAGTTACATTTACAAAAAAATGATTGGCACCCCATTCAATCCCTCCACCACCGAGACACGATGTGTACCATCTACAAGGTGTAATGTAGAGATTCATCAAGGCTCCTGAGTCAGTACTTCCAAAGACCTTTCAGACTTGAAGGTGGTTGTGAATACTGATGTTGCATAAGATCATAGTAATAGGTACAGGAGTAGATCATTCAACACCTTGAGCTTGCTCCACCGTTCAATATGATCATGACTGATCCAACATTCCTCATGTTCACTTTCCTGCTCTCTCCCTATTACCTTTGATTCCCTACTGATCAGCAATCTATTTCAGTCTTAAATATACACAAGGACTCAGGCCCCAGAGCTTTCTGTGGCAAGGAGTTCTAAAGACTCAACCCTCTGAGAGAAGAAATTCCTCCTTAAATTGGTGCCCCTTTATTCTGAGACTATGCCTTCTGGTCCTAGATTCTGTCAGGAGGGGAAACATTCTCTCAGCATTTACCCTGTCAACCCCCTTAAGAATCTCAATTGTTTCAATGAGATCGCGTCTCATTCTTCTAAACTCCAGTCAGCAGAGTTCCAACCTGTTTAAGCTTTGCTCATAACTTGCTCTATATTTGAGATCATCCAAGTAAACCTTTCAACTGCCTCCAATAAAATATTTTTCCTTAAGTAAGTGGATTCAAACAGCTCACAATACTCCAGAAGTGGTCGCATCAGCACCTTGTATGTTTTTTTTACATTCCACCTTTAAAATGTTGTCCTTTTTTCCATTAGCCTTCCTGATTACCTGCTGCACGTGTGCTAGCATTTTGTGTTTTGTGCACAAGTATCCCCAAGTCCTTTTGAGTTGTAGCTTTCTTCCATTTAAATAATGCTCTGTTCTGATGTTCTTCTTTCCAAAATGAACAACTTCACATTTTCCGACATTACTCAATTTACCAACTTTTTGCCCACTTACTTAACCCTAACTAATCTCTCTGTAAACTATTTGTATCCCTCTCACAACTTGCCTTTCCAACTATTTTGTGTTATCTGCAAATTTGGTTGTAGTACATTCATTTCCTACCTCCAAGTCATTAATATATATTGTAAACAGTTGCAGTCCCAGCACTGATCCTAGTGGAACCCCACTGGTTACATGTTACTATCTTAAAAAAAAAACCCTTATTCCCACTTGCTGTCTCCTGACCATTAGCCAATTCTCAATCACACCAATCAACACTGTGGCATCATATCTTATGTCTTAACCCTTTGTGAGGTATCATGTCGAATGCTTTCTGGAATTCAAAATATGACACATTTACTAGTTCCCCTCTATTCACTTTGGTTGCGACTTCCTCAAAGAACTCCCAAAAATTAGTTAGACATGATTTCCCTTTCTGGAGCCATGTTAACTCTACCTGATTAGATTATGATTTTCCAAATGTGTTGCTATCACTTAACAAGTGATTCCAACACCCTTCTGACAATAGATGTTAAGCTAATCAGTTATAGTCAACAGTTCTTTTGCCTCCCTTCCTTTTTAAATAGGTGTGTCATGTTGGCAGTTCTCCAATCTTCTTGGATCTCTTTGGTCTCCTTGCCCTTGCAGCTAAAGGGATCAAGGGATACGAGGAAAGGGTAGGAATGGAATACTGAGATTGCATGATCTGCCATGATCGTATTGAATGGTGGTGCAGCCTCGAAGGGTTGAATGGACTAATAATATAGCTATTTTTTGTGTTTCTTCAGAATCCAAGGATATTTGAAAAATTATAATCAATGCAACAACTATCTCTGTAGCTACTTGTTTCTGTCAGGATCCTAGAATCAAGCCATCCATTCCAGGGGACTTATCTACCTTTAGCCCCATTGGCTTGTCTAATACCATTTCTCCAGTGATGGTGATAGTACTTAATTCCTCCACCGAATTCTTTAATATGAATGGAATTCTCAAAGTATCTTCCACCCCAGCATCTGATGCACAATATCTATTTCATTGTTTTTCCATTTCCTTGTTCCTATAACTATCTCCCCAGATTCTTTATCTCAGCAGCCTATATTCATTTTGACCTCCCTCTTCCCTTTTATAAATTTAAATAAACTCTTTTTGTCAGTTTTTTTTATTTCTCGTTAGTTTGCCCTCGCAGTTTATGTTCTCTCTCTCTTTATTATCTTTTTAGTCCCCTTTTGCTGAATCTATCCCAGTCTTCGGGGCTATAACTGACTTTTGCCTCCTTTTATATGAATTTTCTTTCAGCTTAATCCTTTCCTTCACTTCCTTGGTTAGCCATCCTTGGTGTATCCTCTCTTAGAATCTTTCATCCTTACTGGGATATATTTTTGCTGAGAGTCATGAATTACCTCTGGTTTGTTATTGTTGTTAACCTCTCCGCCCAGTTCATTTTAACTAACTCTGCCCTCATTTCATTGTTTAAAATCACACAGCACCAGGTTATGGTCCAATAGGTTTATTCAGAAGCACTAACTTTCAGAGCACCTTCATTTCATTGTAATTTGTTTTATTTAAGTTAAATGCAGTTGTTTCCAACCTAAGTTCTAACTCTCAAACGAATATTAAATTCTCTCATGCTATGATCAGAATTTCCTAGGGGATATTTGACTCTAAGGTCATTTATTAAACTTTCCTCAAGATAACCTGCACCCTGGTTGGCTCCATGACATATTGATCTAGGAAAAATAAATGCTCAGCGCAACATTGTGAGCCGAAGGGCTTGTACTGTGCTCTACTGGTCTATGTTCTATGAAACTATCCCTGATGCACTCCATTAATTTGTTGTTGTAGCTACCCTTTATAGTTTTATTAATCCCATCAAGATAAAGATTAAAGTTACCCATAATTATTGCTCGAGTCTTTATATGTGCTCCTATGTTTGTTGATTTATAGCTTTTCCTGCAATGCAGCTACTGTTGTAGGGATCCTATCAATGTCTTCATTCCCTTGCTTTTTTTTTACCTCCATCCAAATGGACTCTACATCATTCAAGCCTAGATTTTCTCTCACAACTGTCCTCATTTCCTCTCCTGTTAACAGTGCTACCTTTTATTTCCCACCTGTTTTTCCGAAAGGTCAAATATTCCTGCATGTTAGTTTTATAGAATGTTAGTAACCCAGTTTTGATTTCCTTGTGATCATTTCTCAGTTGTTGGAGGGAATCCTGAGGGACAGGATCTACATGTAGATGCAAGGATTGATTAGGGATAGTCAGCACGACTATATGCGTGGGAAATCATGCCTCACAAACTTGATTGAGTTTTTTGAAGAAGTAACAAAGAGGATTGATGAGGGCTGAGCGGTGGATGTGATCTATATGGACTTCAGTAAGGCGTTCAACAAGGTTCTCCAAGGGAGACTGGTTAACAAGGTTAGATCTCATGGAATACAGGGAGAACTAGCCATTTGGATACGGAACTGGCTCAAAGGTAGAAGACAGAGGGTAGTGGTGGAGGGGGGTTGCATTTCAGACTGGAGGCCTGTGACCAATGGAATGCGACAAGGACTCGTGCTGGGTCCACTACTTTTCGTCATTTATATAAATGATTTGGATGTGAACATAGGAGGTATAGTTAGTAAGTTTGCAGATGACACCAAAATTGGAGGTGTAGTGGACAGCAAAGAAAGTTACCTCCGAGTATAATGGGATCTTGATCAGATGGGCCAATGGGCTAAGCATGTTTAAATTTAGATAAATGTGAGGTGCTGCATTTTGGAAAAGCAAATCTTAGTAGGACTTATACACTTAATGGTAAGGTCATAGGGAGTGTTGCCAAACAAAGAGACCTTTGGAGTGCAGGTTCATAGCTCCTTGAAAGTGGAGTCGCAGGTAGATAGGATAGTGAAGAAGGCATTTGGTATGCTTTCCTTTATTGGTCAGAGTACAGAGAACAGGATTTGGGAGGTTATGTTGCAGCTATGAGGCAACTTTTGGAATATTGCGTGCAATTCTCCTTCCTATTGGAAGGATGTTATGAAACTTGAAAGGGTTCAGAAAAGATTTACAAGGATGTTGCTAGGGTTGGAGGATTTGAGCTATAGGGAGATGTTGAATAGGCTGGGACTGTTTTCCTTGTAGCATCAGAGGCTGAGGGGTGACCTTAAAGAGGTTTATAAAATCATGAAGGGCATGAATAGGATAAATAGAGAAAGTCTTTTCCCTGGGGTAGGGGTGTCCAGAACATAGGTTTAGGGTGAGAGGGGGAAGATTTAAAAGGGACATATGGGGCAACATTTTCACACAGAGGGTGGTACCTGGATGGAATGAGTTTCCAGAGGAAGTGGTGGAGGCTGGTAAAATTGCAGCATTTAAAAGGCGTCTGGATGGGTATATGAATAGCAAGGGTTTAGAGAGATTTGGGCCAAGTGCTGGGAAATGGGACTAGATTGGGTATGAGTATTTGGTCAGCATGGACGAGTGGGCCAAAGGGTCTGTTTCTGTGCTGTACATCTCTATGATTCTGTGATGTCTTCATAATGACAATGAGATCCTATCCATTTCTCTCGATTTTCGCGGTTAATTTATCCCCCTTATTCTGAATGCTCCCTGTGTTAAGATACAAAGTATTTAAATTTATTTGATTATCAAATTTCCCTACACTTCTATGAATACTTGATGTGAATACTGTTCACACATGTTCTATTCTTTCCTTTTATTTTCTGGCAACAATAAGCCCTGTCACTAACCTTCTCCTTTTAACTTTGATTTTCTAATTTTTCATGAAACTGAACAATTATTTAGTGTTCTCATGTTAGAGGCACATATTGGAGTATTACCACTTTTAGAGTGATCTGTTTTTAAGAACTTTAACAGGCAGAAGAGCCAAGTACCTGGATGTCATCACATGTCCAGGAGCCATGTCACTGTAGAACATAGAACATTACAGCACCCTTTGGCCCTTGATGTTGCGATGACCTATGAAACCAGTCTGAAGCCTGTCCAACTTGCACTATTCCATTTTCATCCATATGTTTATCCAATGACCATTGAAATGCCCTTAAAGTCGGCAACTCTACTACTGCACATTGTTGCACCCCAGAAAAAGGATGTGTCCTGAGCAGGCTTATCCAATGGGGGTGGGTGGAGATCCTACTTCAATTTGTCTGTCACTCATTAGGCTAGTGAGTAATTTCAAAAAAGATTTGATTTGGCACGATAGTAAATAGAAATTTCATTTAAAAACAATTGTTGAGCAATAAATTAATAATTCAACCGAGTAGTTAACAAATGGGTCCATTAAAAAGTACAGTGTAGCAGAGCACAAAGAACAAAGAAAATTTACAGCCCAGGACCAGGCCCTTTGACCCTCCAAGCTTGAGCCGATCCAAATCTACTGTCTAAACCTGTTGGTCAATTCCTAAGCATCTGTATCCCTCTGCTCCCCACCTACTCATGCATCAGTCCAGCCGCATCTTAAATGAATCTACCATGCCTGCCTCTACCACCTCTGCTGGCAACGCGTTCCAAACGCCCTCTGTGTGAAGTACTTGCTGCGTGTATCCCCCTTAAACTTCAATCAGGTCCCCCCCTCAATCTCATTTTCTCTAATGAAAATAAACCTAACCTATCTAATTTCTTCATAGCCAGCACCTTCCATACCAGGCAACATCCTCATAAACCTTCTCTGCACCCTCTCCAAAGCGTCCACATCCTTTTGATAATGTGGCAATCAGAACTGTACACAGTATTCTAAATGCGGCCGAACATGACTTGCCAGCTTTTATACTCAACACCCCGTCCAATGAAGACAAGCATACTATATGCCGCCTTGACCACTCTATCCTCCTGTGCAGCAACCTTCAGGGTACAATGGACCTGCACTCCCAGATCTCTTTGCCCATCAACTTTTCTCAAGGCTCTTCCGTTCATTGTATAATTCGCTCTTGAATTAGTCTTGCCTAAATGCATCACCTCACATTTGTCTGGATTGAAAACCATCTGCCACTTTTCCGCCCAACTCTCCAGTCTATCTATATCCTCCTCTATTCTCTGACAGTCCCTTATGCTTTATGCTACTCCACCAATCTTCGTATCATTTGCAAACTTGCTGATCATACCAATAGGGCCCTCTTCCAGATCATTTATGTATATTACAAACAACAGTGCCCCAATACTGACCCCTGTGGAACATCACTGGTCACCTTTCTCCATTTCGAGAAACTTCCTTCAACTACTGCTCTCTGTCTCCTGTTGCTCAACCATTTCTTTATCCACCTAGCTAGAACACCCTGCCCACCATGTGACTTCACTTTCTCCATTAGTCTACCTTGGGGAACCTTATCAAATGCCTTACATCCATGTATTTGACATCAACAGCCCTACTTTCATCTATCAACTTGGTCACTTCCTCGAAGAACTCTGTTAAGTTGGTAAGGCACGATCTCCCCCGCACGCAACCATGTTGCCTATCACTGATAAACCCATTCTTTTCTAAATATAAATAGATCCTATCCCTTAGTACCTTCTCCAGCAACTTTCCCACCACTGGCGTCAGGCTCACTGGTCTGTAGTTACCTGGAATATCCCTACTACCCTTCTTGTACAGGGGGACAACATGAGCAACCCTCCAGTCCTCTGGCACCTCACCTGTATTTGAGGATGCCACAAAGATATCTGTCAGGGCCCCAGCTATTTTCTCTCTTGCCTCCCTCAGCAACCTGAGATAGATCCCATCTGGTCCTGGGAATTTATCCACCTTAATAACCTCTAGCTTACCCAACACACCTTCCCTACTTATGTCAACGTGATCCAGACTAATCAAACTTCTATCTCTAATCTCAAGATTCATTATGTTCCTGTCCTCAGTGAACACTGATGCAAAGTAATCATTCGGAATCTCACCCATTCTCTCAGGTTCGACACACAGCCTTCCTTCATTATCCTTTAGTGAACCAATCCTTTCTCTAATTACCCGCTTGCTTCTTACATAAGAATAAGATGTTTTGTGATTCTCCTTAATTCTGCTCGCTAAAGCTATTTCATGACCCCTTTTTGTCCGCTTGATTCATCATTTAAGACTTGTTCTACTCTTCTGATATTCCTCCAGGGCCCGTTCTGTTCTTAGCTGCCTAGACCTTATGTACGCTTCCCTTTACCTCTTGGCTATTCAAACTTTTTTCTTGTCTTTTTGACTAAGAAGCAGAGTTAGAGAGCGAGCCAGATGGGGCCCAAATCCTAATTTCCACAAAAAGGAGAGGATTTGAAGACTGAACTAAAGAGTCGGGTGTACCAGTTTACCTCTGGTAGTGAGCATCGAGTGAATTTATGGGGAAGTGGAAAACAGATCAAATTCTACCTCTTCCAGCTGCATGGTAAATAGGTTCTTGGGCAGAGAAGAGGAGAAGATGAAGGCTGTTCGTGTTTACCCAGTTTCATGTTTCACTCCCTCTCTCCCTGCCTGCAACCCTGCATCATAAGGTCGGAAGATGACTGCACAACTTTTGGCACTTTTCGCAATCACTCAGATGCTGAAACAGCATTGCCCAAATGCAGCAAGGCCTGGGCAATATTTAGGATGGGCTGACAAGTAAAAAGTAACATTTGTGCAATACGAGTGCCAGGCAATGACCAATTCCATTGAGATAATTTATCCATCTCCCCTTGGCATTACCATTACTGCATCCTCCACTATCAACATCCTGGGGGTTAGCATTGACTGAATTGCAGGCTAGCTTTAAATGTTGCTCGTCTCACTCAAACTTACTAGCAGGTTTTGTTTTGGTTCTCATACAACTAGTCTGTAAATTAACAGAGTAACGTTTGTGTGCTAGCTGCCAGGTAGAATAGGTGTGATTGATGGTATATCGTAATTCCTGGCCTCTTTTTCCAATCTTCTCCCAAAGAGGTTGAAACATTCAGAAAACATGATACTGAACTGATGTCATCTCCTTCTGCTATAGGAGGCCACCGAAATCTCCTCTCTAAAACCCCAGCTTGACGAGTTAGGGGTCCCTCTGTATGGAGTCGTCAAAGAAGATATCAATAATGAATTAAAGAACTTCCAACCCTTTTTCAAAGGCGAGATATTTCTAGATGAAGAGGTAGGGGTCAAGTCATGGCCTGTGAAACCGCAAGTGATGGGATGTACATATTGAGTGTGTGTGTGAGTGTGTGTGTGTGAGGATGTGTGTGTTCATGGCATATTGTTTACATGAAGGTGTTCATCTGGTTTGTTTGTGTATCAGTGATATTGGGCCAACAATAGATTGTGTTCTATGAAATGAATGGGAGTGGATGTTTTGCAGAGTTCATTTGTTGCCAGTATCAGTTTGCCATCCAGTTAATGCCTGGCTGTATGAATTGTTCCATCTTTAGAAACGCTTTTATGGGCCAAACAAACGCAGCATGGGACTCCTTGGCCTTTTACGTCTGGGTGTTTGGAGGAATTTTTTGCGAGCCTGGCGAAAGGGATTCGGTGGAAATACAGATGGAGAAGGATTCATCCTTGGAGGAGTATTTGTTTTAGGAGCTGGAGATCAGGTCAGGAAATGCAATGCCTCCTTCTCAAGCTTCACAAACAGGACTGTTATGGTAGATCCACTGAACCAGTTTCTTCCTATCTCACCTCTATTTCTTTCTCACCCCATGTTCTTAAGTCTGTGTCATTTCCAACAATTTCCCGCCTCTAACTATAGAAAAGTTACAAACTGAAAGAGACCATTCATTCTTTCATGCTTATGCTGGCAATGACCATGGATGTTTAATCCCACAATACCTCCATTTCCCCTCAGGAGCTTACTTTCATTGAATGCATAGTCCATCCTAAGCCCAGTGCATCCACAGTTACCTTCAATATACTTTCTCAAAACTCCTCTTCTATTTTCCCAGTTACTCGAGTCCCTGTTACATTTGTTTGGATGGTGCAGCCTTCTTTATTTGCATTTTCAAAAGACTGCTGCAAAAAATACGGAGGTATGGCATTGAGGGTGAGTTGGAGGTTTGGATTAGGAGTTGGCTGGCTGGAAGAAGACAGAGGGTAGTAGTTGATGGCAAAGGTTCATCTTGGGCGTGCCGTCACTAGCGGTGTTCCGCAAGGATCTGTTTTGGGACCATTGCTGTTTGTTATTTTTATAAATGACCTCGAG
>NC_057731.1:347901-361656 GCF_004010195.1 Chiloscyllium plagiosum | reverse complement strand
GGGGGGGTAGGTATAGGACAGATGTTAGGGGTAGGTTCTTTACTCAGCGAGTCGTGAGTTCATGGAATGCCCTGCCAGTAGCAGTGGTGGACTCTCCCTCATTATGGGCATTTAAGCGGGCATTTGATAGGCATATGGAGGACAGTGGGCTAGTGTAGGTTAGGTGGGCTTGGATCGGCGCAACATCGAGGGCCAAAGGGCCTGTACTGCGCTGTATTCTTCTATGTTCTATGTCTTTCTTCTCTTTCCCCCAACAAAAGAATCTGTTCACCATGGTTAACAGGGTGCTCTACTGTGTCCATTCTATATTTTAATGCTCTTCTGTTCCCACCGTTCCCCTCAATTCCAGGACTTCTAGCCCTATCAGTGGATCATTGCGTGTCACTCCCAAACACATCTCCCCTTCCTCTCCTACAATTCTGAAGGTTCCGGTCCCTCCCCAGTTCACTGGTTCTACCTTCAATCAACCCAATGCTGCAGTTCCTTTCTTTGCCATCTTTCTATGGCATGCAGGAGATGCAAGTTCTCTCTTTTACCTCCTCCATTCTCATCTTGCAAATACTTCAAGCATATTTTCCAAATGAAACAGAAATTTATTTCAGCTTCTTTCAATGTTGTATGCTCATGATGTGGTTTCCTCTACATTAGAAAGGCCATTCACAGACTGAGTGACTGCTTTGAGGAACACATTCAGTCTATAAGCATGTATCCGAGCTCCCAGTAACCTGTCATTTTAATTCTCAACCTCACTCCCACTCTGAGCTATGTTTTGGGATGCCACTGACATGAGGCAGTGGGAGGGGGATTGTGGAGTTGGCAGGATGGCTGGGATGGGAGCAGATCACAGAGTAGGGTGGGGGCAGGGATGACCTGAGAGGGTTTACTTGTCATTGCTTTCAGTACCCCCCACACCCTCAAAGGGTGAGGCATAAAGACCACACCCTCATACCTGACTAAATGTTATTGTTCTGTTCACCCGGGTGAAGGCATCTGGGGAGTGATAAGGAGTAAAGAGGAAAATGGGACCTGAAGCGACAGGTTTGTCTCAGCATTGATGGACAGGATACAGACTGGAATGGGCAGAGGCAAATTCAAATTATGTCTCAAGATTAGAATGATGTGACTTTATAGAATAGAGAGAAGATAATAGCAGGAGTTCAGTGATAAGGTCAGACGTCACAGTTGATAGAGTATGGAATTAGCATGAAGCATCACAAACGCAGGTGTAGAAGGCAAGGGTACCAGAAGCTGTATGACACAAGGAGGGACATATTCCTGCTAGAAAGTAAGTCCAGGGGTTTGCAGCAAAGGTCATGGGGCAGAAAGCTGGAGGCAGAGTTGGCCGGGATTACAAAATTCAGAGACTGAAGAGGAATATTCAGAGGCATGATATTCTGGCCAGAAATCTAAGGATGGCTGACCTGGAAAACTTAGCAAACAAAGTTGCAGAGCCAGATGATGGAAATGTTGACCGATGAAGCTAAATGAAGTCACTTTAAAATAAAAGCAATAGAGTAGCTGAGTCTAGTGAGGCCCCAATGAAACCCAGTGTAGACAAGTGTATTTCAGTACAACCCAGTCTAGTCCCATGTAGACCAGTGAAGCCCTGTGTAGGCCAGTGCAACCCAGTGTAGTCCTGTGCATTCCAATGAAGATTAATGCAGTTTAATGCAGAAACATAAAGTTGATACTCAGACAAATCCATACATTTGAAAGCTAAATTTGAGTGAAGATCAAGAGCTTAATGATGGTCACGGAAGATGTTACCTAGTATGGTGACGAAAATGAACCTCCCAGCTCAGCAAGCAAACCTACATCCAGAACCTCAAACTGAGCTACAAATCTTTTCAAAACTCACTAGCTTAATGAAGTCAAAATCAAAGGAAAAATAAAAGAAAACATTGTTGGCAGTTGGCCCAGGTAATTTTAAACCAACAATTAAAAACCTATTGTTTTGACTAAAATGAACTCCTATTGGAGCCAGTAAACAGCGTCAGTGAGGAGAGGGGGGCAAAGAGAGAAGGGTGACAGTGAATAATGAGGTGCCCCAAAGGTAGTTGCCTGGCTCAGGGTTATCTGGGAAGAAAGTCCTTCTATTGTAATAGAACTATTGATCTCCTTGTGCATGGACATTTCCCTAAAGCCCCATCACTACAGCCCCTCTCTCTGCTTCCATACAAAAGGGCAATTATGTAAGATTCTAAGCCACAAGAGAATGCCATTCAGCCCCTTCAACCTGTACCGCTCCTCGATAAGTTCACAGCTGATGTGAATGTGGCCTGAACTCCACTTCTGCAGGGTCCCCATTATCTTTGATTCCCTTATCGATCGGAAATCTGTCTCACTCAGCCTTCAACAGCTCCAATAATCTGGCCTCAACTGCTCTCTGAGGAAGAGAATTCCGACAATTGATGACTCTCTGAGAGAGCAAATTCATCCTCAGTCATTCATCATCATTGGGTGACCCCCTTATTTTCAAACTGTTCCTTTTTGTTTTAGATACCCCATGAGGGTATTCCCTCTCAGTATTTACCCTGTCAGCAACTTCCCCCCCGCCCCCCCCCCCCCTCCCCCACTCCCCAATCTGTTTCTTATCAGTTTCAATAAGATCACCTTGCTAAACCCCAATCAGCACTGGCCCAACCTGCTCAACCTTTTCTCATAAGACCATCTCTTCATATTCCTCCTTACATAGGGAGAGCAAAACTGAACACAGTGCCCCAGGTGTGGTCTCACCAACGCCCTGCACATTGTAGCAAAACTTCCCTCCTTTGAAGCTACATCTCCTTGCAGTTAAGGCATACATTCCATTTGCCTTCTGAAGTACTTTGCTGTACCTGCATTCTATCCTCTGTTGAGGGGAGTGGATGAAGATGAGTGAAGATGATGTGAGAAAAGTGATGGAGAGTGGGAGAGGGCAATGAATGAGGAAGGATATTGGGTGAGGGGAGTGGGTTGGTCAGGGACATGAGGAAAGGGAGTTTGAAAGGGAGGGTGTGGGAGAAGGGAAGGACTTGGGAATAGGAAAGGAGGAGGAGGGTTAGGGGTGGAATCAGGTTGTTTGCTGCTCCTGGTCTTGATACTAGCTGCTGTTGTATTCACGCAGGGAGTCCTCCTGGAGCACCAGGAGAAGGAGTTTGGTGATGCTGTTGATATCCGCTCTGTCCTTGAAGCAGCCAGGAAGGTCAGGCCTCTGAGAAACACCGATAAATAGACTACCAGCAACTGAAAATCAACAGGAAATGCCACAGTGAAACTGCTGTTCAGTATCAAGTAATTCTTGCATAGAACTGGATCCCCAACCACTGCTTCACTGATCCCTCTGCCTCTGTCCCTTCCAAGCTCCGTCCCTACCAAACCCTCTCCCTCCACCCTTCCAAACTCTGTGCACCCTCCAAACCCTGCCCCCTTCCAAATGCTCTCCTTCTGCCTCTTCAAACCCTGCCTCTCTGTTCCCTTCAAATCTTGTCCCTCCGGCCCCTCTGAACTCTGGTCCCTCCAAACCCTCTCCTTCTGCCTTCTCAAAACTCTTTGCCTTTTCCCACTTCCAAACTGTATTCCTAACTCCCTAGAATTCTTCCTCCAGTGCCACCCTACATGAACCCTGCCTCTCTGCCTCCCGAACTTAGCTATCTAGCCCCAAGAGCTCTGCCCTTCACCCTGTGTTTCTTGGGGCTGCTGAGTGTTATTGCCCTGCACTGTATTAATGAGGGTCTGATCCTAAATCCATCGGTTCATGACCTGATATTTACAGAGTGGGTCAGGAGTGAATTTCTGGCACTGAATTGAAGTGGAAACTGTTCTGTAACCTGAACCTAATCACAATAAAAGAATGTTGTTATTAATTTCAACAAGAATCTCACTTCCCAATTATTGATCCTTTTCAAATCTTATATAGCCCTCAAACTACAGATTAACCCCCTTGTGCTGAAGCAGTTGGGGAACCAATGGGGCACTGTGCCAGAACATCCTGAATATCCCCTGCTGAAAAGGGCATTCATTGGTCAGTGGCACCTTTCTTAGACTCGAGTGGGATGTGAGCATCACTGACTAGGCTTATCTCTAAATGCCGTGGAACGGAGTGTTTCACATGCTGAGCCTGGAGCCATATGTTGGCCAGACTGGATGAGGACAGCAGATTTGCTTCCCTGAAGGGTATTAGTGAATCAGTAGGTTTTGAACAATAATCAATGATAATTGTCAAGGCTACTGTTATTGAAATTAGCTTTTTAGTTCTGTGGACATTAATTCAATTTAAATACCACCCACTGAAGTGGGATTTGAGCCCATGAACTCAGGGTACCATAACTTTCTTAGGAATGGCGTTCATGCTGGTGTTCTCTACACATTGCCCAGTTCTGGGAAGGGAGCATCTCATGGGCAGTGCCATACGCTGAGAATGATGTTCATGAAGGCAATCGCTGTGTATGCTGAGAACTATTGCTGTCACTCAGTCTGACCTTTAGGTTTGATGTTCTGTTTATAAACTTGGACCATATTATCCATTCAAATTTTCATTTGTCACTCGCCAAGCACTTATGCATTTCGCTTCAAGAGGGGCCCTGTACTGTATTTGTAGCAAGAAAATCATTTAGGTTAACTGCAGTAAAGTTCCAGAAAGTACTGTGGAGTGTTTTTGGGAGGTACTCAGGTGAGTACAATTGAAACAGTGTGCATGATCTTGTAAATAGAGGCGTTGAGTACAAGAGCAAAGAAGTTCTATTCAATCTTTATAAACACTGATTCACCCTGAGCTGGAGAGTTAGATCCAGTTCTGGGCGACGCACTTAGAGTAGAGTGGGCACTTATCAGAAAGGGGTGTGGGAAACATTCACGAGAACGATTTCAAAGGTGAGGGACTTGGTGACTTGGACAGGTTGGAAAAGTTCAAACTGTTCTGCAAATGAAATTTGAGGCAAATGAAATGCCAACCTAGGTGTCAGTGCCAGAAAGACAGATGCTTTTTATTTAAAAAATTTTTTAATTTAAAAATAAATCATTTTTACGGGAAGACAGCAATAGTGCAGTTGAATCACCATTCCCCACTCCTATTCAGCCCGTGGTTCAACTTTGTGCCAAGGTGCTGGCAATCGGCTGGAGAGGAGACACCATTTGGGCACATGGTTTAATGGTGCCTCCCTGCAAGATCTAATCCAGGGAAATGCCACTTTTCTCTTCCCAAGAAGGGCACCTCCTCCTGCCCCTGACTGAGGAGACTGCATGTGAGGTCAGTAGAGAAGAGGTCACCCCTACCCCTCCCTGATCCTAGGTGCAGTATCAGAAAAGGCTCAGTGTTGTGCCAGAGGGCATCAGCCACATGGTTGGGATAAACCCAATAGCAACGGATTATAGAGGACGGCCTTAACAAAATACCTCTGCCCTCAGGATCCCGCTAAGCCAGAGAGAAAAACTACGAAAATGATCAGTACTTTGGAAACAATTGTATTAGGCATAAAAAGATCCATTTTGGGGTGTACAAGAAAGACAATAGTTTTACTGCTTTGTTCTTCTCTGTTAAATCCTAGTGATGGAGTAAACAGTGATGGAGAGATGGATAGAATTCTGGCCCAGCTACAGCATCTGATTCTGCCTCAATCTTTAGGGAGGACATAGAGACATTAGAGAAGGAAAGATGATTCCATGGGTGAGAAACTTAAGGCTGATGGATCATTTGGAGAAGTTGGGACTGCTTTCCTCGGAGAAAATTGTGAGGAAACTTGTTCAAAATCAGGAGTGATGTGGAAACCTGTTGCAGACAAATGTTCCCATAGGGTGAAGGTGTTGAACAGGTTGTTGCACAGGTCAGCAAAATAGTGACATGAGAAAGATTGTTTCGAGCTAGCAGTTTTTAGGATGTGGAATGTAGTATCTGAGAGTGTGGTGCAGGCAGGTAAATCAGGGCATTCAGAAGGATTGCATTAGCAGTTAAATAGAGGGACAAAAAACACATTTGAAGGTTCCAGAGAAAAGCATTGACTCACTTGCTTTTGCAGAAGAAGCAGAAAATGCTGGAGAACCCGGTGCCTCTGACAGCATCTGCAGAGAGAAATCAAGGCAATGTTTCAAGTCTAATGACTCTTCATCAAAATTGAAGAAAGGGGGGGGATTCAAGATGGCAGCGATCTGAATTGATCAGCCTTGCTGAGCTCTGCACCCAACCCAGGGTAGTAATATTTTTTCAACCCCCCCCCCCACCTTAACAATTTTTTCCCAAAAGAAACTAAATGGTAATACAACCATTTAAATCCTTTTTTGAGCGTGCGAGAATGACTAAGGAGAAGCAAATGGCCAAGTCTCAACACACGGGACACTCGAAACCATAGGGCAGGCCTGAGACTACAACTGGGGAAGTAACTGCAGCTCCCTCAGCAGCTGTGAAAGAAATGCCTGCACAGCAGAACATTGTGGAGGAACCCTGAGCAATCCGACAGCTGATCCAGGAGATGAGGGAAGAGACTCGTAAACAACTGAAGCCCATCTGCAAAAGCACGAGAAGGAGTTGGAAGGGCTCGGGAAACGAGTTGAAGAGATTGAGTGGCGGACTGCGGTGTCAGAGGCTGAGGTCGAGTCCTCGGCAGGGCGGATCCAGGCCCTTCAGAAACAGGTTCGGGCCCTGACTGAGCAAGTCGATGACATGGAAAATAGTGGTAGGAGGAAAAATATCCGGGTCGTTGGCCTGCTGGAGGGAATAGAAGATGGGCAGCCAGCAAGTTTTCTTGAAGACTGGTTGCCACAATTTCTTGGCTGGGATGCTGAGGCAGACCAGGTGAAGGTTGACAGAGCTCACTGGGTTGTGGTGTGCGAATCCGGTCAGGGTCAGCGCCCCGCCCAGTTCTGATATGATTTCAATTCTACAGGGACAAACAGAGAGTCATGGAAACTTCGAGAAGGTTGGAGAGAGATCCGCAGGCACTGACCTAAGATAATGTTTTTCCAGGACTTTTCTGTGGCAGTGATCCATAAGATGAAATCGTCTGAGGTTAAGAGAAAGTTAAAGGATCTCAGTATTCAATATTCAATGAGATATCCACCAGTGCTTCATATTACTTCTGAGGAGACTGTGCGGTCGTTTGATTCATTGGAGCAAGCCAAAAGCTTCTTGGACACTTTAAAATAATGTAGATGTATTTATGGACATGGACAATAGTGTCTGTTTTTTTTGTCTTGCTTTTATTTCTTGTACTTTCACTCTTTTCCCAAAGAAGCTGTTGGTGGGTTTTCTTCTCTCTGAGCTGGAGATATTGATATATTATGGGGGATGGGCAGAGTGTTCACTGTTTTTGTTATACCTTTGTGTTTACAATGTCCTTTATTTGGTTTCTTCCATTGCTTGGTTTGGGGTGCGGCTGGAGCTGGAAGTGGGGATGGAGGTGTGTGTGGGAAATGTAAGCTCCCTTTGTGGGCAGAGGGTAGAGTTCCCCCATTAAGTGCCTTTGTGTTTTGCAGTTAGGTTTTTTTCTTTTTTTTATAAATAGGCTCTATGAGTCTCCATTTGAGTATGCTCAGCATGTTGCAAGATAAATTCTTCCTCTTGGCAAGTCAAAGGTGATTGTAAAGGATCATGGTTAGCATCATTCTTAAATGATGCACCTGGAATATTATAAGGATTCACTCGCCAGTTAAAAGAGAAATGGTGTTGTCGAGCCTTAGAAAGGAGAAGTTGGATGTTGCCCTGTTGCAGGAGACTCATTTTAATGACAAAGATCACTTGAAGTTACAGCAGGATGGGTTTGATTGGGTGTTTTTCCTCGTCATTTAGTACTAGGAGTGTTTATACTCATCCAGAAGGGTCTCTCATTTAAATTAATAGATTGTGTTAAAGATGAATATGGTCACTTTGTTATTCTTAAGGCCCTTATACATGTCGAGGAACATGGTATTTTGAATGTCAGCTGTCCTCTGGCCCACCCTCTTAAATTTCTGACTGCACTATCTAAGCTGATGGCCTTGGTATGGCGGGATGGAGGGGGGACTTTAATTGCCTTATGGATGCTGTGCTGGATAGAATGCCCAAAGGCCCCCCAAAGCTTTCTTCACAATCTAAGCAGTTGAGTGATCTATGTGGGAAGTAGGGTTGGTAGATGCTTGGAGACTTTTATACCCCATGGGCAGAGATTTTACATTCTTTCCCAATTCTCATAAATGCCACACAAGGATTGATTATTTCCTAACTCCCACGCCTTTTTTAGATTTGGTGGTATCCTGTTCGATTGGGAATGTTGCCATCTCTGATCATGCAGCGGTGTATTTAATGGTTAAGATTAAGGATGATGCAGTGGGCTCACGGTACTGCCAAATGGAACCCTTCATCCTCAAGGACAGCAAGTTTGTAGAATACTTCTCTCGGGAATTTTAAGCTTTTTTGGCCACTAACTCAGGTACAGCTAGTAACCCGTCCATTCTTTGGGAGACTGCTAAGGCCTATGCTAGAGGGATAATTATCACATACTCTGCCAGCCAGAAGGGAGAGCAGCAGCGTCTGCTTGAGGCACGACTGAAGGCAGCTGAGACGGCATATTACAGTACACCATCAGTGACTAAGCTGCAGCAGATCACAGCTGTATGATCCACCTTAAACTCCATGTTAACGCATACAGCAAGGAAGAAACTTTCCTTTGCAAAGCAGAGGCTGTTTGAGCATGGTGATTGGCCGGGTATTTACCTGGTATGCCAAATACTTGGCATATTTGGTCAGGAAGAAGAATTGCTTCTATTAGGGAAGAGAATGGGACTCTTACTTTAATGCTAAAAAGATTAATGAGGCTTTCGGAGATTTTACTCTGAACTTTACATCTGAACGCTGTGAGGACAGATGGGATAAGATGGAATTTTTTTTTAGGAATTTGGATCTTCCTGGGGTGTCTGCTGAACAGGCATCTCTCCTTAGTGCTCCGTTATAACAGCCCAAGAGATACAGCAGCCAGTGAGGCAATCCTAAAGTGGTAAGTGCCCGGCCCTGATGGCTTGCCCAGTGAGTTTTATAAAGAATTTGTAAACATGCTGTCAGGACCGATGGTAGACATGTATAACTACCCATATAGTCGGGATTGTCTCCCGCCGTCCTTGAGAGAGGTTAATATCTCTCTTATTCTCAAGAAAGGGAAAGCCCTGGAGGACTGTGCTTCTTACAGACCCATCTCGCTTTTAATCTCTGATTTTAACATTTTATTGAAGACTCTGGCGTTGAGGTTGGAAAGGCTGTTGCCCTCTATTTTTAAGAAGGATTAGACGGGCTTTATAAACTGTCGCAGATCTTCTAATAATTGCTGTGGTTCTGTTCGCCGAGCTGGAAGTTTTTGTTGCAAACGTTTTGTCCCCTGTCTAGGTGACATCCTCAGTGCTTGGGAGCCTCCTGAGAAGCGCTTCTGTGGTGTTTCCTCCGGCATTCCGGAAGTGGCAGGGACAGGCCACTATAAATGCCGGAGGAAACACCACAGAAGCGCTTCACAGGAGGCTCCCAAGCACTGAGGATGTCACCTAGACAGGGGACGAAACGTTTGCAACAAAAACTTCCAGCTCGGCGAACAGAACCACAGCAACGAGCACCCGAGCTACAAATCTTCTCACAAACTTTGATCTTCTAATAATGTTAGGAGATTGCTTAACATATTTCAAGTGTGCCAGCAATGATCAATTCAAGGGTTGGTGGTTTCCCTCAACACGGAGAAGACATTTGACCAGGTGGAATGGCCGGATCTTTTTTAAACCCTGGATTGGTGAAGTGTTTACTAGATGGGCAAGAGTCCTTTACAGTGATCCTCTGGCGGCAGTTCTCACTAATGGTATAACGTCTGATAATTTTAACATTGGTAGGGGCAGTCGGCAAGGCTGTCTCCTGTCATTTTTGCTTGTCACATTGGTGATTGATCCGCTGGCAGAGGCCATTCGCGGGGACCCTACTATAGCTGCCCCAAGGGTCGGGTCAAAGGTACATAAGGTCACATTATATGCAGATGATGTTCTCATTTTTCTTTCATACTCGGCGGTTTCAGTGCCCTGTCTGATACAATGTATTAATCCATTTGGCTTTTTCTCTGGTTACAAGATGAACTTTTCAAAATCAGAGGCTATGCCTTTGCGAGGTCTTAGGGGAATACTGGACACTGAACGTGGGTTCCCCTTTGTGTGGGCACTGGGAGGCTTTCTTTATTTGGGCCTCTCTGTTACCCCTAGTTTTGATCAGTTATTCAAGGCTAATTTTGTTCATTTGTTTGACCAGATGAAACAAAACCTTTTAAAATGGGGCAGAGGTGGGTACTGCAAATGCTGGAGATTAGAGTGGGTGCTGGAAAAGCACAGCAGGTCAGGCAGCATCTGAGGAGCAGGAAAATCGACGTTTTGGTGATGGGTGCCCCTACCAACGTCATGGCTAGGTTGAGTTGCTCTTTTTAAAATGAATGTTCTTCCTTACTTATTATGCCCTCTGTGGATGCTTCCCTTGCTTTTTCCTAGACAAATATTTTGGAAATTAAATGGCTGGTTTAGTTCTTTTATTTGGCACCATAAGCGGCCCCTAATCAAGTTTACAAAATTACAAATGCCCCAGGGGTTGGGAGAAGGGATCTCCTGGATGTCAGAAGATATCAGTTGAGCTTCCTTCTATCTTTTGTGAGTGATTGGGCCTGTAAGGACTCGGTGTCGATATGGTTGGACATTGAGGACTCCCAGGCAAAGTGTCCTCTTATTAACCTGTTGTTTCTGGACAAAATCAGGATCGTTGCAGAACATTGCAGCAATGCAATTGTAATTAATACTGTCAAAGCGTGGAGGGCAATGGGACAGATGGAGGGTAATATGTCTAAAACATCTTTCCATACTCCCATAGTTGGTATACCAGGTAGGGATAATGGATCTCGGATTTAAATCCCAGGCGGATAGGGGACTCTCTTGTTTGGGTGACCTGTTTGAAGATGAAACATTAATATTATTAACTCCTAAGTATGAATTATCGAGTAGGGACCTTTTCCGTTTTTTTTCAAATAAGAGATTTTATCCAAAAAGAGACTACGCTTCTGACTGAGTGTTGTAGATCTGACATGGAAAAGAGGGTGCTTCAGGCTAAGAGCACTTTCAGTGAGTACTCTCTATCATTTGTTAGGCGGAGGTTCCTCGGGTGACATCAAGCGATTGCAGGAGGCCTGGGAGAGAGAGTTAGGGGTGGAGATCACTCCGGAAACTTGGGAGAACATTTGTGAGAATGCGAAGGAGATTTCGATATGTAATAGGACCCATGTTATGCAGTTAAAGGTTCTTCACAGCGCTCATCTGGCCCCAGATCGTCTTGCAAAATTTAAGCAGAGTGCGTCTTCAATGTGCCTCAAGTGTAAAATAAATACGGGTACCCTCACTCATTGTTTGTGGTCCTGTCACAGGCTCCATATGTGCTGGAGCGCTGTGGCAGGAACAATAGAGAAGGTCTTGGGGACCGAAGTCAAGGTGGACCCGCTTTCTCTTCTCCTGGGTTTGCCGAATTTATCTCCCTTAGATGTACGTGGGAAAAAGCTTTTTAGCATCCTCACTTTTTGTGCTAGGAAGACCATTCTGATGTGCTGGGTGTCTGAGAACCCCTCGGGTCTGTCGGGGCGGCGTAAGTTGATTATGGAACACATTCCTTTGGACTTTCTTACAAATAGGGTGCACTAGAAACAAACAATTTTGTTTTGTATGTATATTTATTAGCAATTTTTTTTACTTTACAAACATAAAATTATTGAAAAATACAATCAATAACAAATATCAGTATAATAAAAAGAAAAAAAACAAAAATTACAATACAACTACAGTCTTCTAACTACTAACCTACCCTATAATACAAAACAAACCCTAACACTGTGCAAAGCAACACTAATAAATAAGTAAATAACTAATAAATCAAAAAAGAAAGAAAAGCAAAAAAAAACACAAAATACAGAACAGCTATGCTTGGCGCAGGGCTCCCAAACAAAGTAACGGGAGCATTGTATATAACCTGTACTAACTCAGGAGACCCCCCCACCCTCCCGGGCCCAGGGCTTGACAAACCTAACCATCCTGGTTAAACATACATTCTAGTTAAGATAACTGACAAATCTAGATCCAAATAACTCAAGTAGGGCTGCCATGTCTTATAAAAATGGGTCCAAGGGAATGTGCTCCATAATTAATTTCTGCCATCCCGGCAGACACCCAATTCATCAGAATATTCTTCTGTGCACAGTGTGCAAGAATATTAAATAGTTTCTTCCCATGCCCGTCTAAAGATGGTAAATTCGGTGGACCTAAGAGGAGAGATATCGGGTCTACTTTCACTTCAGTCCTGAATACCCTCCCTATCTCTCCCGCCACCGCGTTCCAATATACACGGAGCCTGTGGCATGTCCAGAAGCAATGGGTAAGAGTAGCTACACTTATCACGGAGCCTGTGGCATGTCCAGAAGCAATGGGTAAGAGTAGCTACACTTATTTTACATTTGGGACACACTGAAGATGCCCCTTTTTTAAACTTCGCCAGACGGTCTGGTGCCAGATGAGCCCTGTGCAGGACTTTTAACTGTGTAGCGCATGTCCTATTACAGATTGAGATCTTTCAAACATTCTCCCATATGTTCTCCAATGTTTCATAAGAGATCTCCACTCCTAGCTCTTGCTCCCAGACCTCACATAACCGGTTAATATCCTGCCAGGCCCTGCCACCCAGTAGGCGATAGAGGGCACTAACTGAAAAGGTGCTTGTGGAACATAGCAACCTCTCTGTATCGGGCTTAATGAGAAGCGTAGTCTTCTTCTGGATGAAATCCCTAACCTGAAAAAAATGGTAAAGATCTCTGCTGGGCAACCCGTATTTGCGGCTCAGTTGCTCAAAAAACATCATAACCCCTCCCTCAAACAAGTCTCCCAAACTAGAAACTCATCTCGCTGCCCATAATTTGAACCCTGAGTCCATCATCCCTGGTTGGAACCCTGGGATGCCAACTATAGTGTAAGTGGCAAAGTCTTGGAGAAACAACCCTCACTCTGATGCATCGCCCTCCATGCCTTGACCGTACTAATGACAATGGGGTTCCGGCAATGGTCCATAACTGTCCTCATCCTATCCATGAACAACAGGTTAATAAGATGGCACTTTGCCTGGGAGGCCTCGATATTCAGCCATATTGAGTTTGGATCATTACCTACCCAATCACAGACAAAGGACAGCAGGGAACTCAATTGATATCTCCTGATGTCTGGGCAATCAACTCCTCCCCCTCCTTGAGGCAACTGCAAGTTAGTAAGTTTGACGAGGGGCTGCCCACGATGCCAGACAAAGGAACCAAACCACCCCATAAGCTTCCGCAGCGTTGACCTGGGAAACATTATAGGGAGCATACACATGGGATAAAGCAAACGAGGAATAACATTTATCTTAATGAGAGATATTCGGCCTAGCCATGAAATTGGAAGAGCCTCCCATCTCTGGAGATTTTGCCTAATATTGTCGAGCAAGTGAGCAAAGTTAGTCTGAAATAACAGATCAAACTTGGGGGTAATAAAAATGCCTAGGTATTGGAAGCCTGCCTGTGACCACTTAAAAGGAAACTTAGATTAGATTTAGATTAGATTACATTACAGTATGGAAACAGGCCCTTCGGCCCAACAAGTCCACACCGACCCGCCGAAGCGAAACCCACCCATACCCCTACATTTACCCCTTACCTAACACTACGGGCAATTTAGCATGGCCAATTCACCTGACCTGCACATCTTTGGACTGTGGGAGGAAACCGGAGCACCCGG
>NC_057731.1:340246-347824 GCF_004010195.1 Chiloscyllium plagiosum | reverse complement strand
TGGGGTACGGAGGTCATCGGGTTCGATAAAAACAGAAGGACATCATCCGCATACAGTGTAATCTTGTGTACCCTCGATCCCACTTTCGGACCAGTTATGTGGACATTCTGATGAATGGCCTCTGCCAGTGGCGCTATCACCAACGTAAACAACAATGGTGAGGGGGGACAGCCTTGCCGACTATCCCTACCAATCCTAAAATTCCCAGACTTCACCCCATTGGTGATGACTGTGGCCAGAGGGTGGCAATATAAAACCTCCACCCACCTAGCAAAGACCCCACCCAACCCAAACTGTTCTAAGACATAAAAAAGATACGGCCATTCCACCCGGTCAAATGCTTACTCTGCATCTAAGGAAATCACCAACCCCTGAATCGATCGTTGCTGACAAATTTGGACCATATTCAGCAACCTTCTAGTATTATTAGACCACTTATAGCCCCTTATAAAGCCTATCTAGTCCTCTTTAACAATATGGGGCAACACTTTTTCCAATCTCAGCGCCAGGATCTTGGACAGAATCTTGAAATCTGAATTTAATAGAGAGATGGGCCTGTATGAGGCACAATCCTCAGGAACCTTCTCCTTCTTAAGAATTAAGGAAATATTAGCTTCTCTCAAAGATGGTGGTAGGCATTCATGCATATAGGAGTGATTGTACATCTCCAACATCGGCCCTGACAGAATCCCATATAAAACTCACTCGGGAGACCATCAGGGCCAGGCACTTTCCCACTCTGAAGTTGCCTAGCTGCCTCCTGTATTTCCTGAATTGTCAAGGGGGCATTGAGGATAGAGGCCTGCTCCCAAGGTTACCCCTGGGAGGTCCAGGTTCTTAAAAAAAGTCTCAATTTTAGCCCTCCTGTCCTCGCAAACTTCAGACTGATACAGTTCAGAGTAAAAGCTCCGAAAAGCCTCATTAATCTTTTTAGCATCGTATGTAAGGACCCCGGCGCTGTCTCTGATTGCAGTAATGGATTGGGGAGCACGCATTTTACTAGTCAGGTACGCTAAATACTTCCCTGGCCTATCCCCATATTCGAACAGCCTTTGTCTAGCAAAAGCAAGTTCTTGCTTTGTGTTTTGTGTCAGTATTGAATTCAAGGCAGCCCGGAGAGCCATGATCTGCTGTAGCTTAGTCACCGAAGACAGTGTAAAATGTGCTGCCTCGGCGGCTTTCAACCACATCTCAAGTAGACGCTGCTGTTCTTCCTCCTGTTGTTTCTGGCTAGCCGAGTAGGAAAATAGCTAATCCCCTAGCAAAGGCCTTAGCAGTCTCTCATAGCATAGACGGACTACTAGCCATGCCTGAGTTGATAGTCAAGAATTCCTGAAACTCCTTCAAAAATTATTCCACAAATTTGGAATCCTTAAGGAAACAAGGGTCTAAACGCCAGTGCCACAAACTTAGCCCTTCACTCTTGGCCTTAACCTCCAAATATACTGCCGCGTGATTGGAGATAGCTATATTCCCAATTCTACAACCCATAATCGAATCCAGGAGGGCCGAGGGAGCCAGAAAGAGGTCAATCCTCGTGTGACATTTACGTGGGTTTGAAAAAAAGGTGAAGTCCCTGTCGGTTGGGTGAAGACCTCTCCAAATATCCATCAGCCCCAACTCCTCGCATAAGTCAACCACCTGCTTCACCTGTGAAGAAATAGTTGGGGGCCCACAAGGCAACCTGTCCACTGTCGGATCCATAAGACAATTAAAATCCCCCCCTATAATAATGTGCTGTGTTCCAAAAGCACTCAACTTAGAGAAAGCACTCATCAAAAATTTGAGGGGATGCGCCGGAGGACGCATTTAAAATGCCATATTCCTCCCCATGTATCAGGGCTTTAAGTATCACAAACTGTCCCTGTTCATCTTTCGCCTGCTCTAATAATGTGAACGGAAGACTTTTCTGAATAAGTACCGCCACTCCCCTACTTTTAGTAGTAAAGAATGAAAAGAATACCCAGTCATAACCCCCCTGTTGTAATTTCAGGTGTTCCCCATCATCAAGATGGGTTTCCTGCAACAAAGCAATATCAACCCTTTCTCTCTTAAGGCTTGTAGTGGAAAATTAACAAATTTAACATTTACTGTGCTTTTCTAAATTTAATACTGTGCTGAACTTTGCAAACACTTTGCAGTCGAGGAGACTGCTTGTCTTTGTTTGAACTTTGTAAACATTCAAGCTAAGGGAAAACATAAGAACAGTATGTCCACAACAAGGGAATGAAAAAAATAACAAGTCTTCCCAGTCTTTGACCTTGAGAGCGTGATAAGAAGGGTATAAGAAGAGTATCTGAATTATGCTCAAGTGCCCTTACACAAGGCATCTTTGCCAAGTGTATTGGTCCCTCTGCATGCAGAGCTTAAATAATAATAAAGTTCTTTTTCTTTGCTCTTGCTAATAGTTGAGTCGAGTGAATTTAATTTCCATGACATGCGAGAAAGCACTTTTTCCTTTTAACAGGCAAATTACTTCCCTTAATTTTCCAGGTGCACCACTTAATAAGACACTTAGCCATGTCCCCTTTCAGAGACCCTTGAATTCCTCGGAGGGAGAACCCTGTTTACAAAGCACCGAGCACAAGTAAATAAAGACTCATAGAGCCGAAGAACTATATATGCAAAAACTACTCTATCATAACTATAAACGACTATTACTACCAAAAAACTACAAAGAAAACCAACTATAAAACTATAAATGGAAGACTCTTCCCCTGCCCATAGGGGGCACTCTACCCATCCCCTCCTTCACAGCTCCTTCAAACCCGGACTGTGCCCCAGCCTTCGGTCGGAAAAAAAACAAGGAGATGATCCTTAAATCAACAGAAAAAAGACCAAGTTAGGATGAGCACTCCACCCATCCCTGGCTTCATGTCACCCCTCCTTGCAACTAAAAGAGAAACAGAACAAACCAAAAAGGGTAGAGACAACAAAGAACATTCCACAAAATTTCCCATCAGAAAATCAAATTATTAAAAAAAGGATCAACTTATTCCAAGCTTTCTTCCCTCCTTTCTGAAAAAAGAAGTTATTAGGGAGAAAGAAAAGAATAAAAAAGGAAGGGAAAACATGGGGAAAGAAGGAAAAGAGAACAAACATTAACCATATTCTTCAGGCCAATCTGTCTATTTTAAAGCATCTACAAAGATTTTAGCTTTATCCGCTGTCAAATGTATAAACTGAGTCCCCATGGCTGAAATGGAGCACTGCGGGGTATCTCATGGAGTACTGGATGCCCAGGTTCCCCAGCCTCTTTTTAACTTCATCGAACTTCTTTCGAATTACAGCTGCAGAGAAATCCTGGAAAAACAAGATTTTTGACCCCTTGTAAAGCAGTGCCTGCGGATCATTTCCCAGTAATCTAGAAGCTTCTATCACTTTTTGCTTGTCCTTGTACGAGGTCGTCAAAATGGTTTCACAATCCCGCACCTCTTGCTCCAGCACCTGGATTTGACTGGATGAGGACTCCATCGCAGCTTCCGATGCCTTAGTTCGACGCTCCACCTCCTCCAGCCACTCCCCGAGGCCCTGGATCTCCTGATCATACTTCTGCAAAATGGAAGCGATAGGTTGGACCTGGGCACGAATCTCCCCATGGATCTCCTCAATTGCAGCCCCAACTTTCAAGGTAAGTCTCTACATCGCCGCAGCCAATTCCTGTGAGTCTGTCAGGTCCCTGGGTGGTTCAGGAGAGGCTGCTGCTGCAGTCTCTGGTGTGGTAGCTGCTGCAGGGGAGTGTCCTCCCTGCTGCTGTTTGCTCGCTTCTTTTCCCTTTGGCATCCTTCCCATTCCAAAATATGAACAAATATGTGTTCTGTAAGGTTTTAAACTAATAATTCCACCACATAAGTTGGCCAGGGATGACAAAAAGCACGAGTATGCCTTTGCTGTTAGGCAGAGCTGTCCACAGCAATTCTACAGAATCGCCGCCATCTTGTTGAGTCCAGAAACCCACACGGGGAGAATGTGCAAACTTCACGCAGTCACCTAAGGCGGGAATCGAGCTCGGTTCCTGGTGCTGTGAGGCAGGAGTGCTAACCACTGAGCCAATGATGTGACAGAGCTTTCTGCAATACCCCCTGTGTCTATTCCCACCTCCTCTTTCCTCCATCCATCCCCAGCTGATAGCCAGACCCCCTTCATATTCCTAACCCCACCTGTCTTGGATGTTAGCTGCACAAGTCACCACTTTGGGCTCTATCTGAGCATTTTACAGAATCTGTGCCACCCTGTAGCACTGGTAGCAAATCAATAAATAACCTTCACACTGTTGGAAATGGAGGAGGAACAAGTGAAACATGAAGGGAGTTCAGAGAAAGGAGAGGGGAGCTTAGCGATCAGAGGTGTCAGGTAACAAAGGGATTGGGAATGGTTGTAGAGAAGACTTGGAGTAGATTCAGAGAAGGAACAGAATAAAACTGAGCTCTGACTGAAAGCATAACAATGAAAACTAAATTACAGACATCGGGGATGGGAGGAGGTTAAAGTGTCACAATGGAGGAAAGTGTTCATAGTCTGATGTTAATGAATTGTCCTGAAAGACTCGAAGCACTGTTCCTGCAGCTTACACTGGGCTTTGCTGGTACATTACAGCAGATGCTGGACAGAAACGGGAGCTGGGAATTCAGATTTTGCAGAGAGCCAGCCCACCACTCTCTCTCTGTAACTCGAACCATAACTCCAGAAGCCACAGCGGGCTCTGAGCTCCTGTTCTCTGGGTGATTAGTCGACTGGATTATTGATCTAATGCAAAGTATCCATGACAACACCAACACATTGCAACTGAGACACTTCTGTTTTGAATAAAACACGAGTTTGGAAGACAATCTGAATAACTGGGAACTGCACACTAAACTATGGGCTGTTCCCGGCTGGGGGAGATTATACTGTTGTGGTTCTGTTCGCCGAGCTGGGAATTTGTGTTGCAGACGTTTCATCCCCTGTCTAGGTGACATCCTCAGTGCTTGGGACTCTCCTGTGAAGCACTTCTGTGATCTTTCCTCCGGCATTTATAGTGGTTTGAATCTGCTGCTTCCGGTTGTCAGTTCCAGCTGTCCGCTGCAGTGGCCGGTATATTTTCCTCTTTGTCCTATGTAGTGTTTTGTGAGGTCCTTGCATGGGATTTTGTACACTACATTGGTTTTGCTCATGCTGGGTATTGGGTCCTTCGTTCTGGTGAGTTGTTGTCTGAGAGTGGCTGTTGGTTTGTGTGCTGTTATGAGTCCTAGTGGTCGTAGTAGTCTGGCTGTCAGTTTAGAAATGTTCTTGATGTATGGTAGTGTGGCTAGTCCTTTGGGTTGCGGCATGTCCTCGTTCCGTTGTCTTTCCCTTAGGCATCTGTTGATGAAATTGCAGGGGTATTCTTTTTTGGCGAATACATTGTAGAGGTGTTCTTCTTCCTCTTTTTGCAGTTCTGGTGTACTGCAGTGTGTTGTGGCCCTTTTGAATAGTGTCTTGATGCAACTTCTTTTGTGTGTGGAACTGACAACCGGAAGCGGCAGATTCAAACCACTACAAATGCCGGAGGAAAGATCACAGAAGCGCTTCACAGGAGGCTCCCAAGCACTGAGGATGTCACCTAGACAGGGGACAAAATGTCTGCAACACAAATTCCCAGCTCGGCGAACAGAACCACAACAACGAGCACCTGAGCTACAAATCTTCACACAAACTTTGAAGGTTATACTGTTTACCAATTGATATGAGAGTGTTCCTTGATTCCTGTGTTCTTTGAACATTAGGAAGTTATATTCCACTACTGAGACCCTATATGTGCCAGAGGTGACTCAGGGAAAACCTGTTGCCTCTGGTTCTTGATTCAAGACCCACCCTCCGGGGTTTAAACACAGAAATTAGAAGTTAACGTCAGTTAGATAAATGTAGAAAACCCTGTGGCACTGCATTGAGGAAGTGTAGAGACAAAAGTTGCTGGAAAAGTTTGGCAGGTATGGCAGCGTCTCTGCAGAGAAATCAGTGTTAACATTTCGGGTCCGGTGACCCTTCCTTGGAACCTTAGCGAATGGCCTTTGAGAATTCACGTAACTTACATGGATGGACCATCACCCTGGGAATATAACCTCCTGATACTCTCAGAACACAGGGATCAGGGAACCCTCTGATATCAACTGGGAAACTTGGGTGAGCAACTCATAGGCTTAGACCTCTATTATCTGCAAGCAGAAGGCAGCTCACTACCACCTAATCAAGGACAATTAACGGGGAGCAATAATTGCTCGTCCACAACCCGTAAGTCAAAAAAGAAAAGGGAACTGAGGCACAAGGTCAAATTGATAAAAGTGGATTCTTTAGATTGGATCTCAGGAGAATGAAAGGCATGGAATATGCTCTGTGAATCAATGTTGACCAATGTCTGTGAATTGCTTGGTTCATTAGCCTCTGGAGAAGGAATGTGACAATAACCTGAATTAATCACATTGGGTCTTAGGAAATAATACTGAGGTTCACTGTAACTAATCAAATGGGGCCAAGCCACTCCAGAAACAGCAGTGAGAAAGGACAACCCATGAGAATGAGGCCACAACTTAACCATTAGACCTTCAGTCTCAATTATTATGTCGTCCTTTTGTCTTACCCTCACTCCTTCCTTCAGAGTCAAATTTCATCTTGTTCGCAATTCACAATGCTCTCCTGTCTAGTTCTCTTGTTATTTTCTCTCCAAGGGTCTAGGTAGTGTCATGGCAATACCAAAGTAATCCAGTGTCTCTGACCAATAACATGCGAATGTGGGTTCAAACCTTACTGTGGCGGATGATTAACTTTAATTGAAAAATCTGGAATTAAAATCTAGCCTAAATGTTAGCACTGTTGATTGTCATAAAACCCACATAGTTGACGAATATCCTTTAGGGAAGGAAATCTGACGTCTTTATTCGGTCTCGTCTACATGTGATTCCAGACTTACAGCAATGCAGTTGACTCTAAACTGCCCTAAAAAGGTCAAGGACAGTTAGGGAGAGCAACAAATGTTGGACTTGCCATCTGTACAAACTAAAAACAATATGCCATTGTAAAGGGCCTCGTGTGTGTTTATCTGAGGCATCTTATTCTGTTCAAAATCCAGTTCTTCAAAGTGTTATATTTTCTGATCCTTTTCCTCACCATCAGCAGGAAGTGTGGGTAGGAGGAATATTGTTTTTTACTGAAACTGGATGTCCCCAGTCAGGGCCTCATGGTAGAAGTCACATGACCACAGTGCTAACAGGAGGCACCATTGTCCAGTGTTGCATTTCTCTTCCCAACAGCACACAACTGATCTTTTTGCTGTCACTCATTTGTTCTCTTGCTCAGTCTGTGAAAGGTGCTGTCAGTACAGTGACAAGGGCGGCACGGTGGTACAGTGGTTAGCACTGCTGCCTCACAGCGCCAGAGACACGGGTTCAATTCCTGACTCAGGCGACTGTCTGTGTGGAGTTTGCACATTCTCCCCGTGTCTGCGTGGGTTTCCTCCGTGTGCTCCGGTTACCTCCCACAGTCCAAAAATGTGCAGGTTAGATGAATTTAGATTAGATTAGATTAGATTTTTTTTAGATTACATTACAGTGTGGAAACAGGCCC
>NC_057731.1:338931-339746 GCF_004010195.1 Chiloscyllium plagiosum | reverse complement strand
TCTCACATACAGACATACACTCACACACAGTCTACATCTGGTCGCATAGACACACTGGTATACATGTACATATATACACACATGAAATCACAGTCTCAAACACAGAGTGAATTGAGTGGAAAGAGTGGGCTTAAAGTGGTGGGTGGGGGGAAGGGGAAGGACTGGGACATTTGGCCTTGCATCTTCGGGTGACCATCCTCCAAGGTGGTCTTCGGGACAAGCAACAATGCAGTGTGGCTGAGCAGAAGCTGATAGCAAAGTTCGGTACCCATGGGAATGGCCTCAACTGGGGCCTTGGGTTCATGTCACACTACAGGTGACCCCACTGCATGGTAGACACACACACACATACACATACACACACACACCCTTCTACATACTCTCACACCCACGCAAACCGTCCCTCACATACAAGCTCTCTTTCATATGTAAGCACATACACTTCCTGCGCTTGCACCAACACACACACCATCTCACACATACCTCATTATACTCACACACACACTTCACCAAGCCTACACACACATATATACACACACAAACCCGATCATGATTAGGAGATGCCAGTGTTGGACTGGGGTGTACAAAGTTACAAATCACACAACACCAGGTTATTGTCCAACAGGTTTAATTGGAAGCACTAGCTTTTGGAGCGCCGCTCCTTCATCAGGTGGTTGTGGAGAACACAATTGTAAGACACAGAATTTATAGCAAACGTTTACAGTGTGATGTAACTGAAATTATACATTGGAAAATACCTTGATTGTTGAGTGTCTCACCTGTTAGAATGACCATGATAGTTTCACTTCTTTCAT
>NC_057731.1:330933-338125 GCF_004010195.1 Chiloscyllium plagiosum | reverse complement strand
TGGGAGTGTGTGTGTGTCTGTGTGCGTGTCTGTGTATACGTGTGTCTGTGTGTATGTGTGTGTATAGGAGTGCCTGTGTGCGTATGTGTATGTATAGTGCAATGGTGGTCACCTATAGTGTAACATGAACCCAAGGTCCCGGTTGAGGCCCTCCCTATGGGTATGGAACGTAGCTATCAGCCTCTGCTCGGCCACTTTTCGCTGCTGTCTGTCCTGAAGTCCGTCTTGAAGGATGGTGACCTGAAGGTCCGAGGTCGAATGTCCTGGACCACCGAAGTGTTCCCCAACTAGAGGGAACCCTCCTGAGTGTTGATTGTTGTGCGGTGCCCATTCATCCGTTGTCGTAGCCTTTGCTTGGTTTCACCAATGTACCATGCCTCCGGGCATCCTTGCCTGCAGCGTATGAGATAGACAATGTTGGCTGAGTCACATGAGTACCTGCCACATACAAGGTGGGAGGTGTCCGAACGTGTAATGGTGGTATCCATGTCCACACTCTGACACGTCTTGCAGTGCTTACCGTTATAGGGTTGTATGGAGTTGTCCTGAATGCCGGGCAGCTTGCTAGAACAATGATCTGTTTGAGGTTTGGTGGTTGTTTAAAGGCGAGCAGTGGAGGTGTGGGGAAGGTCTTGGCGAGGTGTTGCAGGTCCCGAAGAATATGGTATCGTTTTTCGGCTCCTGGGAGGTACTGGACAACGAAGGCTGACACCAATTGTTACAGTTAACCTGAGAATGTAACTTTTAAAAAAAGTTTTGTGATTTACATATGAAAGAAATGAAACTATCATGGTCATTCTAACAGATGAGAGACTCGACAAACAATCAACGTTTTCTTCAAAGTATAATTTCAGTTACGTCACACTGTAAACTTTTGCTATAAATTCTGCGTCTTTAGAATTGTGTCCTCCACAACCACCTGATGAAGGAGCGTCGCTCCGAAAGCTAATGCTTCCAATTAAACCTGTTGGACTATATCCTGGTGTTGTGTGATTTTTAACTTTGTACACTCTATCAAGTGCACTCACACCCACACAAACACACTCACATGCACACTCAACCTGTTGCTCCTACATGAGGATACATAGAAGCTTATGGGGTGAACTTGTTTTTGCAGAATTACATTTTATTTTGCTCAACAACTGCATGAATCCATGTAAAACTCTGTAAAACTATAGAGGGTTTGTAGTCTGACAGAGCATTGGGACACAGACAGACTTCACACCTATTGTTCAAAAAGCTGAGCTAACTTGAGAATGTAATTTAAAAGACATTCTGGGATTTACATATCAAAGAACAGAAAAAGTAAAAGATGAAGGTTTTAATCTAAGATTGCATACTGTATCACACTGGACTCATTTGGCTATAAATTCTGTGAGCATGATGTTATACCCCACAACCACCTGATGAAGGAGCAGTGCTCTGAAGGCTAATGCTTCCAGGTTGGACTATAACCTGGTTTGCCTGATTTTTGACTTTGCGCTTTACTGATAGTGTCATATTCCTCTCCATTAGTAAACACAGTACAAAGAGCTCATTAAGTATTCTAGCCTTGCACCTCTCAGAACACATTACCTTCATTGTCCCCAATAGGCTCCACCCTGCTTCACTAACCATTTATTATTTACAGGCCAGTAGATTTGAGTTACCTTTTATGTTGATCATTCTTCTATTCACATATTCTCTCTTAATCAGCCTTAGTTCTTTTTCACTTCCATGTCCTACTTCCCACTTGAAGAATCTACATCATACATCCTTTTTCAATTGTATCATAATCTCAATCTCTTTATCATCCAGAGAACCCTGATTTTGACTCCTCTACATTTCATCCTTGTCAGAATGTAACCAGCGTGCAGCTGAAGCATCTCTTGTTTTATTCATTCATGGCAAGTGAATGTTGCTGGCACATTCATTGTCCATCCCTGGCTGCCTTTGAGAAGGTGGTGCTGAGCTGCTTTCTTGAACCACTGCCGTGCATATGTTGTAGGGAGACCCACAATGTTAGGGAAGGAATTCTAAGACTTTGACCCAATGACACTGAAGAAACAGGTGATCTATTTCCAAGTCATGATGGTGAATAGCTGGGATGGGATCTGGCAGGATGTGATACCTCTTAAATATCAAAAATGGTTCCTTTACAATTCTTCTTGTCAACTTTTGGTTATATTTTATTCTGACCAAAGCCCACCTCACCCCACGTGGGATTAACCTTCTCTAGTCAAGGAATTCTAAATTATATTATTCTGACAATTGTGAAGTGATATCAGTCATAATCGCGTTCCCAAACCAATGTACCCTTGTGAGATGGAGCAGTATGGCACTCTGCCTGAGGTCCCCCCCCCCCCCCCCCACCCCCATCCCTGGTTCAACAGGGTGAGAGGACAATTCCCAGCCCATCAGACCCGCCTCATTAAAATAGTCCTGAATCTTAGCTTTTTGCTCTGGAGGTTAGGCTTGGGCTGCAGTTGAGCCCACTTCCTAGATACAGAGTGTAGGTAGCCACAGGAGTAGGCGAGTCCTGAGAAGGGCTAGTGGCACGCTGGAAATTAAGTCCAATTATTGTCACAAAAATTAAATTATTTTCTAGAAGTATAGAAAGTTGCCCAAATTAGACGCAGGTTGACAGAATGCCCAGACAAAAATTCTGTACTTAACAAGGATTACTGTTCATCTCAAACAAATAGGATCCAGCTACAAGTTAATAATAATGGACCTTCAACGTACAACTTACAAGTTAACATGCAAACCCCTTATAACACCCCCATTACACATGCAAATAAACAGATGCTGCCAGACAAATGAACATTGATGTCATGGGTGCAAGGAAAATCCAGGAAGGCCCTTGCCCACACAATTCACTGATGTGGTCCTTTTGACTTGTCAGGAATATTGTGGATCTCCCTCTCTCTATCTCTCTCTCTCTCTCGCTCTCTGTTTTTTACTTCCTTGCACACAGTATTGGCTTATCCAGCCTCCCTACTCTAGATGGGTAAAAGATTCTCCACCTCTGAATGATTTTTGACGCTGTGTCAAATATCCCTTTCCTCGATCTCCAGTATACAATCGATCAACAAATTGTCAAAGAATTACTGGGGAGAGGAGCTGTGCGAACTTGTTGTATGAACAGCAAAAATCTTCAAATCAGTCAATGTGCATGTGACACACAGTTTTATTTAAAGGGATTGTGCAAAAATGCGATATTGGGTGAGACAGGAGGCCAAGCCAGTGTCTAGGTTGAGTGAGGGTGTCAGTGGGCTGTGGACAGGAGCAGGAGGGACAGAGCTTCCCCAGATATGGGGGAAGAAGCCTGAGGCACTGACCAAGAAGGTTGGTTAGAGGGAGCTATGGAGTTGAGTAGCTCCCACCTGGTACACAGGCCATGGGAACATACAGGAGGATGCAGTTTAATGGACGGAGCAGGTCAGGGAAGGTGAATATGCTTGTGCGTTCACCTATATCCTGTGATTAAACTTCATAAATAACCCCATCCTCAATGATGGAAGAGCCCAGCACACCAGTACAAAAGGTAAGGCTGAAACATTTGTAAAATTTTCAGGCAAAAGTGCTAAGTGGATGATCCATCTTGGCCCCCTCCAGTGGTCCCCAGCATCAGTCTTCAGCTAATTTGATTCACTCCACATGATATCAAGGAATGATTGGAGCCACTGGATACTTCAAAGGCCCTGATAACACTCTGACAATAGTACTGAAGACTTGTGCTCCAGAACGTGCTGCTCCCCTAGCACAGCTGTTCCAGTACAGCTACAACATTTGCAATAATCCGACAATGTGGAAATCGCCCAAATATGTCATGTACAAAAAAAGCAGGAAAGTCCAACCTGGCCAATTACCACTCCATCAGTCTATTCTCGATCATCAGTTAAGTGGTGGAACATGTCATCAACAGTGCTATCAAGCAGCATCTGCTCAGCAATAACCTGCTCACCCATGCCCAGTTTGGGTTCTGCCGGGGTCACTCAGTTCCTGACCTGGTTCAAACATGGACAAAAGCTGAATTACAGAGATGCGGTGAGAGTGACAGCCCTTGACATCAAGGCTACATTTGACCGAATGTGGCATCAAGGAGCCCTAGCAAAACTAGTATCAATGGGTATTGAGAGGAAGGTCTCCGCTGGTTGGAGTCATACGTGCATATAGGAAGATGTTTGTGGTTGTTGGAGGTCAATCATCTCAGCTCCAGGACATCTCTGCAAGAGTTGTTCAGGATGATGTCCTAGGCCCAACCATCTTCAACTGATTTATCACTGACCTTCCCTTCATCATAAGGTCAGAAGTGGATATGTTTGCTGATGATTGCACAATGTTCAGCACTGTTTACAACTCCTCAAATACAGTCATATTCAAATGCAACAGAATCTGGACAATATCCAGGCTAGGTTTGACACATGACAAATAACATTCATACCACTCAAATGTCTGACAGTGACTATCTCCAATATGATGCAATCTAATAACCACCCCTTGACATTCAAATGTGTTACCATTACTGAATCCTCCACTATCAACATCCTTGGAGTTATCACTGACCAGTAACTCAACTGGACTTCCACATAAACATAGTGGCTACAAGAGTATGTCAGAGCTGAGGAATACTGCAGCCAGTAACTCACCTCCTGAACTCCCCAAAGTCTGTCCTCCATCGACAAGGCACAAGTCAGAGTGTGATGGAATACTCCCCATTTGTCTGGATAAGTGTAGCTCCAACAACACTCAAGAAGCTTGACACCATTGAACAAAGCAGCTCACTTTGATTGACACTACATCCACAAGCATCCACTCCCTCACCGATGCTCAGTAGCAGCAGTGTGTACTATCTACAAGATTTGGAGATGCCGGTGTTGGACTGGGGTGTAAAAAGTTCAAAATCACACAACACCAGGTTATAGTCCAACAGGTTTATTTTGAAGTACTAGCTTTTGGAGCGATTCTCCACAATCACCTGATGAAGGAGCAGCGCTCTGAAAGCCAATGCTTCCAAATAAACCTGTTGGACTATAACCTGGTGTTGGACTATAACCTGGTGTTGTGTGATTTTTAGTTATCGACAAGATGCAATGGAGAAATTCACCAAAGATCCTCAGGCAGCACTTCCCAAATCCACAGTCATTTCTATTAAAGAAGAACAAGGGCAGCAGATTCATGGGAGCACCACCACCCTCAGGTTCCCCTCCAAGCCACCCACCATCCTGGCTCGGAAATATATCACTGGGTCAAATTCCTGAAATTTCCTCCCTAATGGTGTTGTAGCTGTTCCTTAAGCACAGGGACTGCAGTGGTTCAAAAAGACAGCTCATAATGTCTTTCACCAAGTATTTAGGGATGGACAATAAATGGTCCAGCCAGCACTACCCTCATCACATAAATTAATCATAGAATCATAGAATCCTTCCAGTATGGAAGCAGGCCATTTAACCCATCAAGTCCACCGTGACCATCCAAAGAGCCTCCCACCCAGATCTATCCCATCCCTGCAACCCCGCATTCTGCGTGACTAATCCACCTAGCCTACACATCCCCGGTCACTTTGGGCAATTTAGCATATTCAATCCATCCAAAATGCACATATTAGGACTGTGGAAGGAAACTTGGGCACCTGGAGAAAACTCACGCAGACCTGGCGAGAATGTGCAAACTCCTCACAGACAGTCACCCAAAGGTGGAATCAAACCCAACTATCTGGCACTGTGAGGCAGCAGTGCCAACCACTGAGTCACCATGTCACCCTGGTAATCATTATTTTTTTCCATCTCTCTGTCTTGCTCAACATTTTCCATCGAATTCCAACCCACTCACTCAGCTTGCAGTTACAGCCACCCTTCACCTCCCAGTTATAGAATCCAAGCTTTGACTTCATCTGCTTTCTGGAATGGGATTCACTGTGATGTTGGGCTGTATCAGTTTGAATGAATCTTGAGAAAATCCTGGCATTGGCCCATTTCTGTCTGAACCTCCTTGGTACATTGATACCATAAATCTGAACAATTTGTAAATTCCTAGATTCCATGGGAGCAATCATTATATCCTGTCCATGGAGTACTCCAATCAGAAAGGAGTATTATTGATCCTAATCACCCTGCATTTGGAGCATTGCGTTCTGTTTGGATCTCCCTATGTAACATTAGAAGCAGTTCAGAGAAGGATGACTAGATCAATTCCTGGAGGTGAACCTCCAGGTTCACCAAGTGGTGGGCCTGTGGAATTAGTGGTGGGCCTGTGGAATTCATTGCCACAGAGTGCAGTGGAGGCTGGGACGCTAAGTGTCTTCAAGGCATAAATTGATAAATTCTTGATGTCACAAGGAATTAAGGGTAAGTGGAGTTGAAATGCCCTTCAGCCATGATTGAATAGTGGAGTGGACTCGATGGGCCAAATGGCCTTACTTCCGCTCCTATCTCTTATGGTCTTAACCTATTGAAATATAAAGGGGTCTGACAGCGGATGTTTCCCTTGTGCTGAGGCCTAGAAATTGGAGGCACATTATCAGAATAAGGGGGTCTCCTAGTAAAGATGAATGATTGAGGATGAACTTGTTCTTTCAGAGAGCCATTATTTGTTGGAAATTTCTTCCTCAGAGAGCAGGGCAGGATGGGTCATTGAGGATGTTCAAGACTGAGTAAAACAGATCTTGTGTTTGATAAGGGAGTCAAGGTAACAAGGAAAATAGATAGCGTAAGCAGTAGGATGGACTGATAGGGAGATTAATCAGCAATATAGGTTTCCTGTAACAACAAGTATGTGATACAAGTTTGAGATATGAATGTGTAGTATGATTGGATGACATAATCACATGTTCTAGTTGGACTATGATTGGATAATATATGTGTCTGAGTTTGAACATGTTTGGATAATATAGTCATGTGGACTATTGGAATGAGAGTTATGTGCAGAGATAATAATTGAAACGTATACAAGGATTTAATTGGAAGGTATTACTTGAAGACAGAATGAAGTGGTAGCTTCTTATCTGTAAGAGTAGTATCAAACCTTTGTTCTTCTGATGAAGATTTGAGTTGCATGCATGAATGCACTTATAAAAATAAACATGAGTCCCGTCTGCACAAAAGACCAAATAAAGGGTTATAATTAACCTTTGCCCGAGGGTTGGAGTCAGTGGTGGGGTGTGGTGGGTGTTTTGGGGGTGTGTGGGGGCTGTGGGAGTGGTTGGGGATGT
>NC_057731.1:327602-330393 GCF_004010195.1 Chiloscyllium plagiosum | reverse complement strand
GTAGCAGACAGGAAAGAGAAGGTGAGGCAACAATCAGATCTGCCACGATCTTTTCAAATGGCTCAAGGGACCGAATAGCCTATTTCTTTCTCTTACGATCTTATGATGTGAGGGGAGACAGAGGTATTTGAGGACAGTGAGTGGAAAACGTGATGCAGAATTAATGATCAATGTGAGCTCAGAAGAAGAAGGGACATGGAACAGAGCAGAGGGAAGAGCGAATTCTGATGTTGAGACAGACTGTAAGCAAGTAAGTGGTTGGGAGACGGTCAGCAGTGACCATTATACCTAAACATGTTAGGCTCAAGCAAAAAATATGGCTGAACATGGCTGAAATACACGACTAATTAAAGACAGCAGTCTTGTAGAATTGCAGAGAGGAGACTGGGGAGGGCAGGTTGAGAGAAAAGAGATTGGGGAGGGCAGGTTGAGGGAGAGGAGATTGGGGAGGGAAAGGTGAGGGAGAGGAGATTGGGGAGGGCAAGGTGAAGGAGAGGAGATTGGGGAGGGCAAGGTGAATCAGAGGAATGAGTGAACATGGATTCAGATTCACAGCAAAGGAGCCATGAACCATCTCTAAGTGCACACAATTTCCCCAACTATTCCAATAAGGTAACTGTAGATGAATAATTGATGACACTCAATACTCAACATTGTCCAAATTTGAAACTTTTGAGAGGAGTGTGCAGTTGTTAAGATATTGGGAGCACGGGAGAGTGCAGCCTGAAAAAATAGCATAGCCCAGGAAACACACTTGTGTCAGCACACATTTGCTTCAAGGTGTGTGTCAGTGACCCTGACTGACCAATGATTGTGTGAGCTGGAAGAGCATGGGTGATATGGTCCTCTATGGTAGCATCTCTATTTGCCTTGTGACTGTTTTCAGACACCAGAGTGGATTCTTGCCCTTCTATCAATGCTTGTATTTTGTTTTTTTAAATATTTTATGGTTTATTCTTCCATGGGGTGTGGGTGTTGGTGGCAAGTCATACAATTATTACCCATCCTTAATGGCCCCGTGTAGGCAATTAAAAGTTTGCTACTTTGCTGTGGTATCCTGCATAGACTAGACCAGGGTAAGAATGGGAGGTTTCCTTCCTTAAAGGACATTTGTGACAACAATTGATGGTGGTTATCATCGTCACTGTTATTGAGACAAATTTTAAAATCCAGGTTTATTTAAATGAATTGAATTGAAATTCCACCAGCTGTGGGAACAGGGTTTGAATCTATGCTCCCAGAGCCTGGGACTCGAGATTACTGCGTACTATGTTACACTACACCAATATCTTCTTCATTCCAAACTGCCTGAGTTTCAATCTTGCTTCTTCTCCATCACCCTGAACATTTAATCAACATTTAAACAGGCCAGTCCCAAACATGCTGATGCCTCCATTCCCTCAGGAATAATGGTCACCTATGTACTCACGCGATGAATTAGCCTTTAGATGTGATAAGGAGAAAGTGAGGACTGCAGATGCTGTAGATCAGAGTCAAAAAGTGTGGTAATGGAAATGCACAGCCGCTGATGCTGCCTGACTGGCTGTGTTTTTCCATCACCACATTTTTTGACTTTAGATGTGATAAGCCTGCCCTATACATCACATTCAATCACGTTATCACCAACAGATCTTGACCTACTCAGAACCTTCACCCAATTGACTCCTGAGATACACTGATCACTTCTATCAGATGCTCAGAATTTGTGAATTTGGAATTCCAATTTATTGGAGAAAATGAACCCTAGCAGTTTGATTAGAATTATTGATCAGCACTAAAATATCATAAAAGACCAAAATATCATTGTTAGTTTTCTCTTCTGAGCCTTGCCATGCCCTACATCCCTTTCGTTTAGAATAGAGCCGGGCTAGATAACAGAGACTGCACAGACATGATGGGCTGAATGGCCTCCTTCTCCTCTGTGATTCTGTGTGATAATAATTCCTGTCTCTTGAATGTGATCTTGGCCTTGGTAAAAGTTCACTTCTTAAGAAAGCTTTCAAATGTGCAGAAAAGATGGAACTAACTGTGTTTACCTTTTAAGTAGGAAGATCATCACAGTACAGGAGGCAGCTGGGGATTTTATCTCAATGCTCATCATTGGGAACTGTAATATCCAAGCCGAATTACTTGGGTGAATGGTTTATACTGGGACAGTTGGTTGATCTAAAATGTGATTGATCTTTGGATGAACTCAAATGTTATAGTATTTCCATCAATGCCAGATTTATAGAATCTGTTGCTAAAAAAGTTTTTAGTTATGTCATTCATCACCAGGATATTCACATTTTCACACATGAAGCTGAACCGATCATTGGCAAACTTTCCTTCGTGATCAATCAGAAATTGTTCTGATTTCCCACATCTGGTTCGCAGCCATTTCTCCATGACTTTGACAGTAATAAACCATTGTTCTTATTAAATATTATTGCACAAAAATGAAGCCTGGTGCCAGATTTTTGAAATGTAGGATGACAGATGTGGAAAATGTAAATCCATGGTAACTATCTATGGTAACACACTCTTAACTGTGTTAAAAGTCACATGGCAACAGAAGGACATGACGGTGCCCTCTGATACTTTTACAAACGTCATAGTTCTCTCCTATCTCTTCTGACATTCATATTCCCTTCATCAATCATACCTGGATTTTTGGCAGCATTTTTTTATAGATATTTTTATTAGAAATTTAACATTTTTACAAGTTTACAAAAATAAACAAAACTCTCAGATATAAACATTGATATACAATTAGCTCAAATATACAATAGCCAAAATTTGACAAAAAAAA